>NC_090373.1:8331407-8645157 GCF_036365525.1 Heterodontus francisci
TGAGGGGGATACACAGGGGACTAACTCTACATTCTTAAAGGGAGGAGGTGGATACACATGGGACTAACTCTACATTCTTAAAGGGAGGAGGGGGATACACAGGGGTCTAATGCGACATTCTTAAAGGGGGAGGGGATACACAGGGGTCTAACTGAACATTCTTAAAGGGAGGAGGGGGATACACAGGGGACTAACTCTACATTCTTAAAGGGAGGAGGGGGATACACAGGGGTCTAATGCGACATTCTTAAAGGGGGAGGGGATACACAGGGCTCTAACTCTGCATTGTTAAAGGGGGAGGGGGATACACAGGGGTCTAACTCTACATTCTTAAAGGGAGGGAGGGGGATACACAGGGGTCTAACTGAACATTCTAAAAGGGAGGAGGGGGATACACAGGGCTCTAACTCTGCATTGTTGAAGGGGGAGGGGGATACACAGGGGTCTAACTGAACATTCTTAAAGGGAGGAGGGGGATACACAGGGCTCTAACTCTGCATTCTTAAAGGGAGGAGGGAGAAACACAGGGGTCTAACTCTACATTCTTAAAGGGAGGAGGGGGATACACAGGGGACTAACTCTACATTCTTAAAGGGAGGAGGGGATACACAGGGGACTAACTCTACATTCTTAAAGGGAGGAGGGGGATACACAGGGGGCTAATGCGACATTCTTAAAGGGGGAGGGATACACAGGGGTCTAACTGAACATTCTTAAAGGGAGGAGGGGGATACACAGGGGACTAACTCTACATTCTTAAAGGGAGGAGGGGGATACACAGGGGGACTAATGCGACATTCTTAAAGGGGGAGGGGATACACAGGGATCTAACTGAACATTCTTAAAGGGAGGAGGGGGATACACAGGGCTCTAACTCTGCATTGTTAAAGGGGGAGGGGGATACACAGGGGTCTAACTCTACATTCTTAAAGGGAGGAGGGGATACACAGGGGACTAAATCTGCATTCTTAAAGGGAGGTTGGGGATACACAGGGCTCTAACTCTGCATTGTTAAAGGGGGAGGGGGATACACAGGGGTCTAACTCTACATTCTTAAAGGGAGGAGGGGGATACACAGGGGACTAACTCTACATTCTTAAAGGGAGGAGGGGGATACACAGGGGACTAACTCTACATTCTTAAAGGGAGGAGGGGGATACACAGGGGTCTAATGCGACATTCTTAAAGGGGGAGGGGATACACAGGGGTCTAACTGAACATTCTTAAAGGGAGGAGGGGGATACACAGGGGACTAACTCTACATTCTTAAAGGGAGGAGGGGGATACACAGGGGTCTAATGCGACATTCTTAAAGGGGGAGGGGGATACACAGGGCTCCAACTCTGCATTGTTAAAGGGGGAGGGGGATACACAGGGGTCTAACTCTACATTCTTAAAGGGAGGAGGGGGATACACAGGGGTCTAACTGAACATTCTTAAAGGGAGGAGGGGGATACACAGGGCTCTAACTCTGCATTGTTAAAGGGGGAGGGGGATACACAGGGGTCTAACTGAACATTCTTAAAGGGAGGAGGGGGATACACAGGGCTCTAACTCTGCATTCTTAAAGGGAGGAGGGGGATACACAGGGGTCTAACTCTACATTCTTAAAGGGAGGAGGGGGATACACAGGGGTCTAACTCTACATTCTTAAAGGGAGGAGGGGGATACACAGGGGTCTAACTGAACATTCTTAAAGGGAGGAGGGGGATACACAGGGCTCTAACTCTGCATTCTTAAAGGGAGGAGGGGGATACACAGGGGTCTAACTCTACATTCTTAAAGGGAGGAGGGGGATACACAGGGGTCTAACTGAACATTCTTAAAGGGAGGAGGGGGATACACAGGGCTCTAACTCTGCATTCTTAAAGGGAGGAGGGGGATACACAGGGGTCTAACTCTACATTCTTAAAGGGAGGAGGGGGTTACACAGGGGTCTAACTCTACATTCTTAAAGGGAGGAGGGGGATACACAGGGGTCTAACTCTACATTCTTAAAGGGAGGAGGGGGATACACAGGGGTCTAACTCTACATTCTTAAAGGGAGGAGGGGGATACACAGGGGTCTAACTCTGCATTCTTAAAGGGAGGAGGGGGATACACAGGGGTCTAACTCTACATTCTTAAAGGGAGGATGGGGATACACAGGGGTCTAACTCTGCATTCTTAAAGGGAGGAGGGGGATACACAGGGGTCTAACTCTGCATTCTTAAAGGGAGGAGGGGGATACACAGGGTCTAACTCTACATTCTTAAAGGGAGGAGGGGGATACACAGGGGACTAACTCTACATTCTTAAAGGGAGGAGAGGGATACACAGGGGACTAACTCTACATTCTTAAAGGGAGGAGTGGGATACACAGGGGACTAACTCTACATTCTTAAAGGGAGGAGGGGGATACACAGGGGTCTAATGCGACATTCTTAAAGGGGGAGGGGATACACAGGGGTCTAACTGAACATTCTTAAAGGGAGGAGGGGGATACACAGGGGACTAACTCTACATTCTTAAAGGGAGGAGGGGGATACACAGGGGTCTAATGCGACATTCTTAAAGGGGGAGGGGATACACAGGGGTCTAACTGAACATTCTTAAAGGGAGGAGGGGGATACACAGGGCTCTAACTCTGCATTGTTAAAGGGGGAGGGGGGATACACAGGGGTCTAACTCTACATTCTTAAAGGGAGGAGGGGGATACACAGGGGACTAACTCTGCATTCTTAAAGGGAGGTTGGGGATACACAGGGGTCTAACTCTACATTCTTAAAGGGAGGAGGGGGATACACAGGGGTCTAACTCTGCATTCTTAAAGGGAGGTTGGGGATACACAGGGGTCGAACTCTGCATTCTTAAAGGGAGGAGGGGGATACACAGTGGTCTAACTCTACATTCTTAAAGGGAGGAGGGGGATACACAGGGCACTAACTCTACATTCTTAAAGGGAGGATGGGGATACACAGGGGTCTAACTCTGCATTCTTAAAGGGAGGAGGGGGATACACAGGGGACTAACTCTACATTCTTAAAGGGAGGAGGGGGATATACAGGGGTCTAACTCTACATTCTTAATGGGAGGTTGGGGATACACAGGGGTCGAACTCTGCATTGTTAAAGGGAGGAGGGGGATACACAGGGGTCTAACTCTGCATTCTTAAAGGGAGGAGGGGGATATACAGGGGTCTAACTCTACATTCTTAAAGGAGGAGGGGGATATACAGGGGTCTAACTCTGCATTCTTAAAGGGAGGAGGGGGGATATACAGGGGTCTAACTCTGCATTCTTAAAGGGAGGAGGGGGATACACAGGGGTCTAACACTGCATTCTTAAAGGGAAGAGGGGGATACACAGGGGTCTAACTCTGCATTCTTAAAGGGAGGATGGGGATACACAGGGGACTAACTCTACATTCTTAAAGGGAGGAGGGGGGATACACAGGGGACTAACTCTACATTCTTAAAGGGAGGATGGGGTTACACAGGGGTCTAACTCTGCATTCTTAAAGGGAGGAGGGGGATACACAGGGGTCTAACTCTGCATTCTTAAAGGGAGGAGGGGGATATACAGGGGTCTAACTCTACATTCTTAAAGGGAGGTTGGGGATACACAGGGGTCGAACTCTGCATTGTTAAAGGGAGGAGGGGGATACACAGGTGTCTAACTCTGCATTCTTAAAGGGAGGAGGGGGATATACAGGGGTCTAACTCTACATTCTTAAAGGGAGGAGGGGGATATACAGGGGTCTAACTCTGCATTCTTAAAGGGAGGAGGGGGATATACAGGGGTCTAACTCTGCATTCTTAAAGGGAGGAGGGGATACACAGGGGTCTAACATTGCATTCTTAAAGGGAGGAGGGGGATACACAGGGGTCTAACTCTGCATTCTTAAAGGGAGGAGGGGGATACACAGGGGTCTAACTCTACATTCTTAAAGGGAGGAGGGGGATACACAGGGGTCTAACACTGCATTCTTAAAGGGAGGAGGGGGGATACACAGGGGTCTAACACTGCATTCTTAAAGGGAGGAGGGGGGATACATAGGGGTCTAACTCTACATTCTTAAAGGGAGGATGGGGATACACAGGGGTCGAACTCTACATTCTTAAAGGGAGGAGGGGGATACACAGGGGTCTAACTCTGCATTGTTAAAGGAGGAGGGGGGATACACAGGGGTCTAACTCTACATTCTTAAAGGGAGGAGGGGGATACACAGGGGTCTAACTCTGCATTGTTAAAGGGAGGAGGGGGGATACACAGGGGTCTAACTCTACATTCTTAAAGGGAGGAGGCGGATACACAGGGGTCTAACTCTACATTCTTAAAGGGAGGAGGGGGATACACAGGGGTCTACCTCTACCTTCTGAAAGAGGGGAGGGGGATACACAGGGGTCTAAGTCTGCATAATTAAAGGGGGGAGGGGGGATACACATGGGTTTTACTAGACATTCTTAAAGGGGGGAGGGGGGATACACAGGGGTTTAGGTCTACATTCTTAAAGGGAGGAGTGGGATACATAGGGGTCTAACTCTACATTGTTAAAGGGAGTAGGGTGGGATCCAAAGGGGTGTAACTCTACATGCTTAAAGGGGGGAGGGGGGATACACAGGGGTCTAACTCTACTTTGTTAAAGGAGGAGGGTGGGATCCAAAGGGGGTGTAACTCTACATACTTAAAGGGAGGAGGGGGATACACAGGGGTCTGTGTCTACATTGTTAAAGGGAGGAGGGGGTACACAGGGGTCTAACTCTGCATTGTTAAAGGGAGGAGGGGGGATAGACAGGGGTCTAACTCTACATTCTTAAAGGGAGGAGGCGGATACACAGGTTTCTAACTCTACATTCTTAAAGGGAGGAGGGGGATACACAGGGGTCTACCTCGACCTTCTGAAAGAGGGGAGGGGGATACACAGGGGTCTAAGTCTGCATTCTTAAAGGGGGGAGGGGGATACACATGGGTTTTACTAGACATTCTTAAAGGGGGGAGGGGGGGATACACAGGGGTTTAGGTCTACATTCTTAAAGGGAGGAGTGCGATACATAGGGGTCTAACTCTACATTGTTAAAGGGAGGAGGGTGGGATCCAAAGGGGTGTAACTCTACATACTTAAAGGGGGGAGGGGGGATACACAGGGGTCTAACTCTACTTTGTTAAAGGGAGGAGGGTGGGATCCAAAGGGGTGTAACTCTACATACCTAAAGGGAGGAGGGGGGATACACAGGGGTCTAACACTGCATTCTTAAAGGGAGGAGGGGGGATACACAGAGGTCTAACTCTACATTGTTAAAGGGAGGAGGGGGATACACAGAGGTCTAACTCTACATTGTTAAAGGGAGGAGGGTGGGATCCAAAGGGGTGTAACTCTACATACTTAAAGGGAGGAGGGGGATACACAGGGGTCTGTGTCTACATTGTTAAAGGGAGGAGGGGGATCCACAGGGGTCTAAATCTACATTGTTAAAGGGAGGAAGGGAGATACACAGGGGTCTAAATCTACATTCTTAAAGGGGGAGGGGGATACACAGGGGTCTAACTCTACATTGTTAAAGGGAGGAGGGGGATACACAGGGGTCTAACGCGACATTCTTAAAGGGGTAGGGGATACACGGGCCTAACTCTACATTCTTGAAGGGAGGAGGGGGATACACAGGGGTCTAACTCTACATTGTTAAAGGGAGGAGGGGGATACACAGGGGTCTAATGCGACATTCTTAAAGGGGGAGGGGATACACAGGGGTCTAACTGAACATTCTTAAAGGGAGGAGGGGGATACACAGGGGACTAACTCTACATTCTTAAAGGGAGGAGGGGGATACACAGGGGTCTAATGCGACATTCTTAAAGGGGGAGGGGATACAGAGGGCTCTAACTCTGCATTCTTAAAGGGGGAGGGGGATACACAGGGGTCTAACTCTACATTCTTAAAGGGGGAGGGGGATACACAGGGGTCTAACTCTACATTCTTAAAGGGAGGAGGGGGATACACAGGGGTCTAACTGAACATTCTTAAAGGGAGGAGGGGGATACACAGGACTCTAACTCTGCATTGTTAAAGGGGGAGGGGGATACACAGGGGTCTAACTCTACATTCTTAAAGGGAGGAGGGTGATACACAGGGGTCTAACTCTACATTCTTAAAGGGGGAGGGGGATACACAGGGGTCTAACTCTACATTCTTAAAGGGAGGAGGGGGATACACAGGGGTCTAACTGAACATTCTTAAAGGGAGGAGGGGATACACAGGGCTCTAACTCTGCATTGTTAAAGGGGGAGGGGGATACACAGGGGTCTAACTCTACATTCTTAAAGGGAGGAGGGGGATACACAGGGGTCTAACTGAACATTCTTAAAGGGAGGAGGGGGATACACAGGGCTCTAACTCTGCATTCTTAAAGGGAGGAGGGGGATACACAGGGGTCTAACTCTACATTCTTAAAGGGAGGAGGGGGATACACAGGGGTCTAACTCTACATTCTTAAAGGGAGGAGGGGGATACACAGGGGTCTAACTCTACATTCTTAAAGGGAGGAGGGGGATACACAGGGGTCTAACTCTACATTCTTAAAGGGAGGAGGGGGATACACAGGGGTCTAACTCTGCATTCTTAAAGGGAGGAGGGGGATACACAGGGGTCTAACTCTACATTCTTAAAGGGAGGATGGGGATACACAGGGGTCTAACTCTGCATTCTTAAAGGGAGGAGGGGGATACACAGGGGTCTAACTCTGCATTCTTAAAGGGAGGAGGGGGATACACAGGGGTCTAACTCTACATTCTTAAAGGGAGGAGGGGGATACACAGGGGACTAACTCTACATTCTTAAAGGGAGGAGGGGGATACACTGGGGACTAATGCGACATTCTTAAAGGGGGAGGGGATACACAGGGGTCTAACTGAACATTCTTAAAGGGAGGAGGGGGATACACAGGGGACTAACTCTACATTCTTAAAGGGAGGAGGGGGATACACTGGGGACTAATGCGACATTCTTAAAGGGGGAGGGGATACACAGGGGTCTAACTGAACATTCTTAAAGGGAGGAGGGGGATACACAGGGCTCTAACTCTGCATTGTTAAAGGGGGAGGGGGATACACAGGGGTCTAACTCTACATTCTTAAAGGGAGGAGGGGGATACACAGGGGACTAACTCTGCATTCTTAAAGGGAGGTTGGGGATACACAGGGCTCTAACTCTGCATTGTTAAAGGGGGAGGGGGATACACAGGGGTCTAACTCTACATTCTTAAAGGGAGGAGGGGGATACACAGGGGACTAACTCTACATTCTTAAAGGGAGGAGGGGGATACACAGGGGACTAACTCTACATTCTTAAAGGGAGGAGGGGGATACACAGGGGTCTAATGCGACATTCTTAAAGGGGGAGGGGATACACAGGGGTCTAACTGAACATTCTTAAAGGGAGGAGGGGGATACACAGGGGACTAACTCTACATTCTTAAAGGGAGGAGGGGGATACACAGGGGTCTAATGCGACATTCTTAAAGGGGGAGGGGATACACAGGGCTCTAACTCTGCTTTGTTAAAGGGGGAGGGGGATACACAGGGGTCTAACTCTACATTCTTAAAGGGAGGAGGGGGATACACAGGGGTCTAACTGAACATTCTTAAAGGGAGGAGGGGGATACACAGGGCTCTAACTCTGCATTGTTAAAGGGGGAGGGGGATACACAGGGGTCTAACTGAACATTCTTAAAGGGAGGAGGGGGATACACAGGGCTCTAACTCTGCATTCTTAAAGGGAGGAGGGGGATACACAGGGGTCTAACTCTACATTCTTAAAGGGAGGAGGGGGATACACAGGGGTCTAACTCTACATTCTTAAAGGGAGGAGGGGGATACACAGGGGTCTAACTGAACATTCTTAAAGGGAGGAGGGGGATACACAGGGCTCTAACTCTGCATTCTTAAAGGGAGGAGGGGGATACACAGGGGTCTAACTCTACATTCTTAAAGGGAGGAGGGGGATACACAGGGGTCTAACTGAACATTCTTAAAGGGAGGAGGGGGATACACAGGGCTCTAACTCTGTATTCTTAAAGGGAGGAGGGGGATACACAGGGGTCTAACTCTACATTCTTAAAGGGAGGAGGGGGATACACAGGGGTCTAACTCTACATTCTTAAAGGGCGGAGGGGGATACACAGGGGTCTAACTCTACATTCTTAAAGGGAGGAGGGGGATACTCAGGGGTCTAACTCTACATTCTTAAAGGGAGGAGGGGGATACACAGGGGTCTAACTCTGCATTCTTAAAGGGAGGAGGGGGATACACAGGGGTCTAACTCTACATTCTTAAAGGGAGGATGGGGATACACAGGGGTCTAACTCTGCATTCTTAAAGGGAGGAGGGGGATACACAGGGGTCTAACTCTGCATTCTTAAAGGGAGGAGGGGGATACACAGGGGTCTAACTCTACATTCTTAAAGGGAGGAGGGGGATACACAGGGGTCTAACTCTACATTCTTAAAGGGAGGAGGGGGATACACAGGGGTCTAACTCTACATTCTTAAAGGGAGGAGGGGGATACACAGGGGTCTAACTCTACATTCTTAAAGGGAGGAGGGGGATACACAGGGGTCTAACTCTGCATTCTTAAAGGGAGGAGGGGGATACACAGGGGTCTAACTCTACATTCTTAAAGGGAGGATGGGGATACACAGGGGTCTAACTCTGCATTCTTAAAGGGAGGAGGGGGATACACAGGGGTCTAACTCTGCATTCTTAAAGGGAGGAGGGGGATACACAGGGGTCTAACTCTACATTTTTAAAGGGAGGAGGGGGATACACAGGGGACTAACTCTACATTCTTAAAGGGAGGAGGGGGATACACAGGGGACTAACTCTACATTCTTAAAGGGAGGATGGGGTTACACAGGGGTCTAACTCTGCATTCTTAAAGGGAGGAGGGGGATACACAGGGGTCTAACTCTGCATTCTTAAAGGGAGGAGGGGGATATACAGGGGTCTAACTCTACATTCTTAAAGGGAGGTTGGGGATACACAGGGGTCGAACTCTGCATTGTTAAAGGGAGGAGGGGGATACACAGGTGTCTAACTCTGCATTCTTAAAGGGAGGAGGGGGATATACAGGGGTCTAACTCTACATTCTTAAAGGGAGGAGGGGGATATACAGGGGTCTAACTCTGCATTCTTAAAGGGAGGAGGGGGATATACAGGGGTCTAACTCTGCATTCTTAAAGGGAGGAGGGGGATACACAGGGGTCTAACATTGCATTCTTAAAGGGAGGAGGGGGATACACAGGGGTCTAACTCTGCATTCTTAAAGGGAGGAGGGGGATACACAGGGGTCTAACTCTACATTCTTAAAGGGAGGAGGGGGATACACAGGGGTCTAACACTGCATTCTTAAAGGGAGGAGGGGGGATACACAGGGGTCTAACACTGCATTCTTAAAGGGAGGAGGGGGGATACACAGGGGTCTAACTCTACATTCTTAAAGGGAGGATGGGGATACACAGGGGTCGAACTCTACATTCTTAAAGGGAGGAGGGGGATACACAGGGGTCTAACTCTGCATTGTTAAAGGGAGGAGGGGGGATACACAGGGGTCTAACTCTACATTCTTAAAGGGAGGAGGGGGATACACAGGGGTCTAACTCTGCATTGTTAAAGGGAGGAGGGGGGATACACAGGGGTCTAACTCTACATTCTTAAAGGGAGGAGGCGGATACACAGGGGTCTAACTCTACATTCTTAAAGGGAGGAGGGGGATACACAGGGGTCTACCTCTACCTTCTGAAAGAGGGGAGGGGGATACACAGGGGTCTAAGTCTGCATAATTAAAGGGGGGAGGGGGGATACACATGGGTTTTACTAGACATTCTTAAAGGGGGGAGGGGGGATACACAGGGGTTTAGGTCTACATTCTTAAAGGGAGGAGTGGGATACATAGGGGTCTAACTCTACATTGTTAAAGGGAGTAGGGTGGGATCCAAAGGGGTGTAACTCTACATGCTTAAAGGGGGGAGGGGGGATACACAGGGGTCTAACTCTACTTTGTTAAAGGGAGGAGGGTGGGATCCAAAGGGGTGTAACTCTACATACTTAAAGGGAGGAGGGGGATACACAGGGGTCTGTGTCTACATTGTTAAAGGGAGGAGGGGGTACACAGGGGTCTAACTCTGCATTGTTAAAGGGAGGAGGGGGGATAGACAGGGGTCTAACTCTACATTCTTAAAGGGAGGAGGCGGATACACAGGTTTCTAACTCTACATTCTTAAAGGGAGGAGGGGGATACACAGGGGTCTACCTCGACCTTCTGAAAGAGGGGAGGGGGATACACAGGGGTCTAAGTCTGCATTCTTAAAGGGGGGAGGGGGGATACACATGGGTTTTACTAGACATTCTTAAAGGGGGGTGGGGGGATACACAGGGGTTTAGGTCTACATTCTTAAAGGGAGGAGTGCGATACATAGGGGTCTAACTCTACATTGTTAAAGGGAGGAGGGTGGGATCCAAAGGGGTGTAACTCTACATACTTAAAGGGGGGAGGGGGGATACACAGGGGTCTAACTCTACTTTGTTAAAGGGAGGAGGGTGGGATCCAAAGGGGTGTAACTCTACATACCTAAAGGGAGGAGGGGGATACACAGGGGTCTAACACTGCATTCTTAAAGGGAGGAGGGGGGATACACAGAGGTCTAACTCTACATTGTTAAAGGGAGGAGGGGGATACACAGAGGTCTAACTCTACATTGTTAAAGGGAGGAGGGTGGGATCCAAAGGGGTGTAACTCTACATACTTAAAGGGAGGAGGGGGATACACAGGGGTCTAACTCTACATTGTTAAAGGGAGGAGGGTGGGATCCAAAGGGGTGTAACTCTACATACTTAAAGGGGGGAGGGGGATACACAGGGGTCTGTGTCTACATTGTTAAAGGGAGGAGGGGGATCCACAGGGGTCTAAATCTACATTGTTAAAGGGAGGAAGGGAGATACACAGGGGTCTAAATCTACATTCTTAAAGGGGGAGGGGGATACACAGGGGTCTAACTCTACATTGTTAAAGGGAGGAGGGGGATACACAGGGGTCTAATGCGACATTCTTAAAGGGGTAGGGGATACACGGGCCTAACTCTACATTCTTGAAGGGAGGAGGGGGATACACAGGGGTCTAACTCTACATTGTTAAAGGGAGGAGGGGGATACACAGGGGTCTAATGCGACATTCTTAAAGGGGGAGGGGATACACAGGGGTCTAACTGAACATTCTTAAAGGGAGGAGGGGGATACACAGGGGACTAACTCTACATTCTTAAAGGGAGGAGGGGGATACACAGGGGTCTAATGCGACATTCTTAAAGGGGGAGGGGATACACAGGGCTCTAACTCTGCATTCTTAAAGGGGGAGGGGGATACACAGGGGTCTAACTCTACATTCTTAAAGGGGGAGGGGGATACACAGGGGTCTAACTCTACATTCTTAAAGGGAGGAGGGGGATACACAGGGGTCTAACTGAACATTCTTAAAGGGAGGAGGGGGATACACAGGGCTCTAACTCTGCATTGTTAAAGGGGGAGGGGGATACACAGGGGTCTAACTCTACATTCTTAAAGGGAGGAGGGTGATACACAGGGGTCTAACTCTACATTCTTAAAGGGGGAGGGGGATACACAGGGGTCTAACTCTACATTCTTAAAGGGAGGAGGGGGATACACAGGGGTCTAACTGAACATTCTTAAAGGGAGGAGGGGATACACAGGGCTCTAACTCTGCATTGTTAAAGGGGGAGGGGGATACACAGGGGTCTAACTCTACATTCTTAAAGGGAGGAGGGGGATACACAGGGGTCTAACTGAACATTCTTAAAGGGAGGAGGGGGATACACAGGGCTCTAACTCTGCATTCTTAAAGGGAGGAGGGGGATACACAGGGGTCTAACTCTACATTCTTAAAGGGAGGAGGGGGATACACAGGGGTCTAACTCTACATTCTTAAAGGGAGGAGGGGGATACACAGGGGTCTAACTCTACATTCTTAAAGGGAGGAGGGGGATACACAGGGGTCTAACTCTACATTCTTAAAGGGAGGAGGGGGATACACAGGGGTCTAACTCTGCATTCTTAAAGGGAGGAGGGGGATACACAGGGGTCTAACTCTACATTCTTAAAGGGAGGATGGGGATACACAGGGGTCTAACTCTGCATTCTTAAAGGGAGGAGGGGGATACACAGGGGTCTAACTCTGCATTCTTAAAGGGAGGAGGGGGATACACAGGGGTCTAACTCTACATTCTTAAAGGGAGGAGGGGGATACACAGGGGACTAACTCTACATTCTTAAAGGGAGGAGGGGGATACACAGGGGACTAACTCTACATTCTTAAAGGGAGGAGGGGGATACACAGGGGACTAACTCTACATTCTTAAAGGGAGGAGGGGGATACACAGGGGGCTAATGCGACATTCTTAAAGGGGGAGGGGATACACAGGGGTCTAACTGAACATTCTTAAAGGGAGGAGGGGGATACACAGGGGACTAACTCTACATTCTTAAAGGGAGGAGGGGGATACACAGGGGCTAATGCGACATTCTTAAAGGGGGAGGGGATACACAGGGGTCTTAATGAACATTCTTAAAGGGAGGAGGGGGATACACAGGGCTCTAACTCTGCATTGTTAAAGGGGGAGGGGGATACACAGGGGTCTAACTCTACATTCTTAAAGGGAGGAGGGGGATACACAGGGGACTAACTCTGCATTCTTAAAGGGAGGTTGGGGATACACAGGGCTCTAACTCTGCATTGTTAAAGGGGGAGGGGGATACACAGGGGTCTAACTCTACATTCTTAAAGGGAGGAGGGGGATACACAGGGGACTAACTCTACATTCTTAAAGGGAGGAGGGGGATACACAGGGGACTAACTCTACATTCTTAAAGGGAGGAGGGGGATACACAGGGGTCTAATGCGACATTCTTAAAGGGGGAGGGGATACACAGGGGTCTAACTGAACATTCTTAAAGGGAGGAGGGGGATACACAGGGGACTAACTCTACATTCTTAAAGGGAGGAGGGGGATACACAGGGGTCTAATGCGACATTCTTAAAGGGGGAGGGGATACACAGGGCTCTAACTCTGCATTGTTAAAGGGGGAGGGGGATACACAGGGGTCTAACTCTACATTCTTAAAGGGAGGAGGGGGATACACAGGGGTCTAACTGAACATTCTTAAAGGGAGGAGGGGGATACACAGGGCTCTAACTCTGCATTGTTAAAGGGGGAGGGGGATACACAGGGGTCTAACTGAACATTCTTAAAGGGAGGAGGGGGATACACAGGGCTCTAACTCTGCATTCTTAAAGGGAGGAGGGGGATACACAGGGGTCTAACTCTACATTCTTAAAGGGAGGAGGGGGATCCACAGGGGTCTAACTCTACATTCTTAAAGGGAGGAGGGGGATACACAGGGGTCTAACTGAACATTCTTAAAGGGAGGAGGGGGATACACAGGGCTCTAACTCTGCATTCTTAAAGGGAGGAGGGGGATACACAGGGGTCTAACTCTACATTCTTAAAGGGAGGAGGGGGATACACAGGGGTCTAACTGAACATTCTTAAAGGGAGGAGGGGGATACACAGGGCTCTAACTCTGTATTCTTAAAGGGAGGAGGGGGATACACAGGGGTCTAACTCTACATTCTTAAAGGGAGGAGGGGGATACACAGGGGTCTAACTCTACATTCTTAAAGGGCGGAGGGGGATACACAGGGGTCTAACTCTACATTCTTAAAGGGAGGAGGGGGATACTCAGGGGTCTAACTCTACATTCTTAAAGGGAGGAGGGGGATACACAGGGGTCTAACTCTGCATTCTTAAAGGGAGGAGGGGGATACACAGGGGTCTAACTCTACATTCTTAAAGGGAGGATGGGGATACACAGGGGTCTAACTCTGCATTCTTAAAGGGAGGAGGGGGATCCACAGGGGTCTAACTCTGCATTCTTAAAGGGAGGAGGGGGATACACAGGGGTCTAACTCTACATTCTTAAAGGGAGGAGGGGGATACACAGGGGTCTAACTCTACATTCTTAAAGGGAGGAGGGGGATACACAGGGGTCTAACTCTACATTCTTAAAGGGAGGAGGGGGATACACAGGGGTCTAACTCTACATTCTTAAAGGGAGGAGGGGGATACACAGGGGTCTAACTCTGCATTCTTAAAGGGAGGAGGGGGATACACAGGGGTCTAACTCTACATTCTTAAAGGGAGGATGGGGATACACAGGGGTCTAACTCTGCATTCTTAAAGGGAGGAGGGGGATACACAGGGGTCTAACTCTGCATTCTTAAAGGGAGGAGGGGGATACACAGGGGTCTAACTCTACATTTTTAAAGGGAGGAGGGGGATACACAGGGGACTAACTCTACATTCTTAAAGGGAGGAGGGGGATACACAGGGGACTAACTCTACATTCTTAAAGGGAGGAGGGGGATACACAGGGGACTAACTCTACATTCTTAAAGGGAGGAGGGGGATACACAGGGGGCTAATGCGACATTCTTAAAGGGGGAGGGGATACACAGGGGTCTAACTGAACATTCTTAAAGGGAGGAGGGGGATACACAGGGGACTAACTCTACATTCTTAAAGGGAGGAGGGGGATACACAGGGGACTAATGCGACATTCTTAAAGGGGGAGGGGATACACAGGGGTCTAACTGAACATTCTTAAAGGGAGGAGGGGGATACACAGGGCTCTAACTCTGCATTGTTAAAGGGGGAGGGGGATACACAGGGGTCTAACTCTACATTCTTAAAGGGAGGAGGGGGATACACAGGGGTCTAACTGAACATTCTTAAAGGGAGGAGGGTGATACACAGGGGTCTAACTCTACATTCTTAAAGGGGGAGGGGGATACACAGGGGTCTAACTCTACATTCTTAAAGGGAGGAGGGGGATACACAGGGGTCTAACTGAACATTCTTAAAGGGAGGAGGGGATACACAGGGCTCTAACTCTGCATTGTTAAAGGGGGAGGGGGATACACAGGGGTCTAACTCTACATTCTTAAAGGGAGGAGGGGGATACACAGGGGTCTAACTGAACATTCTTAAAGGGAGGAGGGGGATACACAGGGCTCTAACTCTGCATTCTTAAAGGGAGGAGGGGGATACACAGGGGTCTAACTCTACATTCTTAAAGGGAGGAATGGGATACACAGGGGTCTAACTCTACATTCTTAAAGGGAGGAGGGGGATACACAGGGGTCTAACTCTACATTCTTAAAGGGAGGAGGGGGATACACAGGGGTCTAACTCTACATTCTTAAAGGGAGGAGGGGGATACACAGGGGTCTAACTCTGCATTCTTAAAGGGAGGAGGGGGATACACAGGGGTCTAACTCTACATTCTTAAAGGGAGGATGGGGATACACAGGGGTCTAACTCTGCATTCTTAAAGGGAGGAGGGGGATACACAGGGGTCTAACTCTGCATTCTTAAAGGGAGGAGGGGGATACACAGGGGTCTAACTCTACATTCTTAAAGGGAGGAGGGGGATACACAGGGGACTAACTCTACATTCTTAAAGGGAGGAGGGGGATACACAGGGGACTAACTCTACATTCTTAAAGGGAGGAGGGGGATACACAGGGGACTAACTCTACATTCTTAAAGGGAGGAGGGGGATACACAGGGGGCTAATGCGACATTCTTAAAGGGGGAGGGGATACACAGGGGTCTAACTGAACATTCTTAAAGGGAGGAGGGGGATACACAGGGGACTAACTCTACATTCTTAAAGGGAGGAGGGGGATACACAGGGGACTAATGCGACATTCTTAAAGGGGGAGGGGATACACAGGGGTCTAACTGAACATTCTTAAAGGGAGGAGGGGGATACACAGGGCTCTAACTCTGCATTGTTAAAGGGGGAGGGGGATACACAGGGGTCTAACTCTACATTCTTAAAGGGAGGAGGGGGATACACAGGGGACTAACTCTGCATTCTTAAAGGGAGGTTGGGGATACACAGGGCTCTAACTCTGCATTGTTAAAGGGGGAGGGGGATACACAGGGGTCTAACTCTACATTCTTAAAGGGAGGAGGGGGATACACAGGGGACTAACTCTACATTCTTAAAGGGAGGAGGGGGATACACAGGGGACTAACTCTACATTCTTAAAGGGAGGAGGGGGATACACAGGGGTCTAACTCTACATTCTTAAAGGGAGGAGGGGGATACACAGGGGTCTAACTCTGCATTCTTAAAGGGAGGAGGGGGATACACAGGGGTCTAACTCTACATTCTTAAAGGGAGGATGGGGATACACAGGGGTCTAACTCTGCATTCTTAAAGGGAGGAGGGGGATACACAGGGGTCTAACTCTGCATTCTTAAAGGGAGGAGGGGGATACACAGGGGTCTAACTCTACATTTTTAAAGGGAGGAGGGGGATACACAGGGGACTAACTCTACATTCTTAAAGGGAGGAGGGGGATACACAGGGGACTAACTCTACATTCTTAAAGGGAGGAGGGGGATACACAGGGGACTAACTCTACATTCTTAAAGGGAGGAGGGGGATACACAGGGGGCTAATGCGACATTCTTAAAGGGGGAGGGGATACACAGGGGTCTAACTGAACATTCTTAAAGGGAGGAGGGGGATACACAGGGGACTAACTCTACATTCTTAAAGGGAGGAGGGGGATACACAGGGGACTAATGCGACATTCTTAAAGGGGGAGGGGATACACAGGGGTCTAACTGAACATTCTTAAAGGGAGGAGGGGGATACACAGGGCTCTAACTCTGCATTGTTAAAGGGGGAGGGGGATACACAGGGGTCTAACTCTACATTCTTAAAGGGAGGAGGGGGATACACAGGGGTCTAACTGAACATTCTTAAAGGGAGGAGGGTGATACACAGGGGTCTAACTCTACATTCTTAAAGGGGGAGGGGGATACACAGGGGTCTAACTCTACATTCTTAAAGGGAGGAGGGGGATACACAGGGGTCTAACTGAACATTCTTAAAGGGAGGAGGGGATACACAGGGCTCTAACTCTGCATTGTTAAAGGGGGAGGGGGATACACAGGGGTCTAACTCTACATTCTTAAAGGGAGGAGGGGGATACACAGGGGTCTAACTGAACATTCTTAAAGGGAGGAGGGGGATACACAGGGCTCTAACTCTGCATTCTTAAAGGGAGGAGGGGGATACACAGGGGTCTAACTCTACATTCTTAAAGGGAGGAATGGGATACACAGGGGTCTAACTCTACATTCTTAAAGGGAGGAGGGGGATACACAGGGGTCTAACTCTACATTCTTAAAGGGAGGAGGGGGATACACAGGGGTCTAACTCTACATTCTTAAAGGGAGGAGGGGGATACACAGGGGTCTAACTCTGCATTCTTAAAGGGAGGAGGGGGATACACAGGGGTCTAACTCTACATTCTTAAAGGGAGGATGGGGATACACAGGGGTCTAACTCTGCATTCTTAAAGGGAGGAGGGGGATACACAGGGGTCTAACTCTGCATTCTTAAAGGGAGGAGGGGGATACACAGGGGTCTAACTCTACATTCTTAAAGGGAGGAGGGGGATACACAGGGGACTAACTCTACATTCTTAAAGGGAGGAGGGGGATACACAGGGGACTAACTCTACATTCTTAAAGGGAGGAGGGGGATACACAGGGGACTAACTCTACATTCTTAAAGGGAGGAGGGGGATACACAGGGGGCTAATGCGACATTCTTAAAGGGGGAGGGGATACACAGGGGTCTAACTGAACATTCTTAAAGGGAGGAGGGGGATACACAGGGGACTAACTCTACATTCTTAAAGGGAGGAGGGGGATACACAGGGGACTAATGCGACATTCTTAAAGGGGGAGGGGATACACAGGGGTCTAACTGAACATTCTTAAAGGGAGGAGGGGGATACACAGGGCTCTAACTCTGCATTGTTAAAGGGGGAGGGGGATACACAGGGGTCTAACTCTACATTCTTAAAGGGAGGAGGGGGATACACAGGGGACTAACTCTGCATTCTTAAAGGGAGGTTGGGGATACACAGGGCTCTAACTCTGCATTGTTAAAGGGGGAGGGGGATACACAGGGGTCTAACTCTACATTCTTAAAGGGAGGAGGGGGATACACAGGGGACTAACTCTACATTCTTAAAGGGAGGAGGGGGATACACAGGGGACTAACTCTACATTCTTAAAGGGAGGAGGGGGATACACAGGGGTCTAATGCGACATTCTTAAAGGGGGAGGGGATACACAGGGGTCTAACTGAACATTCTTAAAGGGAGGAGGGGGATACACAGGGGACTAACTCTACATTCTTAAAGGGAGGAGGGGGATACACAGGGGTCTAATGCGACATTCTTAAAGGGGGAGGGGATACACAGGGCTCTAACTCTGCATTGTTAAAGGGGGAGGGGGATACACAGGGGTCTAACTCTACATTCTTAAAGGGAGGAGGGGGATACACAGGGGTCTAACTGAACATTCTTAAAGGGAGGAGGGGGATACACAGGGCTCTAACTCTGCATTGTTAAAGAGGGAGGGGGATACACAGGGGTCTAACTGAACATTCTTAAAGGGAGGAGGGGGATACACAGGGCTCTAACTCTGCATTCTTAAAGGGAGGAGGGGGATACACAGGGGTCTAACTCTACATTCTTAAAGGGAGGAGGGGGATACACAGGGGTCTAACTCTACATTCTTAAAGGGAGGAGGGGGATACACAGGGGTCTAACTGAACATTCTTATAGGGAGGAGGGGGATACACAGGGCTCTAACTCTGCATTCTTAAAGGGAGGAGGGGGATACACAGGGGTCTAACTCTACATTCTTAAAGGGAGGAGGGGGATACACAGGGGTCTAACTGAACATTCTTAAAGGGAGGAGGGGGATACACAGGGCTCTAACTCTGTATTCTTAAAGGGAGGAGGGGGATACACAGGGGTCTAACTCTACATTCTTAAAGGGAGGAGGGGGATACACAGGGGTCTAACTCTACATTCTTAAAGGGCGGAGGGGGATACACAGGGGTCTAACTCTACATTCTTAAAGGGAGGAGGGGGATACTCAGGGGTCTAACTCTACATTCTTAAAGGGAGGAGGGGGATACACAGGGGTCTAACTCTGCATTCTTAAAGGGAAGAGGGGGATACACAGGGGTCTAACTCTACATTCTTAAAGGGAGGATGGGGATACACAGGGGTCTAACTCTGCATTCTTAAAGGGAGGAGGGGGATACACAGGGGTCTAACTCTGCATTCTTAAAGGGAGGAGGGGGATACACAGGGGTCTAACTCTACATTCTTAAAGGGAGGAGGGGGATACACAGGGGTCTAACTCTACATTCTTAAAGGGAGGAGGGGGATACACAGGGGTCTAACTCTACATTCTTAAAGGGAGGAGGGGGATACACAGGGGTCTAACTCTACATTCTTAAAGGGAGGAGGGGGATACACAGGGGTCTAACTCTGCATTCTTAAAGGGAGGAGGGGGATACACAGGGGTCTAACTCTACATTCTTAAAGGGAGGATGGGGATACACAGGGGTCTAACTCTGCATTCTTAAAGGGAGGAGGGGGATACACAGGGGTCTAACTCTGCATTCTTAAAGGGAGGAGGGGGATACACAGGGGTCTAACTCTACATTTTTAAAGGGAGGAGGGGGATACACAGGGGACTAACTCTACATTCTTAAAGGGAGGAGGGGGATACACAGGGGACTAACTCTACATTCTTAAAGGGAGGAGGGGGATACACAGGGGACTAACTCTACATTCTTAAAGGGAGGAGGGGGATACACAGGGGGCTAATGCGACATTCTTAAAGGGGGAGGGGATACACAGGGGTCTAACTGAACATTCTTAAAGGGAGGAGGGGGATACACAGGGCTCTAACTCTGCATTGTTAAAGGGGGAGGGGGATACACAGGGGTCTAACTCTACATTCTTAAAGGGAGGAGGGGGATACACAGGGGACTAACTCTGCATTCTTAAAGGGAGGTTGGGGATACACAGGGCTCTAACTCTGCATTGTTAAAGGGGGAGGGGGATACACAGGGGTCTAACTCTACATTCTTAAAGGGAGGAGGGGGATACACAGGGGACTAACTCTACATTCTTAAAGGGAGGAGGGGGATACACAGGGGACTAACTCTACATTCTTAAAGGGAGGAGGGGGATACACAGGGGTCTAATGCGACATTCTTAAAGGGGGAGGGGATACACAGGGGTCTAACTGAACATTCTTAAAGGGAGGAGGGGGATACACAGGGGACTAACTCTACATTCTTAAAGGGAGGAGGGGGATACACAGGGGTCTAATGCGACATTCTTAAAGGGGGAGGGGATACACAGGGCTCTAACTCTGCATTGTTAAAGGGGGAGGGGGATACACAGGGGTCTAATGCGACATTCTTAAAGGGGGAGGGGATACACAGGGGTCTAACTGAACATTCTTAAAGGGAGGAGGGGGATACACAGGGCTCTAACTCTGCATTGTTAAAGGGGGAGGGGGATACACAGGGGTCTAACTGAACATTCTTAAAGGGAGGAGGGGGATACACAGGGCTCTAACTCTGCATTCTTAAAGGGAGGAGGGGGATACACAGGGGTCTAACTCTACATTCTTAAAGGGAGGAGGGGGATACACAGGGGTCTAACTCTACATTCTTAAAGGGAGGAGGGGGATACACAGGGGTCCAACTGAACATTCTTAAAGGGAGGAGGGGGATACACAGGGCTCTAACTCTGCATTCTTAAAGGGAGGAGGGGGATACACAGGGGTCTAACTCTACATTCTTAAAGGGAGGAGGGGGATACACAGGGGTCTAACTGAACATTCTTAAAGGGAGGAGGGGGATACACAGGGCTCTAACTCTGCATTCTTAAAGGGAGGAGGGGGATACACAGGGGTCTAACTCTACATTCTTAAAGGGAGGAGGGGGATACACAGGGGTCTAACTCTACATTCTTAAAGGGAGGAGGGGGATACACAGGGGTCTAACTCTACATTCTTAAAGGGAGGAGGGGGATACTCAGGGGTCTAACTCTACATTCTTAAAGGGAGGAGGGGGATACACAGGGGTCTAACTCTGCATTCTTAAAGGGAGGAGGGGGATACACAGGGGTCTAACTCTACATTCTTAAAGGGAGGATGGGGATACACAGGGGTCTAACTCTGCATTCTTAAAGGGAGGAGGGGGATACACAGGGGTCTAACTCTGCATTCTTAAAGGGAGGAGGGGGATACACAGGGGTCTAACTCTACATTCTTAAAGGGAGGAGGGGGATACACAGGGGACTAACTCTACATTCTTAAAGGGAGGAGGGGGATACACAGGGGACTAACTCTACATTCTTAAAGGGATGAGGGGGATACACAGGGGACTAACTCTACATTCTTAAAGGGAGGAGGGGGATACACAGGGGTCTAATGCGACATTCTTAAAGGGGGAGGGGATACACAGGGGTCTAACTGAACATTCTTAAAGGGAGGAGGGGGGATACACAGGGGACTAACTCTACATTCTTAAAGGGAGGAGGGGGATACACAGGGGTCTAATGCGACATTCTTAAAGGGGGAGGGGATACACAGGGGTCTAACTGAACATTCTTAAAGGGAGGAGGGGGATACACAGGTCTCTAACTCTGCATTGTTAAAGGGGGAGGGGGATACACAGGGGTCTAACTCTACATTCTTAAAGGGAGGAGGGGGATACACAGGGGTCTAACTCTGCATTCTTAAAGGGAGGAGGGGGATACACAGGGGTCTAACTCTACATTCTTAAAGGGAGGATGGGGATACACAGGGGTCTAACTCTGCATTCTTAAAGGGAGGAGGGGGATACACAGGGGTCTAACTCTGCATTCTTAAAGGGAGGAGGGGGATACACAGGGGTCTAACTCTACATTCTTAAAGGGAGGAGGGGGATACACAGGGGACTAACTCTACATTCTTAAAGGGAGGAGGGGGATACACAGGGGACTAACTCTACATTCTTAAAGGGATGAGGGGGATACACAGGGGACTAACTCTACATTCTTAAAGGGAGGAGGGGGATACACAGGGGTCTAATGCGACATTCTTAAAGGGGGAGGGGATACACAGGGGTCTAACTGAACATTCTTAAAGGGAGGAGGGGGGTTACACAGGGGACTAACTCTACATTCTTAAAGGGAGGAGGGGGATACACAGGGGTCTAATGCGACATTCTTAAAGGGGGAGGGGATACACAGGGGTCTAACTGAACATTCTTAAAGGGAGGAGGGGGATACACAGGTCTCTAACTCTGCATTGTTAAAGGGGGAGGGGGATACACAGGGGTCTAACTCTACATTCTTAAAGGGAGGAGGGGGATACACAGGGGACTAACTCTGCATTCTTAAAGGGAGGTTGGGGATACACAGGGGTCTAACTCTACATTCTTAAAGGGAGGAGGGGGATACACAGGGGTCTAACTCTGCATTCTTAAAGGGAGGTTGGGGATACACAGGGGTCGAACTCTGCATTCTTAAAGGGAGGAGGGGGATACACAGGGGTCTAACTCTACATTCTTAAAGGGAGGAGGGGGATACACAGGGGACTAACTCTACATTCTTAAAGGGAGGATGGGGATACACAGGGGTCTAACTCTGCATTCTTAAAGGGAGGAGGGGGATACACAGGGGACTAACTCTACATTCTTAAAGGGAGGAGGGGGATATACAGGGGTCTAACTCTACATTCTTAAAGGGAGGTTGGGGATACACAGGGGTCGAACTCTGCATTGTTAAAGGGAGGAGGGGGATACACAGGGGTCTAACTCTGCATTCTTAAAGGGAGGAGGGGGATATACAGGGGTCTAACTCTACATTCTTAAAGGGAGGAGGGGGATATACAGGGGTCTAACACTGCATTCTTAAAGGGAGGAGGGGGATACACAGGGGTCTAACTCTGCATTCTTAAAGGGAGGATGGGGATACACAGGGGACTAACTCTACATTCTTAAAGGGAGGAGGGGGATACACAGGGGACTAACTCAACATTCTTAAAGGGAGGATGGGGATACACAGGGGTCTAACTCTGCATTCTTAAAGGGAGGAGGGGGATACACAGGGGTCTAACTCTGCATTCTTAAAGGGAGGAGGGGGATATACAGGGGTCTAACTCTACATTCTTAAAGGGAGGTTGGGGATACACAGGGGTCGAACTCTGCATTGTTAAAGGGAGGAGGGGGATACACAGGGGTCTAACTCTGCATTCTTAAAGGGAGGAGGGGGATATACAGGGGTCTAACTCTACATTCTTAAAGGGAGGAGGGGGATATACAGGGGTCTAACTCTGCATTCTTAAAGGGAGGAGGGGGATATACAGGGGTCTAACTCTGCATTCTTAAAGGGAGGAGGGGGATACACAGGGGTCTAACACTGCATTCTTAAAGGGAGGAGGGGGATACACAGGGGTCTAACTCTGCATTCTTAAAGGGAGGAGGGGGATACACAGGGGTCTAACTCTACATTCTTAAAGGGAGGAGGGGGATACACAGGGGACTAACTCTACATTCTTAAAGGGAGCAGGGGGATACACAGGGGACTAACTCTACATTCTTAAAGGGAGGAGGGGGATACACAGGGGTCTAATGCGTCATTCTTAAAGGGGGAGGGGATACACAGGGGTCTAACTGAACATTCTTAAAGGGAGGAGGGGGATACACAGGGGACTAACTCTACATTCTTAAAGGGAGGAGGGGGATACACAGGGGTCTAATGCGACATTCTTAAAGGGGGAGGGGATACACAGGGCTCTAACTCTGCATTGTTAAAGGGGGAGGGGGATACACAGGGGTCTAACTCTACATTCTTAAAGGGTGGTGGGGGATACACAGGGGTCTAACTGAACATTCTTAAAGGGAGGAGGGGGATACACAGGGCTCTAACTCTGCATTGTTAAAGGGGGAGGGGGATACACAGGGGTCTAACTGAACATTCTTAAAGGGAGGAGGGGGATACACAGGGCTCTAACTCTGCATTCTTAAAGGGAGGAGGGGGATACACAGGGGTCTAACTCTACATTCTTAAAGGGAGGAGGGGGATACACAGGGGTCTAACTCTACATTCTTAAAGGGAGGAGGGGGATACACAGGGGTCTAACTGAACATTCTTAAAGGGAGGAGGGGGATACACAGGGCTCTAACTCTGCATTCTTAAAGGGAGGAGGGGGATACACAGGGGTCTAACTGAACATTCTTAAAGGGAGGAGGGGGATACACAGGGCTCTAACTCTGCATTCTTAAAGGGAGGAGGGGGATACACAGGGGTCTAACTCTACATTCTTAAAGGGAGGAGGGGGATACACAGGGGTCTAACTCTACATTCTTAAAGGGAGGAGGGGGATACACAGGGGTCTAACTCTACATTCTTAAAGGGAGGAGGGGGATACTCAGGGGTCTAACTCTACATTCTTAAAGGGAGGAGGGGGATACACAGGGGTCTAACTCTGCATTCTTAAAGGGAGGAGGGGGATACACAGGGGTCTAACTCTACATTCTTAAAGGGAGGATGGGGATACACAGGGGTCTAACTCTGCATTCTTAAAGGGAGGAGGGGGATACACAGGGGTCTAACTCTGCATTCTTAAAGGGAGGAGGGGGATACACAGGGGTCTAACTCTGCATTCTTAAAGGGAGGAGGGGGATACACAGGGGTCTAACTCTACATTCTTAAAGGGAGGAGGGGGATACACAGGGGACTTACTCTACATTCTTAAAGGGAGGAGGGGGATACACAGGGGACTAACTCTACATTCTTAAAGGGATGAGGGGGATACACAGGGGACTAACTCTACATTCTTAAAGGGAGGAGGGGGATACACAGGGGTCTAATGCGACATTCTTAAAGGGGGAGGGGATACACAGGGGTCTAACTGAACATTCTTAAAGGGAGGAGGGGGGATACACAGGGGACTAACTCTACATTCTTAAAGGGAGGAGGGGGATACACAGGGGTCTAATGCGACATTCTTAAAGGGGGAGGGGATACACAGGGGTCTAACTGAACATTCTTAAAGGGAGGAGGGGGATACACAGGTCTCTAACTCTGCATTGTTAAAGGGGGAGGGGGATACACAGGGGTCTAACTCTACATTCTTAAAGGGAGGAGGGGGATACACAGGGGACTAACTCTGCATTCTTAAAGGGAGGTTGGGGATACACAGGGGTCTAACTCTACATTCTTAAAGGGAGGAGGGGGATACACAGGGGTCTAACTCTGCATTCTTAAAGGGAGGTTGGGGATACACAGGGGTGGAACTCTGCATTCTTAAAGGGAGGAGGGGGATACACAGGGGTCTAACTCTACATTCTTAAAGGGAGGAGGGGGATACACAGGGGACTAACTCTACATTCTTAAAGGGAGGATGGGGATACACAGGGGTCTAACTCTGCATTCTTAAAGGGAGGAGGGGGATACACAGGGGACTAACTCTACATTCTTAAAGGGAGGAGGGGGATATACAGGGGTCTAACTCTACATTCTTAAAGGGAGGTTGGGGATACACAGGGGTCGAACTCTGCATTGTTAAAGGGAGGAGGGGGATACACAGGGGTCTAACTCTGCATTCTTAAAGGGAGGAGGGGGATATACAGGGGTCTAACTCTACATTCTTAAAGGGAGGAGGGGGATATACAGGGGTCTAACACTGCATTCTTAAAGGGAGGAGGGGGATACACAGGGGTCTAACTCTGCATTCTTAAAGGGAGGATGGGGATACACAGGGGACTAACTCTACATTCTTAAAGGGAGGAGGGGGATACACAGGGGACTAACTCAACATTCTTAAAGGGAGGATGGGGATACACAGGGGTCTAACTCTGCATTCTTAAAGGGAGGAGGGGGATACACAGGGGTCTAACTCTGCATTCTTAAAGGGAGGAGGGGGATATACAGGGGTCTAACTCTACATTCTTAAAGGGAGGTTGGGGATACACAGGGGTCGAACTCTGCATTGTTAAAGGGAGGAGGGGGATACACAGGGGTCTAACTCTGCATTCTTAAAGGGAGGAGGGGGATATACAGGGGTCTAACTCTACATTCTTAAAGGGAGGAGGGGGATATACAGGGGTCTAACTCTGCATTCTTAAAGGGAGGAGGGGGATATACAGGGGTCTAACTCTGCATTCTTAAAGGGAGGAGGGGGATACACAGGGGTCTAACACTGCATTCTTAAAGGGAGGAGGGGGATACACAGGGGTCTAACTCTGCATTCTTAAAGGGAGGAGGGGGATACACAGGGGTCTAACTCTACATTCTTAAAGGGAGGAGGGGGATACACAGGGGACTAACTCTACATTCTTAAAGGGAGGAGGGGGATACACAGGGGACTAACTCTACATTCTTAAAGGGAGGAGGGGGATACACAGGGGTCTAATGCGACATTCTTAAAGGGGGAGGGGATACACAGGGGTCTAACTGAACATTCTTAAAGGGAGGAGGGGGATACACAGGGGACTAACTCTACATTCTTAAAGGGAGGAGGGGGATACACAGGGGTCTAATGCGACATTCTTAAAGGGGGAGGGGATACACAGGGCTCTAACTCTGCATTGTTAAAGGGGGAGGGGGATACACAGGGGTCTAACTCTACATTCTTAAAGGGAGGTGGGGGATACACAGGGGTCTAACTGAACATTCTTAAAGGGAGGAGGGGGATACACAGGTCTCTAACTCTGCATTGTTAAAGGGGGAGGGGGATACACAGGGGTCTAACTGAACATTCTTAAAGGGAGGAGGGGGATACACAGGGCTCTAACTCTGCATTCTTAAAGGGAGGAGGGGGATACACAGGGGTCTAACTCTACATTCTTAAAGGGAGGAGGGGGATACACAGGGGTCTAACTCTACATTCTTAAAGGGAGGAGGGGGATACACAGGGGTCTAACTGAACATTCTTAAAGGGAGGAGGGGGATACACAGGGCTCTAACTCTGCATTCTTAAAGGGAGGAGGGGGATACACAGGGGTCTAACTCTACATTCTTAAAGGGAGGAGGGGGATACACAGGGGTCTAACTGAACATTCTTAAAGGGAGGAGGGGGATACACAGGGCTCTAACTCTGCATTCTTAAAGGGAGGAGGGGGATACACAGGGGTCTAACTCTACATTCTTAAAGGGAGGAGGGGGATACACAGGGGTCTAACTCTACATTCTTAAAGGGAGGAGGGGGATACACAGGGGTCTAACTCTACATTCTTAAAGGGAGGAGGGGGATACTCAGGGGTCTAACTCTACATTCTTAAAGGGAGGAGGGGGATACACAGGGGTCTAACTCTGCATTCTTAAAGGGAGGAGGGGGATACACAGGGGTCTAACTCTACATTCTTAAAGGGAGGATGGGGATACACAGGGGTCTAACTCTGCATTCTTAAAGGGAGGAGGGGGATACACAGGGGTCTAACTCTGCATTCTTAAAGGGAGGAGGGGGATACACAGGGGTCTAACTCTACATTCTTAAAGGGAGGAGGGGGATACACAGGGGACTAACTCTACATTCTTAAAGGGAGGAGGGGGATACACAGGGGACTAACTCTACATTCTTAAAGGGATGAGGGGGATACACAGGGG
Organism: Heterodontus francisci; assembly: GCF_036365525.1. NCBI lineage: Eukaryota > Metazoa > Chordata > Chondrichthyes > Heterodontiformes > Heterodontidae > Heterodontus > Heterodontus francisci. The sequence continues at coordinate 8,359,017 of NC_090373.1, forward strand.
ACTAACTCTACATTCTTAAAGGGAGGAGGGGGATACACAGGGGTCTAATGCGACATTCTTAAAGGGGGAGGGGATACACAGGGGTCTAACTGAACATTCTTAAAGGGAGGAGGGGGGATACACAGGGGACTAACTCTACATTCTTAAAGGGAGGAGGGGGATACACAGGGGTCTAATGCGACATTCTTAAAGGGGGAGGGGATACACAGGGGTCTAACTGAACATTCTTAAAGGGAGGAGGGGGATACACAGGTCTCTAACTCTGCATTGTTAAAGGGGGAGGGGGATACACAGGGGTCTAACTCTACATTCTTAAAGGGAGGAGGGGGATACACAGGGGACTAACTCTGCATTCTTAAAGGGAGGTTGGGGATACACAGGGGTCTAACTCTACATTCTTAAAGGGAGGAGGGGGATACACAGGGGTCTAACTCTGCATTCTTAAAGGGAGGTTGGGGATACACAGGGGTCGAACTCTGCATTCTTAAAGGGAGGAGGGGGATACACAGGGGTCTAACTCTACATTCTTAAAGGGAGGAGGGGGATACACAGGGGACTAACTCTACATTCTTAAAGGGAGGATGGGGATACACAGGGGTCTAACTCTGCATTCTTAAAGGGAGGAGGGGGATACACAGGGGACTAACTCTACATTCTTAAAGGGAGGAGGGGGATATACAGGGGTCTAACTCTACATTCTTAAAGGGAGGTTGGGGATACACAGGGGTCGAACTCTGCATTGTTAAAGGGAGGAGGGGGATACACAGGGGTCTAACTCTGCATTCTTAAAGGGAGGAGGGGAATATACAGGGGTCTAACTCTACATTCTTAAAGGGAGGAGGGGGATATACAGGGGTCTAACACTGCATTCTTAAAGGGAGGAGGGGGATACACAGGGGTCTAACTCTGCATTCTTAAAGGGAGGATGGGGATACACAGGGGACTAACTCTACATTCTTAAAGGGAGGAGGGGGATACACAGGGGACTAACTCTACATTCTTAAAGGGAGGATGGGGATACACAGGGGTCTAACTCTGCATTCTTAAAGGGAGGAGGGGAATACACAGGGGTCTAACTCTGCATTCTTAAAGGGAGGAGGGGGATATACAGGGGTCTAACTCTACATTCTTAAAGGGAGGTTGGGGATACACAGGGGTCGAACTCTGCATTGTTAAAGGGAGGAGGGGGATACACAGGGGTCTAACTCTGCATTCTTAAAGGGAGGAGGGGGATATACAGGGGTGTAACTCTACATTCTTAAAGGGAGGAGGGGGATATACAGGGGTCTAACTCTGCATTCTTAAAGGGAGGAGGGGGATATACAGGGGTCTAACTCTGCATTCTTAAAGGGAGGAGGGGGATACACAGGGGTCTAACACTGCATTCTTAAAGGGAGGAGGGGGATACACAGGGGTCTAACTCTGCATTCTTAAAGGGAGGAGGGGGATACACAGGGGTCTAACTCTACATTCTTAAAGGGAGGAGGGGGATACACAGGGGTCTAACACTGCATTCTTAAAGGGAGGAGGGGGGATACACAGGGGTCTAACACTGCATTCTTAAAGGGAGGAGGGGGGATACACAGGGGTCTAACTCTACATTCTTAAAGGGAGGATGGGGATACACAGGGGTCGAACTCTACATTCTTAAAGGGAGGAGGGGGATACACAGGGGTCTAACTCTGCATTGTTAAAGGGAGGAGGGGGGATACACAGGGGTCTAACTCTACATTCTTAAAGGGCGGAGGGGGATACACAGGGGTCTAACACTGCATTCTTAAAGGGAGGAGGGGGATACACAGGGGTCTAACACTGCATTCTTAAAGGGAGGAGGGGGGATACAAAGGGGACTAACTCTACATTCTTAAAGGGAGGAGGGGGATACACAGGGGTCTAACTCTACATTCTTAAAGGGAGGAGAGGGATACACAGGGGTCTAACACTGCATTCTTAAAGGGAGGAGGGGGGATACACAGGGGTCTAACTCTACATTCTTAAAGGGAGGATGGGGATACACAGGGGTCTAACTCTACATTCTTAAAGGGAGGAGGGGGATACACAGGGGTCTAACTCTGCATTGTTAAAGGGAGGAGGGGGGATACACAGGGGTCTAACTCTACATTCTTAAAGGGAGGAGGCGGATACACAGGGGTCTAACTCTACATTCTTAAAGGGAGGAGGGGGATACACAGGGGTCTACCTCTACCTTCTGAAAGAGGGGAGGGGGATACACAGGGGTCTCAGTCTGCATAATTAATGGGGGGAGGGGGGATACACATGGGTTTTACTAGACATTCTTAAAGGGGGGAGGGGGGATACACAGGGGTTTAGGTCTACATTCTTAAAGGGAGGAGTGGGATACATAGGGGTCTAACTCTACATTGTTAAAGGGAGGAGGGTGGGATCCAAAGGGGTGTAACTCTACATACTTAAAGGGGGGAGGGGGGATACACAGGGGTCTAACTCTACTTTGTTAAAGGGAGGAGGGTGGGATCCAAAGGGGTGTAACTCTACATACTTAAAGGGAGGAGGGGGATACACAGGGGTCTGTGTGTACATTGTTAAAGGGAGGAGGGGGTACACAGGGGTCTAACTCTGCATTGTTAAAGGGAGGAGGGGGGATAGACAGGGGTCTAACTCTACATTCTTAAAGGGAGGAGGCGGATACACAGGTTTCTAACTCTACATTCTTAAAGGGAGGAGGGGGATACACAGGGGTCTACCTCGACCTTCTGAAAGAGGGGAGGGGGATACACATAGGTCTAAGTCTGCATTCTTAAAGGGGGGAGGGGGGATACACAGGGGTTTAGGTCTACATTCTTAAAGGGAGGAGTGCGATACATAGGGGTCTAACTCTACATTGTTAAAGGGAGGAGGGTGGGATCCAAAGGGGTGTAACTCTACATACCTAAAGGGAGGAGGGGGATACACAGGGGTCTAACACTGCATTCTTAAAGGGAGGAGGGGGGATACACAGAGGTCTAACTCTACATTGTTAAAGGGAGGAGGGGGATACACAGAGGTCTAACTCTACATTGTTAAAGGGAGGAGGGTGGGATCCAAAGCGGTGTAACTCTACATACCTAAAGGGAGGAGGGGGATACACAGGGGTCTAACACTGCATTCTTAAAGGGAGGAGGGGGGATACACAGAGGTCTAACTCTACATTGTTAAAGGGAGGAGGGGGATACACAGAGGTCTAACTCTACATTGTTAAAGGGAGGAGGGTGGGATCCAAAGGGGTGTAACTCTACATACTTAAAGGGAGGAGGGGGATACACAGGGGTCTGTGTGTACATTGTTAAAGGGAGGAGGGGGTACACAGGGGTCTAACTCTGCATTGTTAAAGGGAGGAGGGGGGATAGACAGGGTTCTAACTCTACATTCTTAAAGGGAGGAGGCGGATACACAGGTTTCTAACTCTACATTCTTAAAGGGAGGAGGGGGATACACAGGGGTCTACCTCGACCTTCTGAAAGAGGGGAGGGGGATACACATAGGTCTAAGTCTGCATTCTTAAAGGGGGGAGGGGGGATAAACAGGGATTTAGGTGTACATTCTTAAAGGGAGGAGTGCGATACATAGGGGTCTAACTCTGCATTCTTAAAGGGAGGAGGGGGATATACAGGGGTCTAACTCTGCATTCTTAAAGGGAGGAGGGGGATACACAGGGGTCTAACACTGCATTCTTAAAGGGAGGAGGGGGATACACAGGGGTCTAACTCTGCATTCTTAAAGGGAGGAGGGGGATACACAGGGGTCTAACTCTACATTCTTAAAGGGAGGAGGGGGATACACAGGGGTCTAACACTGCATTCTTAAAGGGAGGAGGGGGGATACACAGGGGTCTAACACTGCATTCTTAAAGGGAGGAGGGGGGATACACAGGGGTCTAACTCTACATTCTTAAAGGGAGGATGGGGATACACAGGGGTCGAACTCTACATTCTTAAAAGGAGGAGGGGGATACACAGGGGTCTAACTCTGCATTGTTAAAGGGAGGAGGGGGGATACACAGGGGTCTAACTCTACATTCTTAAAGGGAGGATGGGGATACACAGGGGTCTAACTCTACATTCTTAAAGGGCGGAGGGGGATACACAGGGGTCTAACACTGCATTCTTAAAGGGAGGAGGGGGATACACAGGGGTCTAACACTGCATTCTTAAAGGGAGGAGGGGGGATACAAAGGGGACTAACTCTACATTCTTAAAGGGAGGAGGGGGATACACAGGGGTCTAACTCTACATTCTTAAAGGGAGGAGAGGGATACACAGGGGTCTAACACTGCATTCTTAAAGGGAGGAGGGGGGATACACAGGGGTCTAACTCTACATTCTTAAAGGGAGGATGGGGATACACAGGGGTCTAACTCTACATTCTTAAAGGGAGGAGGGGGATACACAGGGGTCTAACTCTGCATTGTTAAAGGGAGGAGGGGGGATACACAGGGGTCTAACTCTACATTCTTAAAGGGAGGAGGCGGATACACAGGGGTCTAACTCTACATTCTTAAAGGGAGGAGGGGGATACACAGGGGTCTACCTCTACCTTCTGAAAGAGGGGAGGGGGATACACAGGGGTCTCAGTCTGCATAATTAATGGGGGGAGGGGGGATACACATGGGTTTTACTAGACATTCTTAAAGGGGGGAGGGGGGATACACAGGGGTTTAGGTCTACATTCTTAAAGGGAGGAGTGGGATACATAGGGGTCTAACTCTACATTGTTAAAGGGAGGAGGGTGGGATCCAAAGGGGTGTAACTCTACATACTTAAAGGGGGGAGGGGGGATACACAGGGGTCTAACTCTACTTTGTTAAAGGGAGGAGGGTGGGATCCAAAGGGGTGTAACTCTACATACTTAAAGGGAGGAGGGGGATACACAGGGGTCTGTGTGTACATTGTTAAAGGGAGGAGGGGGTACACAGGGGTCTAACTCTGCATTGTTAAAGGGAGGAGGGGGGATAGACAGGGGTCTAACTCTACATTCTTAAAGGGAGGAGGCGGATACACAGGTTTCTAACTCTACATTCTTAAAGGGAGGAGGGGGATACACAGGGGTCTACCTCGACCTTCTGAAAGAGGGGAGGGGGATACACATAGGTCTAAGTCTGCATTCTTAAAGGGGGGAGGGGGTATACACAGGGGTTTAGGTCTACATTCTTAAAGGGAGGAGTGCGATACATAGGGGTCTAACTCTACATTGTTAAAGGGAGGAGGGTGGGATCCAAAGGGGTGTAACTCTACATACCTAAAGGGAGGAGGGGGATACACAGGGGTCTAACACTGCATTCTTAAAGGGAGGAGGGGGGATACACAGAGGTCTAACTCTACATTGTTAAAGGGAGGAGGGGGATACACAGAGGTCTAACTCTACATTGTTAAAGGGAGGAGGGTGGGATCCAAAGCGGTGTAACTCTACATACCTAAAGGGAGGAGGGGGATACACAGGGGTCTAACACTGCATTCTTAAAGGGAGGAGGGGGGATACACAGAGGTCTAACTCTACATTGTTAAAGGGAGGAGGGGGATACACAGAGGTCTAACTCTACATTGTTAAAGGGAGGAGGGTGGGATCCAAAGGGGTGTAACTCTACATACTTAAAGGGAGGAGGGGGATACACAGGGGTCTGTGTGTACATTGTTAAAGGGAGGAGGGGGTACACAGGGGTCTAACTCTGCATTGTTAAAGGGAGGAGGGGGGATAGACAGGGTTCTAACTCTACATTCTTAAAGGGAGGAGGCGGATACACAGGTTTCTAACTCTACATTCTTAAAGGGAGGAGGGGGATACACAGGGGTCTACCTCGACCTTCTGAAAGAGGGGAGGGGGATACACATAGGTCTAAGTCTGCATTCTTAAAGGGGGGAGGGGGGATACACAGGGGTTTAGGTCTACATTCTTAAAGGGAGGAGTGCGATACATAGGGGTCTAACTCTGCATTCTTAAAGGGAGGAGGGGGATATACAGGGGTCTAACTCTGCATTCTTAAAGGGAGGAGGGGGATACACAGGGGTCTAACACTGCATTCTTAAAGGGAGGAGGGGGATACACAGGGGTCTAACTCTGCATTCTTAAAGGGAGGAGGGGGATACACAGGGGTCTAACTCTACATTCTTAAAGGGAGGAGGGGGATACACAGGGGTCTAACACTGCATTCTTAAAGGGAGGAGGGGGGATACACAGGGGTCTAACACTGCATTCTTAAAGGGAGGAGGGGGGATACACAGGGGTCTAACTCTACATTCTTAAAGGGAGGATGGGGATACACAGGGGTCGAACTCTACATTCTTAAAGGGAGGAGGGGGATACACAGGGGTCTAACTCTGCATTGTTAAAGGGAGGAGGGGGGATACACAGGGGTCTAACTCTACATTCTTAAAGGGCGGAGGGGGATACACAGGGGTCTAACACTGCATTCTTAAAGGGAGGAGGGGGATACACAGGGGTCTAACACTGCATTCTTAAAGGGAGGAGGGGGGATACAAAGGGGACTAACTCTACATTCTTAAAGGGAGGAGGGGGATACACAGGGGTCTAACTCTACATTCTTAAAGGGAGGAGAGGGATACACAGGGGTCTAACACTGCATTCTTAAAGGGAGGAGGGGGGATACACAGGGGTCTAACTCTACATTCTTAAAGGGAGGATGGGGATACACAGGGGTCTAACTCTACATTCTTAAAGGGAGGAGGGGGATACACAGGGGTCTAACTCTGCATTGTTAAAGGGAGGAGGGGGGATACACAGGGGTCTAACTCTACATTCTTAAAGGGAGGAGGCGGATACACAGGGGTCTAACTCTACATTCTTAAAGGGAGGAGGGGGATACACAGGGGTCTACCTCTACCTTCTGAAAGAGGGGAGGGGGATACACAGGGGTCTCAGTCTGCATAATTAATGGGGGGAGGGGGGATACACATGGGTTTTACTAGACATTCTTAAAGGGGGGAGGGGGGATACACAGGGGTTTAGGTCTACATTCTTAAAGGGAGGAGTGGGATACATAGGGGTCTAACTCTACATTGTTAAAGGGAGGAGGGTGGGATCCAAAGGGGTGTAACTCTACATACTTAAAGGGGGGAGGGGGGATACACAGGGGTCTAACTCTACTTTGTTAAAGGGAGGAGGGTGGGATCCAAAGGGGTGTAACTCTACATACTTAAAGGGAGGAGGGGGATACACAGGGGTCTGTGTGTACAGTGTTAAAGGGAGGAGGGGGTACACAGGGGTCTAACTCTGCATTGTTAAAGGGAGGAGGGGGGATAGACAGGGGTCTAACTCTACATTCTTAAAGGGAGGAGGCGGATACACAGGTTTCTAACTCTACATTCTTAAAGGGAGGAGGGGGATACACAGGGGTCTACCTCGACCTTCTGAAAGAGGGGAGGGGGATACACATAGGTCTAAGTCTGCATTCTTAAAGGGGGGAGGGGGGATACACAGGGGTTTAGGTCTACATTCTTAAAGGGAGGAGTGCGATACATAGGGGTCTAACTCTACATTGTTAAAGGGAGGAGGGTGGGATCCAAAGGGGTGTAACTCTACATACCTAAAGGGAGGAGGGGGATACACAGGGGTCTAACACTGCATTCTTAAAGGGAGGAGGGGGGATACACAGAGGTCTAACTCTACATTGTTAAAGGGAGGAGGGGGATACACAGAGGTCTAACTCTACATTGTTAAAGGGAGGAGGGTGGGATCCAAAGCGGTGTAACTCTACATACCTAAAGGGAGGAGGGGGATACACAGGGGTCTAACACTGCATTCTTAAAGGGAGGAGGGGGGATACACAGAGGTCTAACTCTACATTGTTAAAGGGAGGAGGGGGATACACAGAGGTCTAACTCTACATTGTTAAAGGGAGGAGGGTGGGATCCAAAGGGGTGTAACTCTACATACTTAAAGGGAGGAGGGGGATACACAGGGGTCTGTGTGTACATTGTTAAAGGGAGGAGGGGGTACACAGGGGTCTAACTCTGCATTGTTAAAGGGAGGAGGGGGGATAGACAGGGGTCTAACTCTACATTCTTAAAGGGAGGAGGCGGATACACAGGTTTCTAACTCTACATTCTTAAAGGGAGGAGGGGGATACACAGGGGTCTACCTCGACCTTCTGAAAGAGGGGAGGGGGATACACATAGGTCTAAGTCTGCATTCTTAAAGGGGGGAGGGGGGATACACAGGGGTTTAGGTCTACATTCTTAAAGGGAGGAGTGCGATACATAGGGGTCTAACTCTACATTGTTAAAGGGAGGAGGGTGGGATCCAAAGGGGTGTAACTCTACATACCTAAAGGGAGGAGGGGGATACACAGGGGTCTAACACTGCATTCTTAAAGGGAGGAGGGGGGATACACAGAGGTCTAACTCTACATTGTTAAAGGGAGGAGGGGGATACACAGAGGTCTAACTCTACATTGTTAAAGGGAGGAGGGTGGGATCCAAAGCGGTGTAACTCTACATACCTAAAGGGAGGAGGGGGATACACAGGGGTCTAACACTGCATTCTTAAAGGGAGGAGGGGGGATACACAGAGGTCTAACTCTACATTGTTAAAGGGAGGAGGGGGATACACAGAGGTCTAACTCTACATTGTTAAAGGGAGGAGGGTGGGATCCAAAGGGGTGTAACTCTACATACTTAAAGGGAGGAGGGGGATACACAGGGGTCTGTGTGTACATTGTTAAAGGGAGGAGGGTGGGATCCAAAGGGGTGTAACTCTACATACTTAAAGGGGGGAGGGGGATACACAGGGGTCTGTGTCTACATTGTTAAAGGGAGGAGGGGGATCCACAGGGGTCTAAATCTACATTGTTAAAGGGAGGAAGGGAGATACACAGGGGTCTAAATCTACATTCTTAAAGGGGGAGGGGGATACACAGGGGTCTAACTCTACATTGTTAAAGGGAGGAGGGGGATACACAGGGGTCTAATGCAACATTCTTAAAGGGGTAGGGGATACACGGGCCTAACTCTACATTCTTGAATGGAGGAGGGGGATACACAGGGGTCTAACTCTACATTGTTAAAGGGAGGAGGGGGATACACAGGGGTCTAACTCTACATTGTTAAAGGGAGGAGGGGGATACACAGGTGTCTAAGTCGATAATCTTAAAGGGAGGAGGGGGTGACACAGGGGTCTAATTCTACAATCTTAAAGGGAGGAGGGGGGATACACAGGGGTTAAACACGACATTCTTAAAGGGAGGAGGGGGGATACATAGGGGTCCATCTCTACATTCTTAAAGGGAGGAGGGTGGATACACAGGGGTCTCACTCTACATTCTTAAAGGGAGGAGGGGGATACACAGGGGTCGAAATTCTACAATCTTAAAGGGAGGAGGGGGGATACACAGGGGTAAAACACAACATTCTTAAAGGGAGGAGGGGGGATACATAGGGGTCTAACTCTACATTCTTAAAGGGAGGAGGGTGGATACACAGGGGTTAAACACGACATTCTTAATGGGAGGAGGGGGGATACATAGGGGTCCATCTCTACATTCTTAAAGGGAGGAGGGGGATACACAGGGGTCTAACTCTGCATTCTTAAAGGGAGGAGGGGGGATACACAGGGATCTAACTCTGCATTGTTAAAGGGAGGAGGGGGATACAGAGGGGTCTAACTCTGCATTCTGAAAGGGAGGAGGGGGATACAGAGGGGTCGAACTCTACATTCTTAAAGGGAGGGCTGGGATACACAGGGGTCTAAGTCTACATTGTTAAATGGAGGAGTGAGATACACAGGGGTCTAATGCGACATTCTTAAAGGGGGAGGGGATACACAGGGGTCGAACTCTACATTCTTAAAGGGAGGAGGGGGATACACAGGGGTGTAACTCTACATACTTAAAGGGGGGAGGAGGGGATACACAGGGGTCTAACTCTACATTGTTAAAGGGAGGAGGGTGGGATCCAAAGGGGTGTAACTCTACATACTTAAAGGGGGGAGGAGGGGATACACAGGGGTCTAACTCTACATTGTTAAAGGGAGGAGGGTGGGATCCAAAGGGGTGTAACTCTACATACTTAAAGGGAGGAGGGGGATACACAGGGGTCTGTGTCCACATTGTTAAAGGGAGGAGGGGGTACACAGGGGTCCAGCTCTACATTGTTAAAGGGAGGAGGGGGATACACAGGGGTCTAAATCTACATTCTTAAAGGGAGGAGGGGGATACAAAGGGGACTAACTCTGCATTCTTAAAAGGAGGATGGGGATACACAGGGGTCTAACTCCGCCTTCTGAAAGAGGGGAGGGGGATACACAGGGCTCTAAGTCTGCATAATTAAAGGGGGGAGGGGGGATACACATGGGTTTTACTCGACATTCTTAATGGGGGGAGGGGGGATACACAGGGGTTTAGGTCTACACTCTTGAAAGGAGGAGTGGGATACACAGGGGTCTAACTCTACATTGTTAAAGGGAGGAGGGTGGGATCCAAAGGGGTGCAACTCTACATACTTAAAGGGGGGAGGGGGGATACACAGCGGTTAAACACGACATTCTTAAAGGGAGGAGGGGGGATACATAGGGGTCCATCTCTGCATTCTTAAAGGGAGGAGGGGGAGACACAGGGGTCTAATGCGACATTCTTAAAGGGAGGAGGGGGATACACATGGGTCTAATGCGACATTCTTAAAGGGGGAGGGGATACACAGGGGTCTAACTCTGCATTGTTAAAGGGAGGAGGGGGATACACAGGGGTCTAATGCAACATTCTTAAAGGGGGAGGGGATACACAGGGGTCTAACTCTACATACTTAAAGGGAGGAGGGGGATACACAGGGGTCTAACTCTGCATTGTTAAAGGGAGGAGGGGGGATACGCAGGGGTCTAACTCTACATTCTTAAAGGGAGGAGGGGGATACACAGGGGTCTAACTCTGCATTGTTAAAGGGAGGAGGGGGGATACGCAGGGGTCTAACTCTACATTCTTAAAGGGAGGATGGGGATACACAGGGGTCTAACTCTACCTTCTGAAAGAGGGGAGGGGGATACACAGGGGTCTAAGTCTGCATAATTAAAGGGGGGAGGGGGGATACACATGGGTTCTAACTCTACATTCTTAAAGGGAGGAGTGGGGATACACAGGGGTCTAACTCTACATACTTAAAGGGGGGAGGGGGGATACACAGGGGTCTAACTCTACATTGTTAAAGGGAGGAGTGGGATACACAGGGGTCTAACTCTACATTGTTAAAGGGAGGAGGGTGGGATCCAAAGGGGTGTAACTCTGCATACTTAAAGGGGGGAGGGGGGATACACAGGGGTCTAACTCTACATTGTTAAAGGGAGGAGGGTGGGATCCAACGGGGTGTAACTCTACATACTTAAAGGGGGGAGGAGGTGATACACAGGAGTCTAACTCTGCATTCTTAAAGGGAGGAGGGGGATACACAGGGGTCTAACTCTACATTGTTAAAGGGAGGAGGGTGGGATCCAAAGAGGTGTAACTCTACATACTTAAAGGGAGGAGGGGGATACACAGGGGTCTGTGTCCACATTGTTAAAGGGAGGAGGGGGATACAAAGGGGACTAACTCTGCATTCTTAAAGGGAGGATGGGGATACACACGGGTCTAACTCTACATTCTTAAAGGGAGGATGGGGATACACAGGGGTCTAACTCTGCATTGTTAAAGGGAGGAGGGGGATACACAGGGGTCTAACTCTGCATTCTTAAAGGGAGGATGGGGATACACAGGGGTCTAACTCTACATTCTTAAAGGGAGGAGGGGGATACACAGGGGTCTAACTCTGCATTCTTAAAGGGAGGAGGGGGATACACAGGGGTCTAACTCTGCATTCTTAAAGGGAGGAGGGGGATACACAGGGGTCTAACTCTACATTGTTAAAGGGAGGAGGGGGGATACACAGGGGTCTAACTCTACATTCTTAAAGGGAGAAGGCGGATACACAGGGGTCTAACTCTACATTCTTAAAGGGAGGAGGGGGATACAAAGGGGACTAACTCTGCATTCTTAAAGGGGAGGATGGGGATACACACGGGTCTAACTCTACATTCTTAAAGTGAGGATGGGAATACACAGGGGTCTAACTCTGCATTGTTAAAGGGAGGAGGGGGATACACAGGGGTCTAACTCTGCATTCTTAAAGGGAGGATGGGATACACAGGGGTCTAACTCTACATTTTTAAAGGGAGGAGGGGGATACACAGGGGTCTAACTCTGCATTCTTAAAGGGAGGAGGGGGATACACAGGGGTCTAACTCTGCATTCTTAAAGGGAGGAGGGGGATACACAGGGGTCTAACTCTACATTGTTAAAGGGAGGAGGGGGGATACACAGGGGTCTAACTCTACATTCTTAAAGGGAGGAGGCGGATACACAGGGGTCTAACTCTACATTCTTAAAGGGAGGAGGGGGATACACAGGGGTCTAACTCTGCATTCTTAAAGAGGGGAGGGGGATACACAGGGGTCTAAGTCTGCCTTCTGACAGAGGGGAGGGGATACACAGGGGTCTAAGTCTGCATAATTAAAGGGGGGAGGGGGGATACACATGGGTTTTACTCGACATTCTTAAAGGGAGGAGTGGGATACACAGGGGTCAAACTCTACATTGTTAAAGGGAGGAGGGTGGGATCCAAAGGGGTGTAACTCTGCATACTTAAAGGGAGGAGGGGGGATACACAGGGGTCTAATTCTACAATCTTAAAGGGAGGAGGGGGGATACACAGGGGTTAAACACGACATTCTTAAAGGGAGGAGGGGGGATACATAGGGGTCCATCTCTACATTCTTAAAGGGAGGAGGGGGATACACAGGGGTCTAACTCTACATTCTTCAAGGGAGGAGGGGGATACACAGGGGTCTAATGCGACATTCTTAAAGGGGGAGGGGATACACAGGGGTCTAACTCTACATTCTTTAAGGGGGAGGAGGTTACACAGGGGTCTAACTCTACCTTCTGAAAGAGGGGAGTGGGATACACAGGGGTCTAACTCTACATTGTTAAAGGGAGGAGGGTGGGATCCAAAGGGGTGTAACTCTGCATACTTAAAGGGAGGAGTGGGATACACAGGGGTCTAACTCTACATTGTTAAAGGGAGGAGGGTGGGATCCAAAGGGGTGTAACTCTACATACTTAAAGGGGGAGGAGGGGATACACAGGGGTCTAACTCTGCATTGTTAAAGGGAGGAGGGTGGGATCCAAAGGGGTGTAACTCTACATACTTAAAGGGAGGAGGGGGATACACAGGGGTCTGTGTCCACATTGTTAAAGGGAGGAGGGGGTACACAGGGGTCCAGCTCTACATTGTTAAAGGGAGGAGGGGGATACACAGGGGTCTAAATCTACATTCTTAAAGGGAGGAGGGGGATACAAAGGGGACTAACTCTGCATTCTTAAAGGGAGGAGGGGGATACACAGGGGTTTAACTCTACATTGTTAAAGGGAGGAGGGTGGGATCCAAAGGTGTGTAACTCTACATACTTAAAGGGAGGAGGGGGATACACAGGGGTCTGTGTCCACATTGTTAAAGGGAGGAGGGGGTACACAGGGGTCCAGCTCTACATTGTTAAAGGGAGGAGGGGGATACACAGGGGTCTAAATCTACATTCTTAAAGGGAGGAGGGGGATACAAAGGGGACTAACTCTGCATTCTTAAAGGGAGGATGGGGATACACAGGGGTCTAACTCTGCATTCTTAAAGGGAGGAGGGGGATACACATGGGTCTAACTCTGCATTGTTAAAGGGAGGAGGAGGTTACACAGGGGTCTAATGCGACATTCTTAAAGGGGGAGGGGATACACAGGGGTCTAACTCTACATACTTAAAGGGAGGAGGGGGATACACAGGGGTCTAACTCTACATTCTTTAAGGGGGAGGAAGTTACACAGGGGTCTAATGCGACATTCTTAAAGGGGGAGGGGATACACAGGGGTCTAACCCTACATACTTAAAGGGAGGAGGGGGATACACAGGGGTCTGTGTCCACATTGTTAAAGGGAGGAGGGGGTACACAGGGGTCCAGCTCTACATTGTTAAAGGGAGGAGGGGGATACACAGGGGTCTAAATCTACATTCTTAAAGGGAGGAGGGGGATACACAGGGGTCTAACTCTACATTCTTTAAGGGGGAGGAGGTTACACAGGGGTCTAATGCGACATTCTTAAAGGGGGAGGGGATACACAGGGGTCTAACTCTACATACTTAAAGGGAGGAGGGGGATACACAGGGGTCTAACTCTACATACTTAAAGGGAGGAGGGGGATACACAGGGGTCTGTGTCCACATTGTTAAAGGGAGGAGGGGGTACACAGGGGTCCAGCTCTACATTGTTAAAGGGAGGAGGGGGATACACAGGGGACTAACTCTACATTCTTAAAGGGAGGATGGGGATACACAGGGGTCTAACTCTACATTCTTAAAGGGAGGAGGGGGATACACAGGGGTCTAACTCTGCATTGTTAAAGGGAGGAGGGGGGATACACAGGGGTCTATCTCTACATTCTTAAAGGGAGGAGGCGGATACACAGGGGCCTAACTCTACATTCTTAAAGGGAGGAGGGGGATACACAGGGGTCTAAGTCTGCATAATTAAAGGGGGGAGGGGGGATACACATGGGTTTTACTCGACATTCTTAAAGGGGGGAGGGGGGATACACATGGGTTTTACTCGACATTCTTAAAGGGGGGAGGGGGGATACACAGGGGTTTAGGTCTACATTCTTAAAGGGAGGAGTGGGATACACAGGGGTCTAACTCTACATTGTTAAAGGGAGGAGGGTGGGATCCAAAGGGGTGTAACTCTACATACTTAAAGGGGGGAGGGGGGATACACAGGAGTCTAACTCTGCATTCTTAAAGGGAGGAGGGGGATACACAGGTGTCTAAGTCGATAATTTTTTAGATTAGAGATACAGCACTGAAACAGGCCCTTCGGCCCACCGAGTCTGTGCCGAACATCAACCACCCATTTGTACTAATCCTACACTAATCCCATATTCCTACCAAACATCCCCACCTGTCCCTATATTTCCCTACCACCTACCTATACTAGTGACAATTTATAATAGCCAATTTACCTATCAACCTGCAAGTCTTTTGGCTTGTGGGAGGAAACCGGAGCACCCGGAGAAAACCCACGCAGACACAGGGAGAACTTGCAAACTCCACACAGGCAGTACCCGGAATCGAACCCGGGTCCCTGGAGCTGTGAGGCTGCGGTGCTAACCACTGCGCCACTGTGCCGCCCTTAACAGGGGTCTAACTCTACATTCTTAAAGGGAGGAGGGGGATACACAGGGGTCTAACTCTACATTGTTAAAGGGAGGAGGGGGATACACAGGGGTCTAACTCTGCATTCTTAAAGGGAGGAGGGGGATACACAGGGGTCTAACTCTACATTCTTAAAGGGAGGAGGGGGATACACAGGGGTCTAACTCTGCATTCTTAAAGGGAGGAGGGGGATACACAGGGGTCTAACTCTACATTCTTCAAGGGAGGAGGGGGATACACAGGGGTCTAACTCTACATTCTTAAAGGGAGGAGGGGGATACACAGGGGTCTAACTCTACATTCTTAAAGGGAGGAGGGGGATACACAGGGGTCTAACTCTACATTGTTAAAGGGAGGAGGGTGGGATCCAAAGGGGTGTAACTCTACATTCTTAAAGGGAGGAGGGGGATACACAGGGGTCTAAGTCTACATTGTTAAATGGAGGTGGGGGCACACAGGGGTCTAACTCTACATTCTTAAAGGGAGGAGGGGGATGCACAGGGGTCTAACTCTGCATTCTTAAAGGGAGGAGGGGGATACACAGGGGTCTAACTCTGCATTCTTAAAGGGAGGAGGGGGATACACAGGGGTCTAACTCTACATTGTTAAAGGGAGGAGGGTGGGATCCAAAGGGGTGTAACTCTACATTCTTAAAGGGAGGAGGGGGATACACAGGGGTCTAAGTCTACATTGTTAAATGGAGGTGGGGGCACACAGGGGTCTAACTCTACATTCTTAAAGGGAGGAGGGGGATGCACAGGGGTCTAACTCTGCATTCTTAAAGGGAGGAGGGGGATACACAGGGGTCTAACTCTGCATTCTTAAAGGGAGGAGGGGGATACACAGGGGTCTAACTCTGCATTCTTAAAGGGAGGAGGGGGATACACAGGGGTCTAACTCTACATTGTTAAAGGGAGGAGGGGGATACACAGGGGTCTAACTCTGCATTCTTAAAGGGAGGAGGGGGATACACAGGGGTCTAACTCTACATTCTTAAAGGGAGGAGGGGGATACACAGGGGTCTAACTCTGCATTCTTAAAGGGAGGAGGGGGATACACAGGGGTCTAACTCTACATTCTTCAAGGGAGGAGGGGGATACACAGGGGTCTAACTCTACATTCTTAAAGGGAGGAGGGGGATACACAGGGCTCTAACTCTACATTCTTAAAGGGAGGAGGGGGATACACAGGGGTCTAACTCTACATTGTTAAAGGGAGGAGGGTGGGATCCAAAGGGGTGTAACTCTACATTCTTAAAGAGAGGAGGGGGATACACAGGGGTCTAAGTCTACATTGTTAAATGGAGGTGGGGGCACACAGGGGTCTAACTCTACATTCTTAAAGGGAGGAGGGGGATGCACAGGGGTCTAACTCTACATTCTTAAAGGGGGAGGGGATACACAGGGGTCTAACTCTACATTCTTAAAGGGAGGAGGGCGATACACAGGGGTCTAATGCGACATTCTTAAAGGGGGAGGGGACACACAGGGGTCTAACTCTACATTCTTAAAGGGAGGAGGGCGATACACAGGGGTCTAATGCGATATTCTTAAAGGGGGAGGGGATACACAGGGGTCTAACTCTACATTCTTAAAGGGGGAGGGGATACACAGGGGTCTAACTCTACATTCTTAAAGGGGGATGGGACACACAGGGGTCTAACTCTACATTCTGAAAGGGAGGAGGGCGATACACAGGGGTCTAATGCGACATTCTTAAAGGGAGGAAGGGGATACACAGGGGTCTAACTCTACATTCTTAAAGGGAGGAGGGGGATACACAGGGCTCTAACTCTACATTCTTAAAGGGAGGAGGGGGATGCACAGGGGTCTAACTCTACATTCTTAAAGGGGGAGGGGATACACAGGGGTCTAACTCTACATTCTTAAAGGGAGGAGGGCGATACACAGGGGTCTAATGCGACATTCTTAAAGGGGGAGGGGACACACAGGGGTCTAACTCTACATTCTTAAAGGGAGGAGGGCGATACACAGGGGTCTAATGCGATATTCTTAAAGGGGGAGGGGATACACAGGGGTCTAACTCTACATTCTTAAAGGGGGAGGGGATACACAGGGGTCTAACTCTACATTCTTAAAGGGGGATGGGACACACAGGGGTCTAACTCTACATTCTGAAAGGGAGGAGGGCGATACACAGGGGTCTAATGCGACATTCTTAAAGGGAGGAAGGGGATACACAGGGGTCTAACTCTACATTCTTAAAGGGAGGAGGGGGATACACAGGGGTCTAACTCTACATTGTTAAAGGGAGGAGGGTGGGATACACAGGGGTCTAACTCTACATACTTAAAGGGAGGAGGGGGATACACAGGGGTCTGTGTCCACATTGTTAAAGGGAGGAGGGGGTACACAGGGGTCCAGCTCTACATTGTTAAAGGGAGGAGGGGGATACACAGGGGACTAACTCTACATTCTTAAAGGGAGGATGGGGATACACAGGGGTCTAACTCTACATTCTTAAAGGGAGGAGGGGGATACACAGGGGTCTAACTCTGCATTGTTAAAGGGAGGAGGGGGGATACACAGGGGTCTATCTCTACATTCTTAAAGGGAGGAGGCGGATACACAGGGGCCTAACTCTACATTCTTAAAGGGAGGAGGGGGATACACAGGGGTCTAAGTCTGCATAATTAAAGGGGGGAGGGGGGATACACATGGGTTTTACTCGACATTCTTAAAGGGGGGAGGGGGGATACACATGGGTTTTACTCGACATTCTTAAAGGGGGGAGGGGGGATACACAGGGGTTTAGGTCTACATTCTTAAAGGGAGGAGTGGGATACACAGGGGTCTAACTCTACATTGTTAAAGGGAGGAGGGTGGGATCCAAAGGGGTGTAACTCTACATACTTAAAGGGGGGAGGGGGGATACACAGGAGTCTAACTCTGCATTCTTAAAGGGAGGAGGGGGATACACAGGTGTCTAAGTCGATAATTTTTTAGATTAGAGATACAGCACTGAAACAGGCCCTTCGGCCCACCGAGTCTGTGCCGAACATCAACCACCCATTTGTACTAATCCTACACTAATCCCATATTCCTACCAAACATCCCCACCTGTCCCTATATTTCCCTACCACCTACCTATACTAGTGACAATTTATAATAGCCAATTTACCTATCAACCTGCAAGTCTTTTGGCTTGTGGGAGGAAACCGGAGCACCCGGAGAAAACCCACGCAGACACAGGGAGAACTTGCAAACTCCACACAGGCAGTACCCGGAATCGAACCCGGGTCCCTGGAGCTGTGAGGCTGCGGTGCTAACCACTGCGCCACTGTGCCGCCCTTAACAGGGGTCTAACTCTACATTCTTAAAGGGAGGAGGGGGATACACAGGGGTCTAACTCTACATTGTTAAAGGGAGGAGGGGGATACACAGGGGTCTAACTCTGCATTCTTAAAGGGAGGAGGGGGATACACAGGGGTCTAACTCTACATTCTTAAAGGGAGGAGGGGGATACACAGGGGTCTAACTCTGCATTCTTAAAGGGAGGAGGGGGATACACAGGGGTCTAACTCTACATTCTTCAAGGGAGGAGGGGGATACACAGGGGTCTAACTCTACATTCTTAAAGGGAGGAGGGGGATACACAGGGGTCTAACTCTACATTCTTAAAGGGAGGAGGGGGATACACAGGGGTCTAACTCTACATTGTTAAAGGGAGGAGGGTGGGATCCAAAGGGGTGTAACTCTACATTCTTAAAGGGAGGAGGGGGATACACAGGGGTCTAAGTCTACATTGTTAAATGGAGGTGGGGGCACACAGGGGTCTAACTCTACATTCTTAAAGGGAGGAGGGGGATGCACAGGGGTCTAACTCTGCATTCTTAAAGGGAGGAGGGGGATACACAGGGGTCTAACTCTGCATTCTTAAAGGGAGGAGGGGGATACACAGGGGTCTAACTCTGCATTCTTAAAGGGAGGAGGGGGATACACAGGGGTCTAACTCTACATTGTTAAAGGGAGGAGGGGGATACACAGGGGTCTAACTCTGCATTCTTAAAGGGAGGAGGGGGATACACAGGGGTCTAACTCTACATTCTTAAAGGGAGGAGGGGATACACAGGGGTCTAACTCTGCATTCTTAAAGGGAGGAGGGGGATACACAGGGGTCTAACTCTACATTCTTCAAGGGAGGAGGGGGATACACAGGGGTCTAACTCTACATTCTTAAAGGGAGGAGGGGGATACACAGGGCTCTAACTCTACATTCTTAAAGGGAGGAGGGGGATACACAGGGGTCTAACTCTACATTGTTAAAGGGAGGAGGGTGGGATCCAAAGGGGTGTAACTCTACATTCTTAAAGGGAGGAGGGGGATACACAGGGGTCTAAGTCTACATTGTTAAATGGAGGTGGGGGCACACAGGGGTCTAACTCTACATTCTTAAAGGGAGGAGGGGGATGCACAGGGGTCTAACTCTACATTCTTAAAGGGGGAGGGGATACACAGGGGTCTAACTCTACATTCTTAAAGGGAAGAGGGCGATACACAGGGGTCTAATGCGACATTCTTAAAGGGGGAGGGGACACACAGGGGTCTAACTCTACATTCTTAAAGGGAGGAGGGCGATACACAGGGGTCTAATGCGATATTCTTAAAGGGGGAGGGGATACACAGGGGTCTAACTCTACATTCTTAAAGGGGGAGGGGATACACAGGGGTCTAACTCTACATTCTTAAAGGGGGATGGGACACACAGGGGTCTAACTCTACATTCTGAAAGGGAGGAGGGCGATACACAGGGGTCTAATGCGACATTCTTAAAGGGAGGAAGGGGATACACAGGGGTCTAACTCTACATTCTTAAAGGGAGGAGGGGGATACACAGGGGTCTAACTCTACATTGTTAAAGGGAGGAGGGTGGGATCCAAAGGGGTGTAACTCTACATACTTAAAGGGAGGAGGGGGATACACAGGGGTCTGTGTCCACATTGTTAAAGGGAGGAGGGGGTACACAGGGGTCCAGCTCCACATTGTTAAAGGGAGGAGGGGGATACACAGGGGTCTAAATCTACATTCTTAAAGGGAGGAGGGGGATACAAAGGGGACTAACTCTGCATTCTTAAAGGGGGAGGAGGTTACACAGATGTCTAACTCTACATTCTTTAAGGGGGAGGAGGTTACACAGGGGTCTAATGCGACATTCTTAAAGGGGGAGGGGATACACAGGGGTCTAACTCTACATTCTTAAAGGGAGGAGGGGGATACACAGGGGTCTAACTCTACATTGTTAAAGGGAGGAGGGTGGGATCCAAAGGGGTGTAACTCTACATACTTAAAGGGAGGAGGGGGATACACAGGGGTCTGTGTCCACATTGTTAAAGGGAGGAGGGGGTACACAGGGGTCCAGCTCTACATTGTTAAAGGGAGGAGGGGGATACACAGGGGTCTAACTCTACATTGTTAAAGGGAGGAGGGTGGGATCCAAAGGGGTGTATCTCTACATACTTAAAGGGAGGAGGGGGATACACAGGGGTCTGTGTCCACATTGTTAAAGGGAGGAGGGGTTACACAGGGGTCCAGCTCTACATTGTTAAAGGGAGGAGGGGGATACACAGGGGTCTAAATCTACATTCTTAAAGGGAGGAGGGGGATACACATGGGTCTAACTCTGCATTGTTAAAGGGAGGAGGGGGGATACACAGGGGTCTAACTCTACATTCTTAAAGGGAGGAGGCGGATACACAGGGGTCTAACTCTACATTCTTAAAGGGGGAGGGGGATACACAGGGGTCTAACTCTACATTCTTAAAGGGGGAGGGGATACACAGGGGTCTAACTCTACATAGTTAAAGGGAGGAGGGGGATACACAGGGGTCTGTGTCCACATTGTTAAAGGGAGGAGGGGGTACACAGGGGTCCAGCTCTACATTGTAAAAGGGAGGAGGGGGATACACAGGGGTCTAAATCTACATTCTTAAAGGGAGGAGGGGGATACAAAGGGGTCTATCTCTACATTCTTAAAGGGAGGAGGGGGATACACAGGGGTCTAACACTACATTCTTAAAGGGAGGAGGGGGATACACAGGGGTCTATCTCTACATTCTTAAAGGGAGGAGGCGGATACACAGGGGTCTAACTCTGCATTGTTAAAGGGAGGAGGGGGGATACACAGGGGTCTAACACTACATTCTTAAAGGGAGGAGGGGGATACACAGGGGTCTAACTCTACATTCTTAAAGGGAGGAGGCGGATACACAGGGGTCTAACTCTGCATTGTTAAAGGGAGGAGGGGGATACACAGGGGTCTAACTCTGCATTGTTAAAGGGAGGAGGGGGGATACACAGGGGTCTAACTCTACATTCTTAAAGGGAGGAGGGGGATACACAGGGGTCTAACTCTGCATTGTTAAAGGGAGGAGGGGGGATACACAGGGGTCTAACTCTACATTCTTCAAGGGGGAGGGGATACACAGGGGTCTAACTCTACATACTTAAAGGGAGGAGGGGGATACACAGGGGTCTGTGTCCACATTGTTAAAGGGAGGAGGGGGTACACAGGGGTCCAGCTCTACATTGTTAAAGGGAGGAGGGGGATACACAGGGGTCTAACTCTGCATTGTTAAAGGGAGGAGGGGGGATACACAGGGGTCTATCTCTACATTCTTAAAGGGAGGAGGCGGATACACAGGGGTCTAACTCTGCATTGTTAAAGGGAGGATGGGGATACACAGGGGTATAACTCTACATTCTTAAAGGGAGGAGGGGGATACACAGGGGTCGAACTCTGCATTGTTAAAGGGAGGAGGGGGGATACACAGGGGTCTAACTCTACATTCTTAAAGGGAGGAGGGGGGATACACAGGGGTCTATCTCTACATTCTTAAAGGGAGGAGGGGGATACACAGGGGTCTAACTCTGCATTGTTAAAGGGAGGAGGGGGGATACACAGGGGTCTAACTCTACATTCTTAAAGGGGGAGGGGATACACAGGGGTCTAACTCTACATACTTAAAGGGAGGAGGGGGTACACAGGGGTCCAGCTCTACATTGTTAAAGGGAGGAGGGGGATACACAGGGGTCTAACTCTGCATTGTTAAAGGGAGGAGGGGGGATACACAGGGGTCTAACTCTGCATTGTTAAAGGGAGGATGGGGATACACAGGGGTCTAACTCTACATTCTTAAAGGGAGGAGGGGGATACACAGGGGTCTAACTCTACATTCTTAAAGGGAGGAGGGGGGATACACAGGGGTCTATCTCTACATTCTTAAAGGGAGGAGGGGGATACACAGGGGTCTAACTCTGCATTGTTAAAGGGAGGATGGGGATACACAGGGGTCTAACTCTACATTCTTAAAGGGAGGAGGGGGATACACAGGGTTCTAACTCTGCATTGTTAAAGGGAGGATGGGGATACACAGGGGTCTAACTCTACATTCTTAAAGGGAGGAGGCGGATACACAGGGGTCTAACTCTGCATTGTTAAAGGGAGGAGGGGGGATACACAGGGGTCTACTCTACATTCTTAAAGGGAGGAGGGGGGATACACAGGGGTCTAACTCTACATTTTTAAAGGGAGGAGGGGGATACACAGGGGTCTAACTCTACATTCTTAAAGGGAGGAGGGGGGATACACAGGGGTCTATCTCTACATTCTTAAAGGGAGGAGGGGGATACACAGGGGTCTATCTCTACATTCTTAAAGGGAGGAGGGGGATACACAGGGGTCTAACTCTGCATTGTTAAAGGGAGGAGGGGGGATACACAGGGGTCTAACCCTACATTCTTAAAGGGAGGAGGGGGGATACACAGGGGTCTAACTCTACATTCTTAAAGGGAGGAGGGGGATACACAGGGGTCTAACACTACATTCTTAAAGGGAGGAGGGGGATACACAGGGGTCTAACTCTACCTTCTGAAAGAGGGGAGGGGGATACACAGGGGTCTAAGTCTGCATAATTAAAGGGGGGAGGGGGGATACACATGGGTTTCACTCGACATTCTTAAAGGGGGGAGGGGGGATACACATGGGTTTTACTCGACATTCTTAAAGGGGGGAGGGGGGATACACAGGGGTTTAGGTCTACATTCTTAAAGGGAGGAGTGGGATCCAAAGGGGTGTAACTCTACATACTTAAAGGGGGGAGGGGGGGATACACAGGGGTCTAACTCTGCATTCGTAAAGGGAGGAGGGGGATACACAGGGGTTCAGGTCTACATTCTTAAAGGGAGGAGTGGGATACACAGGGGTCTAACTCTACATTGTTAAAGGGAGGAGGGTGGGATCCAAAGGGGTGTAACTCTACATACTTAAAGGGGGGAGGGGGGGATACACAGGGGTCTAACTCTGCATTCTTAAAGGGAGGTGGGGGATACACAGGTGTCTAAGTCGATAATCTTAAAGGGAGGAGGGGGGATACACAGGGGTTAAACACGACATTCTTAAAGGGAGGAGGGTGGATACACAGGGGTCTCACTCTACATTCTTCAAGGGAGGAGGGGGATACACAGGGGTCTAACTCTACATTCTTCAAGGGAGGAGGGGGATACACAGGGGTCTAACTCTACATTGTTAAATGGAGGTGGGGGCACACAGGGGTCTAACTCTACATTCTGAAAGGGAGGAGGGGGATACACAGGGGACTAACTCTGCATTCTGAAAGGGAGGAGAGGGATACACAGGGGTCTAACTCTACATTCTGAAAGGGAGGAGGGGGATACACAGGGGACTAACTCTGCATTCTGAAAGGGAGGAGGGGGATACACAGGGGACTAACTCTGCATTCTGAAAGGGAGGAGAGGGATACACAGGGGTCTAACTCTACATTGTTAAATGGAGGTGGGGGATACACAGGGGTGTAACTCTACATTCTTAAAGGGAGGAGGGGGATACACAGGGGACTAACTCTGCATTCTGAAAGGGAGGAGAGGGATACACAGGGGTCTAACTCTACATTGTTAAATGGAGGTGGGCGATACACAGGGGTGTAACTCTACATTCTTAAAGGGAGGAGGGGGATACACAGGGGTCTAACTCTACATTGTTAAATGGAGGTGGGGGATACACAGGGGTCTAACTCTGCATTCTGAAAGGGAGGAGGGGGATACACAGGGGTGTAACTCTACATTCTTAAGGGAGGAGGGGGATACACAGGGGACTAACTCCGCATTCTGAAAGGGAGGAGAGGGATACACAGGGGTCTAACTCTGCATTCTTAAAGGGGGAGGGGATACACAGGGATCTAACTCTACATTCTTAAAGGGAGGAGGGGGATACACAGGGGTCTAACTCTGCATTCTTAAAGGGGGAGGGGATACACAGGGATCTAACTCTACATTCTTAAAGGGAGGAGGGTGGGATCCAAAGGGGTGTAACTCTACATACTTAAAGGGGGGAGGGGGATACACAGGGGTCTGTGTCCACATTGTTAAAGGGAGGAGGGGGATACACAGGGGTCTAACTCTACATTGTTAAAGGGAGGAGGGTGGGATCCAAAGAGGTGTAACTCTACATACTTAAAGGGAGGAGGGGGATACACAGGGGTCTGTGTCCACATTCTTAAAGGGAGGAGGGGGATACAAAGGGGACTAACTCTGCATTCTTAAAGGGAGGATGGGGATACACAGGGGTCTAACTCTGCATTCTTAAAGGGAGGAGGGGGATACACAGGGGTCTGTGTCCACATTGTTAAAGGGAGGAGGGGGACACACAGGGGTCTAACTCTACATTGTTAAAGGGAGGAGGGTGGGATCCAAAGAGGTGTAACTCTACATACTTAAAGGGAGGAGGGGGATACACAGGGGTCTGTGTCCACATTCTTAAAGGGAGGAGGGGGATACAAAGGGGACTAACTCTGCATTCTTAAAGGGAGGATGGGGATACACACGGGTCTAACTCTACATTGTTAAAGGGAGGAGGGTGGGATCCAAAGAGGTGTAACTCTACATACTTAAAGGGAGGAGGGGGATACACAGGGGTCTGTGTCCACATTCTTAAAGGGAGGAGGGGGATACACAGGGGTCTAACTCTACATTGTTAAAGGGAGGAGGGTGGGATCCAAAGAGGTGTAACTCTACATACTTAAAGGGAGGAGGGGGATACACAGGGGTCTGTGTCCACATTCTTAAAGGGAGGAGGGGGATACAAAGGGGACTAACTCTGCATTCTTAAAGGGAGGAGGGGGGATACACAGCGGTCTAACTCTACATTCTTAAAGGGAGGAGGGGGATACACAGGGGTCTAACTCTGCATTGTTAAAGGGAGGAGGGGGATACACACGGGTCTAACTCTACATTCTTAAAGGGAGGAGGGGGATACACAGGGGTCTAACTCTGCATTGTTAAAGGGAGGAGGGGGATACACAGGGGACTAACTCTGCATTCAGAAAGGGAGGAGAGGGATACACAGGGGTCTAACTCTACATTGTTAAATGGAGGAGGGGGATACACATGGGTCTAACTCTGCATTGTTAAAGGGAGGAGGGGGGATACACAGGGGACTAACTCTACATTCTTTAAGGGGGAGGAGGTTACACAGGGGTCTAATGCGACATTCTTAAAGGGGGAGGGGATACACAGGGGTCTAACTCTACATTGTTAAAGGGAGGAGGGGGGATACACAGGGGTCTAACTCTACATTCTTTAAGGGGGAGGAGGTTACACAGGGGTCTAATGCGACATTCTTAAAGGGAGGATGGGGATACACAGGGGTCTAACTCTGCATTCTTAAAGGGAGGAGGGGGATACACAGGGGTCTAACTCTGCATTCTTAAAGGGAGGAGGGGGGATACACAGGGGTCTAACTCTGCATTCTTAAAGGGAGGAGGGGGGATACACAGGGGTCTAACTCTGCATTCTTAAAGGGAGGAGGGGGGATACACAGGGGTCTAACTCTGCATTCTTAAAGGGAGGAGGGGGATACACAGGGGTCTAACTCTACATTGTTAAAGGGAGGAGGGGGGATACACAGGGGTCTAACTCTACATTCTTAAAGGGAGGAGGGGGATACACAGGGGTCTAAATCTACATTGTTAAAGGGAGGAGGGGGGATACACAGGGGTCTAACTCTGCATTCTTAAAGGGAGGAGGGGGATACACATGGGTCTAACTCTGCATTGTTAAAGGGAGGAGGGGGGATACACAGGGGTCTAACTCTGCATTCTTAAAGGGAGGAGGGGGATACACAGGGGTCTAACTCTGCATTCTTAAAGGGAGGAGGGGGGATACACAGGGGTCTAACTCTGCATTCTTAAAGGGAGGAGGGGGATACACAGGGGTCTAACTCTACATTGTTAAAGGGAGGAGGGGGGATACACAGGGGTCTAACTCTACATTCTTAAAGGGAGGAGGGGGATACACAGGGGTCTAACTCTACATTCTTAAAGGGAGGAGGGGGATACACAGGGGTCTAACTCTACCTTCTGAAAGAGGGGAGGGGGATACACAGGGGTCTAACTCTACATTCTTTAAGGGGGAGGAGGTTACACAGGGGTCTAACTCTACATTCTTAAAGGGAGGAGGGGGATACACAGGGGTCTAACTCTACATTCTTAAAGGGGGAGGGGATACACCGGGGTCTAACTCTACATTCTTAAAGGGAGGAGGGGGATACACAGGGGTCTAACTCTGCATTGTTAAAGGGAGGAGGGGGGATACACAGGGGTCTAACTCTGCATTGTTAAAGGGAGGAGGGGGGATACACAGGGGTCTAACTCTACATTCTTAAAGGGAGGAGGGGGATACACAGGGGTCTAACTCTGCATTGTTAAAGGGAGGAGGGGGGATACACAGGGGTCTAACTCTACATTCTTAAAGGGGGAGGGGATACACAGGGGTCTAACTCTACATACTTAAAGGGAGGAGGGGGATACACAGGGGTCTGTGTCCACATTGTTAAAGGGAGGAGGGGGTACACAGGGGTCCAGCTCTACATTGTTAAAGGGAGGAGGGGGATACACAGGGGTCTAACTCTGCATTGTTAAAGGGAGGAGGGGGGATACACAGGGGTCTATCTCTACATTCTTAAAGGGAGGAGGCGGCTACACAGGGGTCTAACTCTGCATTGTTAAAGGGAGGATGGGGATACACAGGGGTCTAACTCTACATTCTTAAAGGGAGGAGGGGGATACACAGGGGTCGAACTCTGCATTGTAAAAGGGAGGAGGGGGGATACACAGGGGTCTAACTCTACATTCTTAAAGGGAGGAGGGGGGATACACAGGGGTCTATCTCTACATTCTTAAAGGGAGGAGGGGGATACACAGGGGTCTAACTCTGCATTGTTAAAGGGAGGAGGGGGGATACACAGGGGTCTAACTCTACATTCTTAAAGGGGGAGGGGATACACAGGGGTCTAACTCTACATACTTAAAGGGAGGAGGGGGTACACAGGGGTCCAGCTCTACATTGTTAAAGGGAGGAGGGGGATACACAGGGGTCTAACTCTGCATTGTTAAAGGGAGGAGGGGGGATACACAGGGGTCTAACTCTGCATTGTTAAAGGGAGGATGGGGATACACAGGGGTCTAACTCTACATTCTTAAAGGGAGGAGGGGGATACACAGGGGTCTAACTCTACATTCTTAAAGGGAGGAGGGGGGATACACAGGGGTCTATCTCTACATTCTTAAAGGGAGGAGGGGGATACACAGGGGTCTAACTCTGCATTGTTAAAGGGAGGATGGGGATACACAGGGGTCTAACTCTACATTCTTAAAGGGAGGATGGGGATACACAGGGGTCTAACTCTACATTCTTAAAGGGAGGAGGCGGATACACAGGGGTCTAACTCTGCATTGTTAAAGGGAGGAGGGGGGATACACAGGGGTCTAACTCTACATTCTTAAAGGGAGGAGGGGGGATACACAGGGGTCTAACTCTACATTTTTAAAGGGAGGAGGGGGATACACAGGGGTCTAACTCTACATTCTTAAAGGGACGAGGGGGGATACACAGGGGTCTATCTCTACATTCTTAAAGGGAGGAGGGGGATACACAGGGGTCTATCTCTACATTCTTAAAGGGAGGAGGGGGATACACAGGGGTCTAACTCTGCATTGTTAAAGGGAGGAGGGGGGATACACAGGGGTCTAACTCTACATTCTTAAAGGGAGGAGGGGGGATACACAGGGGTCTAACTCTACATTCTTAAAGGGAGGAGGGGGATACACAGGGGTCTAACACTACATTCTTAAAGGGAGGAGGGGGATACACAGGGGTCTAACTCTACCTTCTGAAAGAGGGGAGGGGGATACACAGGGGTCTAAGTCTGCATAATTAATGGGGGGAGGGGGGATACACATGGGTTTTACTCGACATTCTTAAAGGGGGGAGGGGGGATACACATGGGTTTTACTCGACATTCTTAAAGGGGGGAGGGGGGATACACAGGGGTTTAGGTCTACATTCTTAAAGGGAGGAGTGGGATCCAAAGGCGTGTAACTCTACATACTTAAAGGGGGGAGGGGGGGATACACAGGGGTCTAACTCTGCATTCTTAAAGGGAGGAGGGGGATACACAGGGGTTCAGGTCTACATTCTTAAAGGGAGGAGTGGGATACACAGGGGTCTAACTCTACATTGTTAAAGGGAGGAGGGTGGGATCCAAAGGGGTGTAACTCTACATACTTAAAGGGGGGAGGGGGGGATACACAGGGGTCTAACTCTGCATTCTTAAAGGGAGGTGGGGGATACACAGGTGTCTAAGTCGATAATCTTAAAGGGAGGAGGGGGGATACACAGGGGTTAAACACGACATTCTTAAAGGGAGGAGGGGGGATACACAGGGGTCTCACTCTACATTCTTAAAGGGAGGAGGGTGGATACACAGGGGTCTCACTCTACATTCTTCAAGGGAGGAGGGGGATACACAGGGGTCTAACTCTACATTCTTCAAGGGAGGAGGGGGATACACAGGGGTCTAACTCTACATTGTTAAATGGAGGTGGGGGCACACAGGGGTCTAACTCTACATTCTGAAAGGGAGGAGGGGGATACACAGGGGACTAACTCTGCATTCTGAAAGGGAGGAGAGGGATACACAGGGGTCTAACTCTACATTGTTAAATGGAGGTGGGGGATACACAGGGGTGTAACTCTACATTCTTAAAGGGAGGAGGGGGATACACAGGGGACTAACTCTGCATTCTGAAAGGGAGGAGAGGGATACACAGGGGTCTAACTCTACATTCTGAAAGGGAGGAGGGGGATACACAGGGGACTAACTCTGCATTCTGAAAGGGAGGAGGGGGATACACAGGGGACTAACTCTGCATTCTGAAAGGGAGGAGAGGGATACACAGGGGTCTAACTCTACATTGTTAAATGGAGGTGGGGGATACACAGGGGTGTAACTCTACATTCTTAAAGGGAGGAGGGGGATACACAGGGGACTAACTCTGCATTCTGAAAGGGAGGAGAGGGATACACAGGGGTCTAACTCTACATTGTTAAATGGAGGTGGGGGATACACAGGGGTGTAACTCTACATTCTTAAAGGGAGGAGGGGGATACACAGGGGTCTAACTCTACATTGTTAAATGGAGGTGGGGGATACACAGGGGTCTAACTCTACATTCTTAAAGGGAGGAGGGGGGATACACAGGGGTCTATCTCTACATTCTGAAAGGGAGGAGGGGGATACACAGGGGTGTAACTCTACATTCTTAAGGGAGGAGGGGGATACACAGGGGACTAACTCTGCATTCTGAAAGGGAGGAGAGGGATACACAGGGGTCTAACTCTGCATTCTTAAAGGGGGAGGGGATACACAGGGATCTAACTCTACATTCTTAAAGGGAGGAGGGGGATACACAGGGGTCTAACTCTGCATTCTTAAAGGGGGAGGGGATACACAGGGATCTAACTCTACATTCTTAAAGGGAGGAGGGTGGGATCCAAAGGGGTGTAACTCTACATACTTAAAGGGGGGAGGGGTATACACAGGGGTCTGTGCCCACATTGTTAAAGGGAGGAGGGGGATACACAGGGGTCTAACTCTACATTGTTAAAGGGAGGAGGGTGGGATCCAAAGAGGTGTAACTCTACATACTTAAAGGGAGGAGGGGGATACACAGGGGTCTGTGTCCACATTCTTAAAGGGAGGAGGGGGATACAAAGGGGACTAACTCTGCATTCTTAAAGGGAGGATGGGGATACACACGGGTCTAACTCTACATTGTTAAAGGGAGGAGGGTGGGATCCAAAGAGGTGTAACTCTACATACTTAAAGGGAGGAGGGGGATACACAGGGGTCTGTGTCCACATTCTTAAAGGGAGGAGGGGGATACACAGGGGTCTAACTCTACATTGTTAAAGGGAGGAGGGTGGGATCCAAAGAGGTGTAACTCTACATACTTAAAGGGAGGAGGGGGATACACAGGGGTCTGTGTCCACATTCTTAAAGGGAGGAGGGGGATACAAAGGGGACGAACTCTGCATTCTTAAAGGGAGGAGGGGGGATACACAGCGGTCTAACTCTACATTCTTAAAGGGAGGAGGGGGATACACAGGGGTCTAACTCTGCATTGTTAAAGGGAGGAGGGGGATACACTGGGTCTAACTCTACATTCTTAAAGGGAGGAGGGGGATACACAGGGGTCTAACTCTGCATTGTTAAAGGGAGGAGGGGGATACACAGGGGACTAACTCTGCATTCTGAAAGGGAGGAGAGGGATACACAGGGGTCTAACTCTACATTGTTAAATGGAGGAGGGGGATACACATGGGTCTAACTCTGCATTGTTAAAGGGAGGAGGGGGGATACACAGGGGTCTAACTCTACATTCTTTAAGGGGGAGGAGGTTACACAGGGGTCTAATGCGACATTCTTAAAGGGGGAGGGGATACACAGGGGTCTAACTCTACATTGTTAAAGGGAGGAGGGGGGATACACAGGGGTCTAACTCTACATTCTTTAAGGGGGAGGAGGTTACACAGGGGTCTAATGCGACATTCTTAAAGGGAGGATGGGGATACACAGGGGTCTAACTCTGCATTCTTAAAGGGAGGAGGGGGATACACAGGGGTCTAACTCTGCATTCTTAAAGGGAGGAGGGGGGATACACAGGGGTCTAACTCTGCATTCTTAAAGGGAGGAGGGGGGATACACAGGGGTCTAACTCTGCATTCTTAAAGGGAGGAGGGGGGATACACAGGGGTCTAACTCTGCATTCTTAAAGGGAGGAGGGGGATACACAGGGGTCTAACTCTACATTGTTAAAGGGAGGAGGGGGGATACACAGGGGTCTAACTCTACATTCTTAAAGGGAGGAGGGGGATACACAGGGGTCTAACTCTACATTGTTAAAGGGAGGAGGGGGGATACACAGGGGTCTAACTCTGCATTCTTAAAGGGAGGAGGGGGATACACATGGGTCTAACTCTGCATTGTTAAAGGGAGGAGGGGGGATACACAGGGGTCTAACTCTGCATTCTTAAAGGGAGGAGGGGGATACACAGGGGTCTAACTCTGCATTCTTAAAGGGAGGAGGGGGGATACACAGGGGTCTAACTCTGCATTCTTAAAGGGAGGAGGGGGATACACAGGGGTCTAACTCTACATTGTTAAAGGGAGGAGGGGGGATACACAGGGGTCTAACTCTACATTCTTAAAGGGAGGAGGGGGATACACAGGGGTCTAACTCTACATTCTTAAAGGGAGGAGTGGGATACACAGGGGTCTAACTCTACCTTCTGAAAGAGGGGAGGGGGATACACAGGGGTCTAACTCTACATTCTTTAAGGGGGAGGAGGTTACACAGGGGTCTAACTCTACATTCTTAAAGGGAGGAGGGGGATACACAGGGGTCTAACTCTACATTCTTAAAGGGGGAGGGGATACACAGGGGTCTAACTCTACATTCTTAAAGGGAGGAGTGGGATACACAGGGGTCTAACTCTACATTGTTAAAGGGAGGAGGGTGGGATCCAAAGGGGTGTAACTCTGCATACTTAAAGGGGGGAGGGGGGATACACAGGGGTCTAACTCTACATTGTTAAAGGGAGGAGGGTGGGATCGAAAGGGGTGTAACTCTACATACTTAAAGGGGGGAGGAGGGGATACACAGGGGTCTAACTCTGCATTGTTAAAGGGAGGAGGGGGATACACAGGGGTCTAACTCTACATTGTTAAAGGGAGGAGGGTGGGATCCAAAGGGGTCTAACTCTACATACTTAAAGGGGGGAGGAGGGGATACACAGGGGTCTAACTCTGCATTGTTAAAGGGAGGAGGGGGATACACAGGGGTCTAACTCTACATTGTTAAAGGGAGGAGGGTGGGATCCAAAGGGGTGTAACTCTGCATACTTAAAGGGGGGAGGGGGGATACACAGGGGTCTAACTCTACATTGTTAAAGGGAGGAGGGTGGGATCCAAAGGGGTGTAACTCTACATACTTAAAGGGGGGAGGAGGGGATACACAGGGGTCTGTGTCCACATTGTTAAAGGGAGGAGGGGGTACATATGGGTCAAGCTCTACATTGTTAAAGGGAGGAGGGGGATACACAGGGGTCTAACTCTACATTGTTAAAGGGAGGGGGGTGGGATCCAAAGGGGTGTAACTCTACATACTTAAAGGGAGGAGGGGGATACACAGGGGTCTGTGTCCACATTGTTAAAGGGAGGAGGGGGTACATATGGGTCAAGCTCTACATTGTTAAAGGGAGGAGGGGGATACACAGGGGTCTAATCTACATTCTTAAAGGGAGGAGGGGGATACAAAGGGGACTAACTCTGCATTCTTAAAGGGAGGAGGGGGATACACATGGGTCTAACTCTGCATTGTTAAAGGGAGGAGGGGGGATACACAGGGGTCTAACTCTACATTCTTTAAGGGGGAGGAGGTTACACAGGGGTCTAATGCGACATTCTTAAAGGGGGAGGGGATACACAGGGGTCTAACTCTACATACTTAAAGGGAGGAGGGGGATACACAGGGGTCTAACTCTACATACTTAAAGGGAGGAGGGGGATACACAGGGGTCTAACTCTACATACTTAAAGGGAGGAGGGGGATACACAGGGGTCTGTGTCCACATTGTTAAAGGGAGGAGGGGGTACACAAGGGTCCAGCTCTACATTGTTAAAGGGAGAAGGGGGATACACAGGGGTCTAACTCTACATACTTAAAGGGAGGAGGGGGATACTCAGGGGTCTGTGTCCACATTGTTAAAGGGAGGAGGGGGGATACACAGGGGTCTAAATCTACATTCTTAAAGGGAGGAGGGGGATACACAGGGGTCTAACTCTACATACTTAAAGGGAGGAGGGGGATACACAGGGGTCTAAATCTACATTCTTAAAGGGAGGAGGGGGATACACAGGGGTCTAACTCTACATACTTAAAGGGAGGAGGGGGATACACAGGGGTCTGTGTCCACATTGTTAAAGGGAGGAGGGGGGATACACAGGGGTCCAGCTCTATATTGTTAAAGGGAGGATGGGGATACACAGGGGTCTAACTCTACATTCTTAAAGGGAGGAGGGGGATACACAGGGGTCTAACTCTGCATTCTTAAAGGGAGGAGGGGGATACACAGGGGTCTAACTCTGCATTCTTAAAGGGAGGAGGGTGATACACAGGGATCTAACTCTGCATTCTTAAAGGGAGGAGGGGGATACACAGGGGTCTAACTCTGCATTCTTAAAGGGAGGAGGGGGATACACAGGGGTCTAACTCTATATTCTTCAAGGGAGGAGGGGGATACACAGGGGTCTAATGCGACATTCTTAAAGGGGGAGGGGACACACAGGGGTCTAACTTTACATTCTTAAAGGGAGGAGGGGGATACACAGGGGTCTAACTCTGCATTCTTAAAGGGAGGAGCGGGATACACAGGGGTCTAACTCTGCATTCTTAAAGGGAGGAGGGGGATACACAGGGGTCTAACTCTGCATTCTTAAAGGGAGGAGGGGGATACACAGGGGTCTAACTCTGCATTCTTAAAGGGAGGAGGGGGATACACAGGGGTCTAACTCTACATTCTTCAAGGGAGGAGGGGGATACACAGGGGTCTAATGCGACATTCTTAAAGGGGGAGGGGACACACAGGGGTATAACTCTACATTCTTAAAGGGGGAGGGGATACACAGGGGTCTAACTCTACATTCTTAAAGGGAGGAGGGCGATACACAGGGGTCTAATGCGACATTCTTAAAGGGGGAGGGGACACACAGGGGTCTAACTCTACATTCTTAAAGGGGGAGGGGATACACAGGGGTCTAACTCTACATTCTTCAAGGGAGGAGGGGGATACACAGGGGTCTAACTCTGCATTCTTAAAGGGAGGAGGGGGATACACAGGGGTCTAACTCTGCATTCTTAAAGGGAGGAGGGGGATACACAGGGGTCTAACTCTACATTCTTAAAGGGGGAGGGGATACACAGGGGTCTAACTCTACATTCTTAAAGGGAGAAGGGGGATACACAGGGGTCTAACTCTGCATTCTTAAAGGGAGGAGGGGGATACACAGGGGTCTAACTCTACATTCTTAAAGGGAGGAGGGCGATACACAGGGGTCTAATGCGACATTCTTAAAGGGGGAGGGGACACACAGGGGTCTAACTCTACATTCTTAAAGGGGGAGGGGATACACAGGGGTCTAACTCTACATTCTTCAAGGGAGGAGGGGGATACACAGGGGTCTAACTCTGCATTCTTAAAGGGAGGAGGGGGATACACAGGGGTCTAACTCTGCATTCTTAAAGGGAGGAGGGGGATACACATGGGTCTAACTCTACATTCTTCAAGGGAGGAGGGGGATACACAGGGGTCTAACTCTACATTCTTAAAGGGAGAAGGGGGATACACAGGGGTCTAACTCTGCATTCTTAAAGGGAGGAGGGGGATACACAGGGGTCTAACTCTGCATTCTTAAAGGGAGGAGGGGGATACACAGGGGTCTAACTCTGCATTCTTAAAGGGAGGAGGGGGATACACAGGGGTCTAACTCTGCATTCTTAAAGGGAGAAGGGGGATACACAGGGGTCTAACTCTACATACTTAAAGGGAGGAGGGGGATACACAGGGGTCTAACTCTACATTCTTCAAGGGAGGAGGGGGATACACAGGGGTCTAACTCTGCATTCTTAAAGGGAGGAGGGGGATACACAGGGGTCTAACTCTACATTCTTCAAGGGAGGAGGGGGATACACAGGGGTCTAACTCTGCATTCTTCAAGGGAGGAGGGGGATACACAGGGGTCTAACTCTGCATTCTTCAAGGGAGGAGGGGGATACACAGGGGTCTAACTCTACATTCTTCAAGGGAGGAGGGGGATACACAGGGGTCTAACTCTGCATTCTTAAAGGGAGGAGGGGGATACACAGGGGTCTAATGCGACATTCTTAAGGGGGGAGGAGATACACAGGGGTCTAACTCTACATTCTTAAAGGGAGGAGGGGGATACACAGGGGTCTAATGCGACATTCTTAAAGGGGGAGGGGATACACAGGGGTCTAACTCTACATTCTTAAAGGGGGAGGGGATACACAGGGGTCTAACTCTACATTCTTAAAGGGGGAGGGGATACACAGGGGTCTAACTCTACATTCTTAAAGGGGGAGGGGGCTACACAGGGGTCTAACTCTACATTCTTAAAGGGAGGATGGGGATACACAGGGGTCTAACTCTGCATTGTTAAAGGGAGGTGGGGGATACACAGGGGTCTAACTCTACATTCTTTAAGGGGGAGGAGGTTACACAGGGGTCTAATGCGACATTCTTAAAGGGGGAGGGGATACACAGGGGTCTAACTCTACATTCTTAAAGGGAGGAAGGGGATACACAGGGGTCTAACTCTACATTCTTAAAGGGAGGAGGGGGATACACAGGGGTCTGTGTCCACATTGTTAAAGGGAGGAGGGGGTACACAGGGGTCCAGCTCTACATTGTTAAAGGGAGGAGGGGGATACAAAGGGGACTAACTCTGCATTCTTAAAGGGAGGATGGGGATACACAGGGGTCTAACTCTACATTCTTAAAGGGAGGAGGGGGATACAAAGGGGACTAACTCTGCATTCTTAAAGGGAGGATGGGGATACACAGGGGTCTAACTCTACATTCTTAAAGGGAGGAGGGGGATACAAAGGGGACTAACTCTGCATTCTTAAAGGGAGGATGGGGATACACAGGGGTCTAACTCTACATTCTTAAAGGGAGGAGGGGGATACAAAGGGGACTAACTCTGCATTCTTAAAGGGAGGATGGGGATACACAGGGGTCTAACTCTACATTCTTAAAGGGAGGAGGGGGATACACAGGGGTCTAAATCTACATACTTAAAGGGAGGAGGGGGATACAAAGGGGACTAACTCTGCATTCTTAAAGGGAGGATGGGGATACACAGGCGTCTAACTCTACATTCTTAAAGGGAGGAGGGGGATACACAGGGGTCTAACTCTGCATTGTTAAAGGGAGGAGGGGGGATACACAGGGGTCTATCTCTACATTCTTAAAGGGAGGTGGCGGATACACAGGGGTCTAACTCTACATTCTTAAAGGGAGGAGGGGGATACACAGGGGTCTAACTCTGCATTGTTAAAGGGAGGAGGGGGGATACACAGGGGTCTAACTCTACCTTCTGAAAGAGGGGAGGGGGATACACAGGGGTCTAACTCTACCTTCTGAAAGAGGGGAGGGGGATACACAGGGGTCTAAGTCTGCATAATTAAAGGGGGGAGGGGGGATACACATGGGTTTTACTCGACATTCTTAAAGGGGGGAGGGGGGATACACATGGGTTTTACTCGACATTCTTAAAGGGGGGAGGGGATACACAGGGGTTTAGGTCTACATTCTTAAAGGGAGGAGTGTGATACACAGGGGTCTAACTCTACATTGTTAAAGGGAGGAGGGTGGGATCCAAAGGGGTGTAACTCTACATACTAAAAGGGGGGAGGGGGGATACACAGGAGTCTAACTCTACATTGTTAAAGGGAGGATGGTGGAATCCAAAGGGGTGTAACTCTACATACTTAAAGGGGGGAGGGGGGGATACACAGGGGTCTAACTCTGCATTCTTAAAGGGAGGAGGCGGATACACAGGGGTCTAACTCTACATACTTAAAGGGAGGAGGGGGATACACAGGGGTCTGTGTCCACATTGTTAAAGGGAGGAGGGGGTACACAGGGGTCCAGCTCTACATTGTTAAAGGGAGGAGGGGGATACACAGGGGTCTAAATCTACATTCTTAAAGGGAGGAGGGGGATACAAAGGGGACTAACTCTGCATTCTTAAAGGGAGGATGGGGATACACAGGGGTCTAACTCTACATTCTTAAAGGGAGGAGGGGGATACACAGGGGTCTAACTCTGCATTGTT
Source organism: Heterodontus francisci (assembly GCF_036365525.1). Classification (NCBI taxonomy): domain Eukaryota; kingdom Metazoa; phylum Chordata; class Chondrichthyes; order Heterodontiformes; family Heterodontidae; genus Heterodontus; species Heterodontus francisci. The sequence goes on from NC_090373.1 coordinate 8,396,558, forward strand.
AAAGGGAGGAGGGGGGATACACAGGGGTCTATCTCTGCATTCTTAAAGGGAGGAGGCGGATACACAGGGGTCTAAATCTACATTCTTAAAGGGAGGAGGGGGATACACAGGGGTCTAACTCTGCATTGTTAAAGGGAGGAGGGGGGATACACAGGGGTCTATCTCTACATTCTTAAAGGGAGGAGGCGGATACACAGGGGTCTATCTCTACATTCTTAAAGGGAGGAGGCGGATACACAGGGGTCTAACTCTACATTCTTAAAGGGAGGAGGGGGGATACACAGGGGTCTATCTCTACATTCTTAAAGGGAGGAGGGGGGATACACAGGGGTCTAACTCTACCTTCTGAAAGAGGGGAGGGGGATACACAGGGGTCTAAGTCTGCATAATTAAAGGGGGGAGGGGGGATACACATGGGTTTTACTCGACATTCTTAAAGGGGGGAGGGGGGATACACATGAGTTTTACTCGACATTCTTAAAGGGGGGAGGGGATACACAGGGGTATAGGTCTACATTCTTAAAGGGAGGAGTGGGATACACAGGGGTCTAACTCTACATTGTTAAAGGGAGGAGGGTGGGATCCAAAGGGGTGTAACTCTACATACTTAAAGGGGGGAGGGGGGGATACACAGGGGTCTAACTCTACTTTGTTAAAGGGAGGAGGGTGGGATCCAAAGGGGTGTAACTCTACATACTTAAAGGGGGGAGGGGGGGATACACAGGGGTCTAACTCTACATTGTTAAAGGGAGGAGGGTGGGATCCAAAGGGGTGTAACTCTACATACTTAAAGGGGGGAGGGGGGGATACACAGGGGTCTAACTCTGCATTCTTAAAGGGAGGAGGGGGATACACAGGGGTCTAATTCTACAATCTTAAAGGGAGGAGGGGGGATACACAGGGGTTAAACACGACATTCTTAAAGGGAGTAGGGGGGATACATAGGGGTCCATCTCTACATTCTTAAAGGGAGGAGGGGGATACACAGGGGTCTAACTCTGCATTCTTAAAGGGAGGAGGGGGATACACAGGGGTCTAACTCTGCATTCTTAAAGGGAGGAGGGGGATACACAGGGGTCTAATTCTACAATCTTAAAGGGAGGAGGGGGGATACACAGGTGTCTAATTCTACAATCTTAAAGGGAGGAGGGGGGATACACAGGGGTTAAACACGACATTCTTAAAGGGAGTAGACGGGATACATAGGGGTCCATCTCTACATTCTTAAAGGGAGGAGGGGGATACACAGGGGTCTAACTCTGCATTCTTAAAGGGAGGAGGGTGGATACACAGGGGATAAACACGACATTCTTAAAGGGAGGAGGGGGGATACATAGGGGTCCATCTCTACATTCTTAAAGGGAGGAGGGGGATACATAGGGGTCTAACTCTGCATTCTTAAAGGGAGGAGGGGGATACACAGGGGTCTAACTCTGCATTCTGAAAGGGAGGAGGGGGATACACAGGGGTCTAACTCTGCATTCTTAAAGGGAGGAGAGGGATACAGAGGGGTCTAACTCTACATTCTTAAAGGAAGGAGGGGGATACACAGGGGTCTAACTCTACATTCTTAAAGGGAGGAGGGGGATACACAGGGGTCTAATGCGACATTCTTAAAGGGGGAGGGGATACACAGGGGTCTAACTCTACATTCTTAAAGGGAGGAAGGGGATACACAGGGGTCTAACTCTACATTCTTAAAGGGAGGAGGGGGATACACAGGGGTCTAACTCTGCATTGTTAAAGGGAGGAGGGGGGATACGCAGGGGTCTAACTCTACATTCTTAAAGGGAGGAGGGGGATACACAGGGGTCTAACTCTACCTTCTGAAAGAGGGGAGGGGGATACACAGGGGTCTAAGTCTGCATAATTAAAGGGGAGAGGGGAGATACTCATGGGTTTTACTCGACATTCTTAAAGGGAGGAGTGGGATACACAGGGGTCTAACTCGACATTGTTAAAGGGAGGAGGGTGGGATCCAAAGGGGTGTAACTCTACATACTTAAAGGGAGGAGGGGGATACACAGGGGTCTGTGTCCACATTGTTAAAGGGAAGAGGGGGTACACAGGGGTCCAGCTCTACATTGTTAAAGGGAGGAGGGGGATACACAGGGGTCTAAATCTACATTGTTAAAGGGAGGAAGGGAGATACACAGGGGTCTAAATCTACATTCTTAAAGGGGGAGGGGGATACACACAGGTCTAATGCGACATTCTTAAAGGGAGGAGGGGGGATACACAGGGGTCTGTGTCCACATTGTTAAAGGGAAGAGGGGGTACACAGGGGTCCAGCTCTACATTGTTAAAGGGAGGAGGGGGATACACAGGGGTCTAAATCTACATTGTTAAAGGGAGGAAGGGAGATACACAGGGGTCTAACTCTACATTCTTAAAGGGAGGAGGGGGCTACACAGGGGTCTAATTCTACAATCTTAAAGGGAGGAGGGGGGATACACAGGGGTTAAACACCGCATTCTTAAAGGGAGGAGGGGGGATACATAGGGGTCCATCTCTACATTCTTAAAGGGAGGAGGGGGATACACAGGGGCCTAACTCTACATTGTTAAAGGGAGGAGGGGGATACACAGGGGTCTAACTCTACATTCTTAAAGGGAGGAGGGGGATACACAGGGGACTAACTCTGCATTCTTAAAGGGAGGAGGGGGAGACACAGGGGTCTAACCCTACATTCTGAAAGGGAGGAGGGGGATACACAGGGGACTAACTCTGCATTCTGAAAGGGAGGAGGGGGATACAGAGGGGTCTAACTCTACATTGTTAAAGGGAGGAGGGTGGGATCCAAAGGGGTGTAACTCTACATTCTTAAAGGGAGGAGGGGGGATACACAGGGGTCTATCTCTACATTCTTAAAGGGAGGAGGGGGATACACAGGGGTCTAACTCTACCTTCTGAAAGAGGGGAGGGGGATACACAGGGGTCTAAGTCTGCATAATTAAAGGGGGGAGGGGGGATACACATGGGTTTTACTCGACATTCTTAAAGGGGGGAGGGGGGATACACATGGGTTTTACTCGACATTCTTAAAGGGGGGAGGGGGGATACACAGGGGTTTAGGTCTACATTCTTAAAGGGGGGAGGGGGGATACACAGGGGTGTAACTCTACATACTTAAAGGGGGGAGGAGGGGATACACAGGGGTCTAACTCTACATTGTTAAAGGGAGGAGGGTGGGATCCAAAGGGGTGTAACTCTACATACTTAAAGGGGGGAGGGGGGGATACACAGGGGTCTAACTCTACATTCTTAAAGGGAGGAGGGGGATACACAGGGGTCTAATTCTACAATCTTAAAGGGAGGAGGGGGGATACACAGGGGTTAAACACGACATTCTTAAAGGGAGTAGGGGGGATACACAGGGGTCTCACTCTACATTCTTCAAGGGAGGAGGGGGATACACAGGGGTTAAACACGACATTCTTAAAGGGAGTAGGGGGGATACACAGGGGTCCATCTCTACATTCTTAAAGGGAGGAGGGGGATACACAGGGGTCTAACTCTGCATTCTTAAAGGGAGGAGGGGGATACACAGGGGTCTAACTCTGCATACTTAAAGGAAGGAGGGGGATACACAGGGGTCTAACTCTACATTGTTAAAGGGAGGAGGGGGATACAGAGGGGTCTAACTCTACATACTTAAAGGAAGGAGGGGGATACACAGGGGTCTAACTCTACATTGTTAAAGGGAGGAGGGGGATACACAGGGGTCTAATGCGACATTCTTAAAGGGGGAGGGGATACACAGGGGTCTAACTCTACATTCTTAAAGGGAGGAGGGGGATACACAGGGGTCTAACTCTACATTCTTAAAGGGAGGAGGGGGTTACACAGGGGTCTAACTCTGCATTGTTAAAGGGAGGAGGGGGATACACAGGGGTCTAACTCTACATTCTTAAAGGGAGGAGGGGGATACACAGGGGTCTAACTCTGCATTGTTAAAGGGAGGAGGGGGGATACGCAGGGGTCTAACTCTACATTCTTAAAGGGAGGAGGCGGATACACAGGGGTCCAACTCTACATTCTTAAAGGGAGGAGGGGGATACACAGGGGTCTGACTCTGCATTGTTAAAGGGAGGAGGGGGATACACAGGGGTCTAACTCTACCTTCTGAAAGAGGGGAGGGGGATACACAGGGGTCTAAGTCTGCATAATTAAAGGGAGGAGGGGAGATACTCATGGGTTTTACTCGACATTCTTAAAGGGAGGAGTGGGATACACAGGGGTCTAACTCGACATTGTTAAAGGGAGGAGGGTGGGATCCAAAGGGGTGTAACTCTACATACTTAAAGGGAGGAGGGGGATACACAGGGGTCTGTGTCCACATTGTTAAAGGGAAGAGGGGGTACACAGGGGTCCAGCTCTACATTGTTAAAGGGAGGAGGGGGATACACAGGGGTCTAAATCTACATTGTTAAAGGGAGGAAGGGAGATACACAGGGGTCTAAATCTACATTCTTAAAGGGGGAGGGGGATACACACAGGTCTAATGCGACATTCTTAAAGGGGTAGGGGATACACGGGTCTAACTCTACATTCTTAAAGGGAGGAGGGTGGATACACAGGGGTGTAACTCTGCATTCTTAAAGGGAGGAGGGGGAGACACAGGGGTCTAACCCTACATTCTTAAAGGGAGGAGGGGGATACACAGGGGTCTAAGTCTACATTGTTAAATGGAGGTGGGGGCACACAGGGGTCTAACTCTACATTCTTAAAGGGAGGAGGGGGATACACAGGGGTTAAACACGACATTCTTAAAGGGAGGAGGGGGGATACATAGGGGTCCATCTCTACATTCTTAAAGGGAGGAGGGGGATACACAGGGGCCTAACTCTGCATTCTTAAAGGGAGGAGGGGGAGACACAGGGGTCCAACCCTACATTCTTAAAGGGAGGAGGGGGATACACAGGGGTCTAAGTCTACATTGTTAAATGGAGGTGGGGGCACACAGGGGTCTAACTCTACATTCTTAAAGGGAGGAGGGGGATACACAGGGGTTAAACAAGACATTCTTAAAGGGAGGAGGGGGGATACATAGGGGTCCATCTCTACATTCTTAAAGGGAGGAGGGGGAGACACAGGGGTCTAACCCTACATTCTTAAAGGGAGGAGGGGGATACACAGGGGTCTAAGTCTACATTGTTAAATGGAGGTGGGGGCACACAGGGGTCTAACTCTACATTCTTAAAGGGAGGAGGGGGATACACAGGGGTCTAAGTCTACATTGTTAAATGGAGGTGGGGGCACACAGGGGTCTAACTCTACATTCTTAAAGGGGGCGGGGATACACAGGGGTCGAACGCTACATTCTTAAAGGGAGGAGGGGGATACACAGGGGTCTGACTCTACATTCTTAAAGGGAGGAGGGGGATACACAGGGGTCTAACTCTACATTCTTAAAGGGAGGAGGGGGATACACAGGGGTCTAACTCTACCTTCTGAAAGAGGGGAGGGGGATACACAGGGGTCTAAGTCTGCATAATTAAAGGGGGGAGGGGGATACACAGGGGTCTAAGTCTGCATAATTAAAGGGGGGAGGGGGGATACACATGGGTTTTACTCGACATTCTTAAAGGGGGGAGGGGGGATACACAGGGGTTAAGGTCTACATTCTTAAAGGGAGGAGGGTGGGATCCAAAGGGGTGTAACTCTGCATACTTAAAGGGGGGAGGGGGGATACACAGGGGTCTAACTCTACATTGTTAAAGGGAGGAGGGTGGGATCCAAAGGGGTGTAACTCTACATACTTAAAGGGGGGAGGGGGGGATACACAGGGGTCTAACTCTGCATTCTTAAAGGGAGGAGGGGGATACACAGGGGTCTAACTCGACATTGTTAAAGGGAGGAGGGTGGGATCCAAAGGGGTGTAACTCTACATACTTAAAGGGAGGAGGGGGATACACAGGGGTCTGTGTCCACATTGTTAAAGGGAGGAGGGGGTACATATGGGTCGAAATCTACATTGTTAAAGGGAGGAAGGGAGATACACAGGGGTCTCAATCTACATTCTTAAAGGGGGAGGGGGATACACAAGGGTCTAATGCGACATTCCTAAAGGGGTAGGGGATACACGGGTCTAACTCGACATTCTTGAAGGGAGGAGGGGGATACATAGGGGTTTGTACCTTCTAAAAGAAGGGAGGGGGATACACAGGGGTCTAAATCTACATTCTTAAAGGGGGGGGAGACACAGGGGTCTAACTCTACATTCTTAAAGGGAGGAGGGGGATACATAGGGGTCTGACTCTACCTTCTGAAAGAAGGGAGGGGGATACACAGGGGTTTAAGTCTACATAATGAAAGGGGAGAGGGGGGATACACAGGGGTTTAGGTCTACATTCTTAAAGGGAGGAGGGGGATTCACAGGGGTCTAACTCTACATTCTTAAAGGGAGGAGGGGTATTCACAGGGGTCTAACTCTACATTCTTAAAGGGAGGAGGGGGATTCACAGGGGTCTAACTCTACATTCTTAAAGGGAGGAGGGGGATACACAGGGGTCTAATTCTACATTGTTAAAGGGAGGAGGGGGATACACAGGGGTCTAATGCTACATTATAAAACGCGGAGGCGATACACAGGGGTCTAACTCTGCATTCTTAAAGGGCGGAGGGGGATACACAGGGGTCTAAGTCGACAATCTTAAAGGGAGGAGGGGGGATACACAGGGGTTAAACACGACATTCTTAAAGGGAGGAGGGGGGATACATAGGGGTCCATCTCTACATTCTTAAAGGGAGGAGGGTGGATACACAGGGGTCTAACTCTACATTCTTAAAGGGAGGAGGGGGATTCACAGGGGTCTAACTCTACATTCTTAAAGGGAGGAGGGGGATTCACAGGGGTCTAACTCTACATTCTTAAAGGGAGGAGGGGGATACACAGGGGTCTAAGTCGACAATCTTAAAGGGAGGAGGGGGGATACACTGGGGTTAAACACGACATTCTTAAAGGGAGGAGGGGGGATACATAGGGGTCTAACTCTACATTCTTAAAGGGAGGAGGGGGATACACAGGGGTCTAAGTCGACAATCTTAAAGGGAGGAGGGGGGATACACAGGGGTTAAACACGACATTCTTAAAGAGAGGAGGGGGGATACATAGGGGTCCATCTCTACATTCTTAAAGGGAGGAGGGGGATACACAGGGGTCTAATGCTACATTATAAAACGCGGAGGCGATACACAGGGGTCTAACTCTGCATTCTTAAAGGGAGGAGGGGGATACACAGGGGTCTCACTCTACATTCTTCAAGGGAGGAGGGGGGATACACAGGGGTCTCACTCTACATTCTTAAAGGGAGGAGGGGGGATACACAAGGGTCTCACTCTACATTCTTCAAGGGAGGAGGGGGGATACACAGGGGTCTCACTCTACATTCTTAAAGGGAGGAGGGTGGATACACAGGGGTTAAACACGACATTCTTAAAGGGAGGAGGGGGGATACATAGGGGTCCATCTCTACATTCTTAAAGGGAGGAGGGTGGATACACAGGGGTCTCACTCTACATTCTTCAAGGGAGGAGGGGGGATACACAGGGGTCTCACTCTACATTCTTAAAGGGAGGAGGGGGGATACACAGCGGTGAAACACGACATTCTTAAAGGGAGGAGGGGGGATACAAAGGGGTCTAACTCTACATTCTTCAAGGGAGGAGGGGGGATACACAGGGGTCTCACTCTACATTCTTAAAGGGAGGAGGGGGGATACACAGCGGTGAAACACGACATTCTTAAAGGGAGGAGGGGGGATACACAGGGGTCTCACTCTACATTCTTCAAGGGAGGAGGGGGGATACACAGGGGTCTCACTCTACATTCTTAAAGGGAGGAGGGGGGATACACAGCGGTGAAACACGACATTCTTAAAGGGAGGAGGGGGGATACACAGGGGTCTCACTCTACATTCTTCAAGGGAGGAGGGGGGATACACAGGGGTCTCACTCTACATTCTTAAAGGGAGGAGGGGGGATACACAGCGGTGAAACACGACATTCTTAAAGGGAGGAGGGGGATACACAGGGGTCTAATTCTACAATCTTAAAGGGAGGAGGGGGGATACATAGGGGTCCAACTCTACATTCTTAAAGGGAGGAGGGTGGATACACAGGGGTTAAACACGACATTCTTAAAGGGAGGAGGGGGGATACATAGGGGTCCATCTCTACATTCTTAAAGGGAGGAGGGTGGATACACAGGGGTCTCACTCTACATTCTTAAAGGGAGGAGGGGGGATACACAGGGGTTAAACACGACATTCTTAAAGGGAGGAGGAGGGATACATAGGGGTCCAACTCTACATTCTTAAAGGGAGGAGGATGGATACATCGGGGTCCAACTCTACATTCTTAAAGGGAGGAGGGGGATACACAGGCGTCTCACTCTACATTCTTAATGGGAGGAGGGTGGATACACAGGGGTTAAACACGACATTCTTAAAGGGAGGAGGGGGGATACATAGGGGTCCATCTCTACATTCTTAAAGGGAGGAGGGTGGATACACAGGGGTCTCACTCTACATTCTTCAAGGGAGGAGGGGGGATACACAGCGGTGAAACACGACATTCTTAAAGGGAGGAGGGGGGATACACAGCGGTGAAACACGACATTCTTAAAGGGAGGAGGGGGGATACAAAGGGGTCTAACTCTACATTCTTCAAGGGAGGAGGGGGGATACACAGGGGTCTCACTCTACATTCTTAAAGGGAGGAGGGGGGATACACAGCGGTGAAACACGACATTCTTAAAGGGAGGAGGGGGGATACACAGGGGTCTCACTCTACATTCTTCAAGGGAGGAGGGGGGATACACAGGGGTCTCACTCTACATTCTTAAAGGGAGGAGGGGGGATACACAGCGGTGAAACACGACATTCTTAAAGGGAGGAGGGGGGATACACAGGGGTCTCACTCTACATTCTTCAAGGGAGGAGGGGGGATACACAGGGGTCTCACTCTACATTCTTAAAGGGAGGAGGGGGAATACACAGCGGTGAAACACGACATTCTTAAAGGGAGGAGGGGGATACACAGCGGTCTAATTCTACAATCTTAAAGGGAGGAGGGGGATACACAGCGGTCTAATTCTACAATCTTAAAGGGAGGAGGGGGGATACATAGGGGTCCAACTCTACATTCTTAAAGGGAGGAGGGTGGATACACAGGGGTTAAACACGACATTCTTAAAGGGAGGAGGGGGGATACATAGGGGTCCATCTCTACATTCTTAAAGGGAGGAGGGTGGATACACAGGGGTCTCACTCTACATTCTTAAAGGGAGGAGGGGGGATACACAGGGGTTAAACACGACATTCTTAAAGGGAGGAGGAGGGATACATAGGGGTCCAACTCTACATTCTTAAAGGGAGGAGGATGGATACATCGGGGTCCAACTCTACATTCTTAAAGGGAGGAGGGGGATACACAGGGGTCTAGCTCTACCTTCTGAAAGAGGGGAGGGGGATACACAGGGGTCTAAGTCTGCATAATTAAAGGGGGGAGGGGGGATACACAGGGGTTTAGGTCTACATTCTTAAAGGGAGGAGTGGGATACACAGGGGTCAAACTCTACATTGTTAAAGGGAGGAGGGTGGGATCCAAAGGGGTGTAACTCTACATACTTAAAGGGGGGAGGGGGGGATACACAGGGGTCTAACTCTGCATTCTTAAAGGGAGGAGGGGGATACACAGGGGTCTAATGCGACATTCTTAAAGGGGTAGGGGATACACGGGTCTAACTCGACATTCTTGAAGGGAGGAGGGGGATACATAGGGGTCTGACTCTACCTTCTGAAAGAAGGGAGGGGGATACACAGGGGTTTAGGTCTACATTGTTAAAGGGAGGAGGGGGATACACAGGGGTCTAATGCTACATTATAAAACGCGGAGGCGATACACAGGGGTCTAACTCTGCATTCTTAAAGGGAAGAGGGGGATACACAGGGGTTTAGGTCTACATTCTTAAAGGGAGGAGGGGGATTCACAGGGGTCTAACTCTACATTCTTAAAGGGAGGAGGGGGATACACAGGGGTCTAATTCTACATTGTTAAAGGGAGGAGGGGGATACACAGGGGTCTAACTCTACATTGTTAAAGGGAGGAGGGGGATACACAGGGGTTTAGGTCTACATTCTTAAAGGGAGGAGGGGGATACACAGGGGTCTAACTCTGCATTCTTAAAGAGAGAAGGGGGATTCACAGGGGTCTAACACTACATTCTTAAAGGGAGGAGGGGGATACACAGGGGTTAAACACGACATTCTTAAAGGGAGGAGGGGGGATACATAGGGGTCCATCTCTACATTCTTAAAGGGAGGAGGGTGGATACACAGGGGTCTCACTCTACATTCTTAAAGGGAGGAGGGGGGATACACAGGGGTCTCACTCTACATTCTTAAAGGGAGGAGGGGGGATACACAGGGGTCTCACTCTACATTCTTAAAGGGAGGAGGGGGGATACGCAGCGGTGAAACATGACATTCTTAAAGGGAGGAGGGGGGATACATAGGGGTCTAACTCTACATTCTTAAAGGGAGGAGGGTGGATACACAGGGGTCTCACTCTACATTCTGAAAGAGGGGAGGGGGATACACAGGGGTCTAAGTCTACATAATTACAGGGGGGAGGGGGGATACACATGGGTTTTACTCGACATTGTTGAAGGGGGGAGGGGGGATACACAGGGGTTTAGGTCTACATTCTTAAAGGGAGGAGGGGGATACACAGGGGTCTAACTCTACATTGTTAAAGGGAGGAAGGGAGATACACAGGGGTCTAAATCTACATTCTTAAAGGGGGAGGGGGATACACGGGTCTAACTCGACATTCTTGAAGGGAGGAGGGGGATACATAGGGGTTTGTACCTTCTAAAAGAAGGGAGGCGGATACACAGGGGTCTAAATCTACATTCTTAAAGGGAGGAGGGGGATACACAGGGGTCTAAATCTACATTCTTAATGGGAGGAGTGGGGTACACAGGGGTCTAACTCTACATACTTAAAGGGAGGAGTGGGATACACAGGGGTCTGTGTCCACATTGTTAAAGGGAGGAGGGGGTACATATGGGTCAAGCTCTACATTGTTAAAGGGAGGAAGGGAGATACACAGGGGTCTAAATCTACATTCTTAAAGGGGGAGGGGGATACACAAGGGTCTAATGCGACATTCTTAAAGGGGTAGGGGATACACGGGTCTAACTCGACATTCTTGAAGGGAGGAGGGGGATACATAGGGGTTTGTACCTTCTAAAAGAAGGGAGGCGGATACACAGGGGTCTAAATCTACATTCTTAATGGGAGGAGTGGGGTACACAGGGGACTAACTCTACATTCTTAATGTGAGGTGGGGGATACACAGGGGTCTAACTCTACATTCTTAAAAAGAGGAGGGTGGATACACTGGGGTCTAACTGTACATTCCTAAAGGGAGGAGGGGGGATACACGGGGGTCAAACTCTACCTTCTTAAAGGGAGAATGGGGGATGCACAAATGTCTAAGTCTATATTCCTAAAAGGAGGAGGGGGACGCACAGGGGTCCACCTCTACTTTCGTTAAGGGGGCAGGGGGGATACACAGGGGTCTAGCTCTACATTCTTATAGGGAGAAGGGGGATACACAGGGGTCTAACTTTGCATTCCTAAAGGGTGGGGGGATACTCAGGGGTCTAACTCTACGTTCGTATAGGGAGGTGGAGGAATACACAGGGGTCTAACCCTACATTCTAAATGGGATGGGGGGATACACAGGGGCCTAACTCTCCAATCTTAAGTGGGGGTGATACACAAGTGTCTAACTTTACATTCTTAAAGGGAGGAGGGGGATACACAGGGGTGCACCTCCACCTTCTTAAATGCGGGAGGAGGGATACACAGGGGTCTAACTGTAAATTCTTAAAGGGAGGAGGGCGATGCACAGGGGTCTAACTCTACATTCTTAAGGAGGGGGGACACACAGGGGTCTAATTCTACATTCTGAAAGGGAGGAGGAGGGATACACAGGGGTCTAACTACGTTTTTAAAGGGGGGGTGATACACAGGGGTCTAACTTTTCATTCTTAAAGGGAGGAGGGGGATACACAGGGGTCTAACTTTTCATTCTTAAAGGGAGGAGGGGGATACACAGGGGTCCACCTCTACATTCTTAAAGGCGAGAGGGGGGACACACAGGGGTCTAATTCTACATTCTGAAAGGGAGGAGGAGGGATACACAGGGGTCTAACTACGTTTTTAAAGGGGGGGTGATACACAGGGGTCTAACTTTTCATTCTTAAAGGGAGGAGGGGGATACACAGGGGTCCACCTCTACATTCTTAAAGGCGAGAGGGGGGACACACAGGGGTCTAACTCTACATTCTTAAAGGAAGGAGGGGGATACACAGGGGTCTAAATTTTACATTCTTAAATGGAGGAGGGGGGATACACAGTGGTCTAACTACGTTTTTAAAGGGGGGGTGAAACACAGGGGTCTAAGTTTTCATTCTTAAAGGGAGGAGGGGGATACACAGGGGTCCACCTCTACATTCTTAAAGGCGAGAGGGGGGACACACAGGGGTCTGACTCTACATTCTTAAAGGGAGGTGGGGGATACACAGGCGTCTAAGTCTGAATTGTTACTGGGAAGAGGGGGGATACACAGTGGTCTAGGTCTGCATTCTTAAAGTGAGGAGGGAGATACACAGGGGTTTAAGTTTACATTCTTAAAGGGAAGAGGGGTATACACAGGTGTCTAACTCTGTATTCTTGAAGGCGGGACATATATAGGGGTCTATCTCTGCGTTCTTAATGGAGGACGGGGCATGCCCAGGGGTCTAACTCTGCATGCTTAAAGGGAGGAGGGGGACTACACAGGGGTCTAGGTCTGCATTCTTAAAGGGAGGTGTGGGATTCACAGTGGTCTAAGTCTGCATTCTTGAAGGGAGGAGTGGGGATGCACAGGGTTCTAACTCTGCTTCTTAAATGGGAGGGGAGATACACAGGGGTCTCCTTCTGCATGCTGGAAGGAAGGGGGTCTGGCATTACTGGAGTGGAAACTGTTGGCATGAAGGGAGATACCTTCCCGCCGTTAACATTGTACACTCTGTGTTTGTGAGGGGGCAATGGCACACTGGGCACCCTTTGTGTGGGGAATGTGTCCGAAATTGGGTCAAAATCCTGGAACTCCCTTCCTAACAGCACTGTGGGTGTACCTACCCCACATGGACTGCAGCGGTTCAAGAAGGCAGCTCACACACCACCTTCTCAAGGGCAATTAGGGATGGGCAATAAATGCTGGCCTGGCCAGCGACGCCCACATCCCATGAAAGAATTAAAAAAAAAGAAAGGGCAGGAGCATTAAGGTTGTATGGATGGTGGGGGCAATTGATTAAGCTGGTAGGATCTTGATGTGGTCATGCTGTGCCACTCTGAGTGTTGTCCACAATGGGCAATGCCATGGCACACCACATAGTTGATCCAGGAAAGCAGCTGATGTACCCGTCAATACTAATCCCTGCCATGTTAGGAACCTTCGAATACATGCAATGTTATTTATCACATGGAAATAGGTATGGCTCATCCTACAATCTGTGATCCTCTGCACGTGAGGATTCCTTTGCGCCAGAGGCAAAATCACCAGGCAGGTGTAATCCACGTAGACACCCCTGGTCATGAGCAGCAGCCCCCAAGGGGAGCTCGCCATTACATTTGCTGTGCATCTGCTGGCCTCACATGACATGCCATCGGATGTCAGAGTACCAGTGTCAGAGGAGATTGCACATGTAGAGAGGGTGGTGACACTTCTCTGAGCCCTGTTCAAGGATGACCTGCAGCCCATGGGCTCCGGTGGACATCCCATGCCTTTGTTCTTCATAATGGCAGCGATTCTCAAGCCTGACGCCTCTACAGCCTTTTAGGGGCCCACCAGAGACCTTTGTGGGGTCACACAGTTAGCAGTGCACCGCTGTATCAGGGAGGTCACCAATGCCCTGCACCGGAGGGCCGGTGCATTTGTCCACTTCAGGATGGACTCTCACAGCCAGGCCCAGAGGGCCATTGGTTCTTGCACCATTGCCAGAGAACCAGAGGTTGTCATGTTCATGGACTGCACTCATGTGGCCATCAGGCTTCCCGCCAGGCTACCAGCTGCAGACATCACCATTAAAGGAAACCTCTCAATCTAGGTGAAGCTGGTATGTGAACACCCCAGATGTGTCATACAAATCTGTGACTGCTTCTCAGGCAGTTGCCGTGACACCTGGGTCTTGTGCCAATCCCAGCTGTCACCGCTGTTCACTGAACTGGCTCAGATAGAGTGGTGGCTTCTTGGAGATAAGGGCTATCCTTTGCAGACATGGCTCCCGATACCAGTGAGAGACTCCACCATTGCTGCAGAGGAGAGATACAACGCCAGCCACTGAGTTACATGAGCCACCATTGAGCAGGAGATCGGCACGCTGAAAGAGCACCTCCAATGCCTGTATGGATAGGATGATGCCCTGTACTAAAGGCCGAAAAGGCCAGCTCCTTTCTTTGCTGCTCTGCACAACTACGCACCCAATAGGGGCCAGGCCTGGCATGATGAGGAGAGATGTCAACAGAATTCCTCCTCGGATTATGAGGACGCTGAGGACCTACAACATGAAAGACACATGGGAGGGCAGATGGCACCCAGGCTCTGCACACAGGGCTAACAGTGAGCTAGGTACGTACAGAGGTGGCTTATCAGACAAAGGCTGTCTGCTCCATAGGAACTGACATGAGCTCTGCAAGCCACACATCACCCTCGCTCACCTGCTGTGCACCAGTCCACATCTGCAGCATCTCTGTGTAAACCATTAGAGGCAGCAGCTGACTGATCCAATGTCCATGTCATTGAGTCCGTGGAGACAGTCATATGTAATGGTGACATGGCAATGATGTTATTGTATACGTTGGCTTTCCTGAAGGGCCAACAGTGCAAAGGGATGTGACATTGGCACTACATGCTGGCACACATCATTCACACAGAGAAAAGGGCACACATGTTGGTGAGGAACATTTAGTGAAAGACGTATTTACATTGCTGTGACACCCGTGCATTCCCATTTGTGTCAGTGTGTTCTCTGTAAACCTCTGTAATACCTTTTATGGTCTATTTAAGACTCACGTCCTGGAATGTGGAAAATTAAGATTATTCACCCAGGTGCGGCACGCCTACTAGAAGGAATGTTACACTTGAGTGAGAGAAGAGGATCGCAACTTCACAGGACACTGGGACACAGCAGGGTAAGTATGTGGCAGCAAAGCGGAAAGTGCTGAGGTAACTCAGCAGGTCAGGCAGCATCTGTGGAGAGAGAAGCAGAGTTAACTTTCAGGTCTGTGAACTTGGACAAGTTAACTCTGCTTCTCTCTCCACAGATGCTGCCTGACCTGCTGGATTTCTGTAGCACTTTCTGCTTTGCTGCCAGATTGACAGCAGCCCCACTCTTCAGCAGTCAGGTAAGTATTTCTTTGACAGCTGTCAGGAAGCAGGTGCTGGGGCGCTTAAAATAGGGTCCAGTATCTGCTGCACAACTGTCAAAAACTCTCACTGCACCAAATGTCCCGCCTCTCCCCAATGAATAGTACGTGGGCTCTGCGGTGGCCGGCGAATGCAGGCGTCCCGCCGAGTTCAAAGGGGACGGCGGTGCCCCAATAAAATTCAGCCCTCTGAGTTCAAACCCTCTGGCCAGTTCAAAAGAAAACTCTGGAGCAGCCAGTTAGTCATGTGACCAGCTGGTCTAACCAGTCCTGGCCCTTGTGGATTGTCTCTTCCTTAGCAGGCCCTGGAACGCGTTTCCACACCTTCGCTGTCTATTAGTATGTCAATGTTTTTTTCCAGCCACGGCTGATCTGTTTAACAAGTCATTTCCTCACTCCAACAACAGTTTAAAATCAATGTTCATGACAAAATTGATGTGCCTCATTCTTGGCAGGTGGGGGCCTAGCATGACACTATATTATTACCATCCAACTTGTTTCTTCAAGAATTTCATCTGATTCAAATGCCATCTATTTAGCTGAGGTGTTTAGATCCATTTGTTGCTATCTGCAACCTACAGTTTTATTGTTCACTTCAGTTATCTCCAACTGACTTTTCTTTAATGTCTTCATAACATCCTTGAGCCTTTTTCAAATATTTCTGCTTCGGTTTTAGCTTATGTTGACAAATATCCTTCTGGAAAGGAGACTTGCCATACTTACCTACACATGGCTTTTTTTTTTAGAATTAGAATTAGAACATTACAGCGCAGTACAGGCCCTTCGGCCCTCGATGTTGCGCCGACCTGTAAAACCATCTGACCTACACTATTCCATTTTCATCCATATGTCTATCCAATGACCACTTAAATGCCCCTAAAGTTGGCGAGTCTACTACTGTTGCAGGCAGGGCGTTCCACGCCCCTACTACTCTCCGAGTAAAGAAACTACCTCTGACATCTGTCCTATATCTATCACCCCTCAACTTAAAGCTATGTCCCCTTGTGTTTGCCATCAACATCCGAGGAAAAAGACTCTCACTATCCACCCTATCTAACCCTCTGATTATTTTATATGTCTCTATTAAGTCACCTCTCCTCCTCCTTCTCTCCAACGAAAACAACCTCAAGTCACTCAGCCTTTCCTCGTAAGACCTTCCCTCCATACCAGGCAACATCCTAGTAAATCTCCTCTGCACCCTTTCCAAAGTTTCCACATCCTTCCTATAATGCAGTGACCAGAACTGCACGCAATACTCCAGGTGCGGTCTCACCAGAGTTTTGTACAGCTGCAGCATGACCTCGTGACTCTGAAACTGGATCCCCCTACTAATAAAAGCTAACACACCATATGCCTTCTTAACAGCCCTATTAACCTGGGTAGCAACCTTCAGGGATTTATGCACCTGGACACCAAGATCTCTCTGTTCATCTACACTACCAAGAATCTTCCCATTAGCCCAGTACTCTGCATTCCTGTTACTCCTTCCAAAGTGAATCACCTCGCACTTTTCCGCATTAAACTCCATTTGCCATCTCTCAGCCCAGCTCTGCAGCCTATCTATGTCCCTCTGTACCCTACAACATCCTTCGGCACTATCCACAACTCCACCGACCTTAGTGTCATCCGCAAATTTACTAACCCACCCTTCTACACCCTCTTCCAGGTCATTTATAAAAATGACAAACAGCAGTGGTCCCAAAACAGATCCTTGCGGTAGACCACTAGTAACTAAATGCCAGGATGAACATTTGCCATCAACCACCACCCTCTGTCTTCTTTCAGCCAGCCAATTTCTGATCCAAAGCTCTAAATCACCTTCAACCCCATACTTCCGTATTTTCTGCAATAGCCTACCATGGGGAACCTTATCAAACGCCTTACTGAAATCCATATACACCACATCCACTGCTTTACCCTCATCCACCTGTTTGGTCACCTTCTCGAAAAACTCAATAAGGTTTGTGAGGCACGACCTACCCGTCACAAAACCGTGCTGACTATCGCTAATGAACTTATTCTTTTCAAGATGATTATAAATCCTGTCTCTTATAACCTTTTCCAACATTTTAGCCATAACCGAAGTAAGGCTCACAGATCTATAATTACAAGGGCTGTCTCTACTCCCCTTCTTGAACAAGGGTACAACATTTGCTATCCTCCAGTCTTCTGGCACTATTCCTGTCGACAATGACAACATAAAGATCAAGGACAAAGGCTCTGCAATCTCCTCCCTGGCTTCCCAGAGAATCCTAGGATAAATCCCATCTGGCCCAGGGGACTTATCTATTTTCACACTTTCCAAAATTGATAACACCTCCTCCTTGTGAACCTCAATCCCATATAGCCTAGTAGGCTGAATCTCAGTATTCTCCTCGACAACATTTTCTTTCTCTACTGTAAATACTGACGCAAAATATTCATTTAACACTTCCCCTACCTCCTCTGGTTCCACACACAACTTCCCACTACTATCCTTGATTGGCCCTAATCTAACTCTAGTCATTCTTTTATTCCTGATATCCCTATAGAAAGCCTTAGGGTTTTCCCTGATCCTATCCGCCAATGACTTCTCGTGTCCTCTCCTTGCTCTTCTTAGCTCTCCCTTTAGATCCTTCCTGGCTAGCTTGTAACTCTCAAGTGCCCTAACTGAGCCTTCACGTCTCATCCATAAGCCTTCTTCTTCCTCTTGACAAGCGCTTCAACTTCTTTAGTAAACCACGGCTCCCTCGCTCGACAACTTCCTCCCTGCCTCACAGGTACATACTTATCAAGGACACGCAGTAGCTGCTCCTTGAATAAGCTCCACATTTCGATTGTTCCCATCCCCTGCAGTTTCCTTCCCCATCCTACGCATCCTAAATCTTGCCTAATCGCATCATAATTTCCTTTCCCCCAGCTATGATTTTTGCCCTGCGGTATATACCTGTCCCTGCCCATCGCTAAGGTAAACCTAACCGAATTGTGGTCACTATCACCAAAGTGCTCACCTACATCTAAATCTAACACCTGGCCGGGTTCATTACCCAGTACCAAATCTAATGCGGCATCGCCCCTGGTTGGCCTGTCTACATACTGTGTCAGAAAACCCTCCTGCACACACTGGACAAAAACTGACCCATCTAAAGTACTCGAACAATAGTATTTCCAGTCGATATTTGGAAAGTTAAAGTCCCCATAACAACTACCCTGTTACTCTCGCCCCTGTCGAGAATCATCTTCACTATCCTTTCCTCTACATCTCTGGAACTATTTGGAGGTCTATAAAAGACTCCCAACAGGGTGACCTCACCTCTCCTGTTTCTAACCTCGGCCCATACTACCTCAGTAGACGAGTCCTCAAATATCCTTTCTGTCGCTGTAATACTCTCCTTGATTAACAATGCCACACCCTCCCCTCTTTTACCATCTTCTCTGTTCTTACTGAAACAGTTACACACTATGTAATTGGCTCCAGTTACACACTATGTAATTGACTCTTGGTGCCCTCCAGGCAACTAGGGATAGGCAATAAATATAAACTTGCCAGTGTCACTCTCGTCCTGCAAATATGTTTCTTTAAAATTTACATTTATTTAATCACTATGATCTTGATATTTTTGTCCTTTTAACATGCCTTAAATGTCTCAAAAGGATCCCAATGTTGTTTGTTTTGTGTCTGATTTTCAAACATTTCTTTCCGAACCCAAAATTTATTTTCTTAAAACCTTCCACCTATCTATAGTCATTTTTGCCCTTATCATCGGATTTGATTTATACAGTGATTAATGGAACCCAAATATACACCCACAACTCGATTACCAATTTAACTATAACAGACTAAGTTTGGTGTAGTAATTTGCATCATGTGTGGAGCAATTACGGATTATCTCAACAGAATAACTAGAGGAATCGAATTGAAAAGCAGACAAGTTATATTTAAACTTGTATCAAACCTTGGTTAGACCACACCTGGAGTACTGTGAACAGTTCTTGTCTCCATATTCTAAATTTATATCAAAGCACTGGAGAAGATGCAAAAAAAATCATATGGATGATACCAGAACTAAAGATATGCTTATCTGGAAAGAATGAGAG
Organism: Heterodontus francisci; assembly: GCF_036365525.1. Lineage (NCBI taxonomy): Eukaryota > Metazoa > Chordata > Chondrichthyes > Heterodontiformes > Heterodontidae > Heterodontus > Heterodontus francisci. Next base: position 8,416,120 of record NC_090373.1, read on the forward strand.
GTGACCTGAAAGGGGTCTTTAAGTTTTTTGAAGCGTTTGATAGGGTAGATATGGAGAAGATGAAGTATATGTATATGTAGACTTTCAAAGGGCATTTGATAAAGTACCACATAACAGGCTTATTCGGAAAATAGAAGCATATGGTATTAAAGGAACAGCAATAACTTGGGCTACATAATTGGCTAAAGGATAGGAGACAGAGTAGTGGTCAATGAATGTTTTTTGACTGGAGAGAAGTATGGGATGGGATCCCCCAAGATTTGGTATTAGTATCATTGTTTTTTTTATTATATATAAATGACCTGAACTTGGGAAGAGGGGATAAAATTTCAAAGTTTGAGGATGACACAAAACTGCCAATGTAGCAATTTTCCGAGTTTCAGCATCTGCAGTATTTAGCTCTAACGCCAATGTAGTATTTTGTGAGCAGGATTGTAGCAGGTTCCAGGAGGACATAGACTGGTGAAATGGGCAGACCCATGGCAGATGCAATTTAATTGTGGTAAATGTGAAGTGTTGCACTTTGGGAGGAACATGTAGGGGCTGGATAATCTAAATGATACTATTCTGATGGAGGATGCAAGAACAGAAGGACCTGGGGGTGCCTAGACCAACATTTTTGAAAGTGGCAATGTAAGCTGAGAAGACAGTGAATGAAAGATACTTGGCTTTGTAGATAGGTGCATTGAATAGAAAAATAAGGGAGTCAGCCTAAGACTTTACAAATCACTGGTTAGGCCTCAGCTGGAGTATTATGTACAGTTCTGGACACCACCTTAAGGAAGGATGTCAAGACCTTGGATAGCGTACAGAGGAGGTTTACGAGGATGATACTAGGTTTAAGGGACTTCAGTTGTGTGGAGAAATTGGAGAAACTGCAACTGTTCTCCTTACAGCAGAAAAGATTAAGGGGAGACCAAAGAGAGGTATTTAAGATCATGAGGGGTTTTGATAGAACAAGTAGGGAAAAACTGTTTCCACTGACAAGCAAGTCAGTAAACAAAGGCCATAGAGTTAGAGTTAGAGTTGGCAAAATGACAATAGAGGAAGTTCAGAGAAATTTCATCACACAGAGGATTGTCAAAGTCTGGAATGTGCTACCTGAAAGGGTGGTGGAATCAGATTCCACAGGAGCATTCAAAAGACAATTGGATATGTACTTGAAGAAACTAATTTGCAAGGTTATGGGAAAAAAGTTGGGGTGCAGGACTAAATTTGGGGTGGCACAGTGGCTCAGTGGTTAGCACTGCAGCCTCACAGCTCCAGAGACCTGGGTTCGATTCTGGGTACTGCCTGTGCGGAGTTTGCAAGTTCTCCCTGTGACCGCGTGGGTTTTCTCCGGGTGCTCCGGTTTCCTCCCACAGCCAAAGACTTGCAGGTTGTTCGGTAAATTGGCCATTATAAATTGCCCCTAGTGTAGGTAGGTGATAGGGAATATGGGATTACTGTAGGGTTAGTATAAATGGGTGGCTGTTGGTCGGCACAGACTCGGTGGGCCGAAGGGACTGTTTCAGTGCTGTATCTCTAAATCAAAATAAATAATAAAATAAATTGGATACCTCTTTCAAAGAACTGTCACATGTATGATGGGCCAAATAGCCTTCTACTGTGCTGTAAGATTCTATCATTCTGTAAGATTTTGAAAATCATGAAAGGCTTTGATAGAGCAGACACAGAGAGAATGTTTCCACTTGTGGGGAAGAGCAACACTAGAGGCCAACAATATAAGATAGTCATCAAGAAATCAAATTGGGAATTCAGGAGAAACATCTTTAACTTGAAAGTGGTTACAATGTGGAACTCATTAGCGCAGGGAATAGTTGAGGCGAATAGTATAGAAGCAGTTAAGGGGAAGCTAGATAAGCACATAAGAGAAAGGAATAGAAGTATTTGCTGTTAGGGTTAGATGAGGAAAGATGGGAGGAGACTCGAGGAGCATAAACTGGCATGGATTGGATGGGCCAAATGGCCTGTTTCTGTGCTGTATATTCTATGCAATTCTATGTAAGATAAGACCAAAACCAGAGGCCATAAATCTAACATGGTCACTAATAAATCTAATAGGGTATCCAGGAGATACTCTTTCCCCATAAAGTGATTAGATGTTCGGCTATCTGCACCAAACAACCTAGGCCTCTCGACACCAAAAAATTCCAACTTAAAACAAGGTCTGTACTCACCTAAAGATTGACAAATCAATGCTTTTCATTAAATATTGAAATATGTACAGTGGAGCCAAACACTGGATCTATGACATCCTAGATGCTTTGAATCTGAAGTGCTTTGTTCATTGTGGCTATTTCTATTAGTGCAGTTTAATGTTTAACATAATTTACTATTTTATTAAATGCAAGATTAATTTGCAGTCAGTTGCAAATTTTTCTGTCACATGATCCTTCCATGCTTACATCTTTTTAGTCCTAAATTTCTTCTATCTCAAATTACCGATTCTGAACAAAATGCCTTGTGCCTTCTCCAGTTTATTTTGAAGCACTGCAGCAGCACCACATCTACTATCCCCATTGCCCTTTACTCTTTGAAACTGACAGATTATAAATATTATAGCAACAAAAAGGAAGGAATAAAAAAAGATAGAGAGATATATAGATAGATAGAGGGATAGAAAGTTAGAGATAAATAAATATTTACTTATGGCCCCTAGTTTTGGACTTCCTCACAAGTGGAAACAACTTCTCTACATCTACCCTACTAATCCCTTTTATAATAGTAAATACCTCAATCAGGTCACTCCCTCAGTCTTTACTGCTCTAGAGAAAAGAACCCCAGCCTGTTCGGCCTTTGCTGATAGATATAAACTCTCAGTTCTTATGTCATTCCACTAAATCTTTTTGCACCTTCTCCAGTGCCTTAAAACCTACCTCTCTGATCCAGCTTTTGGTCACCTGTCCTAATATCTCATTATGTGGCTCAGTGTCATTTTTTTTTTATTACACTCCTGTGAAGTGACTTGGGATGTTTTATGACATAAATGCAAGCTGTTGTTGTGAAAGTCCTTGCTGCCCTCAATCCTTCCTTCCCCCTACATCCTCAACCCCCTACATCCCTCAATCCTTCCTGCCCCCTACATCCTCAATCCCCTACATTCCTCAATCCTCCCTTCCCCCTACATCCTCAACCCCATACATCCCTCAATCCTCCCTTCCCCCTACATCCTCAACCCCCTACATCCCTCAATCCTTCCTGCCCCCTACATCCTCAATCCCCTACATTCCTCAATCCTCCCTTCCCCCTACATCCTCAATCCCCTACATCCCTCAATCCTCCCTTCCCCCTACATCCTTTAATCCTCCCTTCCCCTTACATCCTCAACCCCCTACATCCCTCAATCCTTCCTTCCCCCTCCATCCTCAACCCCCTACATCCCTCAATCCTCCCTTCCCCCGACAGGCTACAGATACTTAATGAATATTTCACTTGGTAGGGTTCATGTTGTAGAATGTTATTGTGGGTTGGAGCCTTTCCCTGAAAATCTATTTGTATTTCAGTCTTTTACTGTTTTTAATCTTGGTCCTGCACCAAAGTAACTGAAACCTTCAATTTTAAAGTCTACGCTTAGACCAAAAGCAGTGTTAACTTAAACTGTTGTTTTCATCCCTGCCCTTCATTATATTCATAGATGAACTTGCCAAATGGAACTGCTTATTATTTGTGTCCTTCACCAGCCAACCCAGTTGGCCATTGTAAGATTGCTGCTTATGATTTGTTGAGTAATTTCCTGTCTCTGATCTTTGGTAACTGCTACATGTGAACCGCAGTAGTCAAAATGATTAAGGAAAGCTTGGCACAGTCATGCACTTTGCCAGCAATCATTTGCAGATGACAAGGTCCTTTAGGCTATTAGGAAACTGCCATCAGCTGTAGCCCGATCTGCAGGGTCCTTATTTAGCAACATCTCAGATTCTTCACACAAAGCTAATCCACTTAAAACATCACGCTTTCCACCAATTTCATTGGAATCTGGCAGAGCAAGAAAACGGCAAGTGCCCCTTTCAATTGATCTCAATCCCACTTATCCCTCTTTCCACCATATCAATCAATTCCTTCTCTCTCCAGAAACATATCTACTTGCCTCCTGAACTCATTCATATGCTTCCGTTGTTTTCACAGTGGACTTATTCTGAAATCGTAAACAAACAAAGAAACTAATAGCACTACCCACTGAGCTGTGTAGATTAGAAATGGCACTTCAATTGAAAGTGGGAAATTCAGTGGGGAGGGCTGAGCAGAGGCCACGGAGTCAGAAAAAACTTACTGAGAAAATCAAACCAGAGCTCCCTCACAGACTCCAAAAGAGCTAACCTAAGAGAGAGAAGGAGAGAGAGAGAGAGAGAGAGACTGCCTACACATCCCATGTCAAATACTACACAGTACACGTGTCACCAAGAAACTGAGCTTGAATCCATCCCCTTATATTTTGCAGGTTTCAAGTGTGAACACCAAACGGAAAGTCCTTCATTGATTACTGTAAGAAAGAGAAGACCAGAAGAAAGTACAGCCATTTGACTTGTTGAGCTTACTCATTCCACATGCACTATTCCCTGATCAAGAGATAATCAACCAAAACTTCAAAATATTCATCCATCCCCACTTCTCTACTATTTAGTCATGGCCTCTTCCATTGACAAGACCCAGAAACATAGTAACTGCGACTGTGTATTTGTTTGTTTCAAGTGATACATAGCTTCCACCCAGCTGCCCAATCCCATTCCCAACCAGACATTTTTCTAACTTATCCTGTGGTACTGATTTGATACATTAACTGCTATTGCTAGGAATCTGTTTCACAGATTCATTGGCATGTAGTGAAAAACTATCTGTGCCCTCTAATTCTGTCCTCACAGTTCATCAAAAACATTGTTTTAATCTGTATCAACTCCACTTCTTGGCAGTTTACAAACCTGGATCAGATGCCCTCATAACCTTCCTCTCTCCAAAGACAACAAGTTTAGCTCTGCAAGTATTTGCCATGATTTACGGCCCTAAGTACCAGAATCATCCTTCTCTGAACCCTCACCAACACATAAATGACTTGAAGCTGCTCTAATCTATATGTTTCCAGGGAATCGACTGCCCTGCAATACCTCACCAAGTACCCATTCTACACGCACCAGTTGAAATACTAATTGTTGGCAGGATATTTTAACATGAGAAGCACCAAAGCCACGTTCAATTATCTATTTTCATGACATCCATGTACTGCACACACATTTCCTAGAGGACGGGTGCAGAGTAGTGATTACTTCTTTACCCATTTACCCAGACAGCAGTTAGAATGTGGAACTGTGGAACAGGGAGTAGTTGTGATGAATACTATGGATGCATTTAAGGGGAAGCTAGATAAACAAATAAGGGAGAAAAGAACAGTAAGTTATGCTGATAGTGTTAGATGAAGAGGGGGTGGGAGGAGGCCCGTGTGGTGTATAAACACCAGCTAAGACCAGTTGGGCCTAGTGACCTGTTTCTGTGCTGTAAATTCTATGTAACGAATGGAAATGGCAAACCTGGCTGAATTGTTTGCCTCCCTAGCCTACAGGCACAGAGCTCAACTTCAACAGCCTAGTTCGATGGCAAATTACATTGGTAGGTATAGAATCTGCAGCACAGACACAGGCCATTCAGTTAAGTGCTCTATATTACAGCTTATACACATGAGCCTCCTCTTGCTCTAAAAGACCTCTTCCTACCCTGCCCACACCACTCTCTATTCCCCCTCTCCCTCATATATACTGATGTGATCAGCAGAATGCAGCAACTGAACCACAACCTTTCCTGATCTGTATGGGTCAGAATACACTACACAGTGCATTCACTCAATGAGTCAGGGTTTTCAACCCATTTGCCTATTTTCCATTCATTTTCCTTCCTGACATGAATATTTGCAAAAGATTTTCCTTAAGTTTTTTTTTGTAACCTTGAATTTTTCCCACACAATTTCTGCCACCGCCTCCACCCCCCCGGCCCCCCCAAGCGCACCACCCACCCCCACCCCCACACCACCCCCCCCCCACCGCCCCAAAAAAAAGTTCTGGTTTTATCAGAAGTTTGTTTAAATGAAGGCTTCAAAAAAATTCCAGGAAATTACATTTAAATAAATACTGAAAAGAAAGAGCTGTGCTGTTGGTAATGACCGAGTGATGAGGCTGATGCGTTAGGCCTGTTAATATCATCAGACCAGCGATGAAGTTATTTAATAAAAGCAAAATACTGCGGATGCTGGAAATCTGAAACAAAAACAAGAAATGCTGGAATCACTCAGCAGGTCTGGCAGCATCTGTGGAAAGAGAAGCAGAGTTACCGTTTCGGGTCAGTGACCCTTCTTCGGAAGTTATTTAACTCTGTTTGGGTTTAAAGTCATAATTTGGCATTTTTCAGACAGATTTTGTTTCTGGTAAACAGGTCTTGCAGCAAGTCCTGCTCTTTACTCTCACCTCTGTGTCCACAAGGTTATGGATTCAATCTTCACTTCAGGAGTTGAGCACATACACTTGGCAGACACTTCACTGCAGTACTGAGGGGGTGCTACACTGTCAGAGTAGCTATCTTTAGAATGAGATGTTAAACCAAGGTCCTGCTTGCCCTTTCAGGTTGATATAAAAGATCCCACGACACTATTAAAAGAAGAGCAGAGGAGTTCTCCCTGGTATTCTCACCAACATTTATCCCTCAACCAATACCATCCAAAATAGATTAACTAGTCATTCTCAAGATGCTGTTTGTGGAGTCCTGCTGTGCACAAATTGGCTGCTACACTTGTCTATGTAACAACAGTGGCGACATTTCATAATAACTTCATTGGCTCTGAATTGCTTTTGGCCAACCTCAGAACATAAAAGACATAATTTTTTCTCTTTCAAACAATATCTGATATTGTAGGTTTGTCCAAGATCAGTCTTTAGATTTTAAATACCTCCACACACCCTTCACTCCTGTTGCTTTCCACAGAATCATGTTCTGCTTACTTTCAACTTTCCATTCATATAGGAAGTTTACACATTCCTCGTGGAATATTTTGTGCATCAATGAAAATGCTTAATTTTTGCCTAGTCACCTTGATTGTAAAAAGCTATCAGAAATAAGAACCACAACCAACACAACTCACCAGCTTCCACAATCAACAACTTGTAGTTATATAGCATCTTTAAAAGGAAAGACTTTCATTTATAGAGTGCCTTTTACAACCACTGGATGTCATAAAATGCTTTACAGTCAATGAAGTATTTTAAAGTATTGTCACTGTTGTAATGTAGGAAATGTGGCAGGTAATTTGTGCACAGCAAGCTCCCAAAAACAGCAATGTGATAATGACCAGATAATCTGTTTTTGTGGTGTTGGCTAAATATTGGCCAGGACACTGGGGATAATTTCTTCTTTGAAATATCATCTGCCTGAAATGACAGGGAGATCCTCAGTTTAACATCTCATCTGACACAGTGGGAAGAGGACAAGTAATGTTAAAAAGACAAGCCTTAAGGCTTTGTGCCTTAACGCGCGGAGCATTGGCAATAAGGTGGATGAATTAATCGCGCAAATAGATGTAAATGGGTATGATAGAGTCGGGATTATGGAGACATGGCTGCAAGGTGACCAGGGATGGGAAATGAACAGCCAGGGATATTCAGTATTTAGGAAGGACAGACAAAAAGCAAAAGGCGGTGGAGTTGCATTGCTGGTAAAGAGGAAATTAAGACAATAGTGAGGAAAGATATTAGCTCTGATGATGTGGAATCTGTAAGGGTAGAGCTGATAAACACTAAGGGACAAAAAATGTTAGTGGGGGTTGTATATAGTCCCCCAAACTGTAGTGGTGATGTTGGGAATGGCATTAAACAGGAAATTAGAGACGCATGCGATAAAGGAACATCTGTAATTATAGGTGACTTTCATCTGCATATAGATTGGGCAAATCAAATTAGTCGCAATACCGTAGAGGAGGAATTCTTGGAGTGTATACGGGATGGTTTTCTGGACCAATACGTTGAGGAACCAACTAGAGAACAGGCCATCCTAGACTGGGTATTTGTAATGAGAGAGGAATAGTTGACAATCTAGTGGTGTGAGACACCTTGGGGACGAGCGACCACAATATGATAGCATTCTTCATCAAGATGGAGAGTGACTATTTGATTCTGAGACAAGGGTCCTGAATCTTAGTAAAGGAAACTGCGAAAGTATGAGGTGTGAGTTGGCCATGACGGATTGGGAAACGTTACTTAAAGGGATCATGGTGGATAGGCAATGGCAAACACTTACAGAGCGCATGGATGAACTGCAACAATTGTTTATCCCTGTCTGGCACAAAAGTAAAACGGTAGCCAAACCATGGCTTACAAGGGAAATTAGAGACAGCATTAGATCCAAGGATGAGGCATATAAATTTGCCAGGAGAAACAACAGACCTGAGGATTGGGAGCAATTTAGAATTCAGCAAAGGAGGACCAAGGGATTGATTAAGAAGGGGAAAATAGAGTACGAAAGTAAGCTTGCGGGGAACATAAAAACTGACTGTAAAAGTTTCTATAGGTATGTGAAGAGAAAAAGATTGGTGAAGACAAATGTAGATCCCTTACAGTCAGAAACAGGGAAATTTACAATGGGGAATAAAGAAATGGCTGACCAACTAAGTGCATACTTTAGTTCTGTCTTCACAAAGGAGGACACAAATATCATACCAGAAGGGTGGCACACTGGCGCAGTGGTTAGCACCGCAGCATCACAGCTCCAGCGACCCAGGTTCAATTCTGGGTACTGCCTGTGTGGAGTTTGCAAGTTCTCCCTGTGTCTGCATGGGTTTCCTCCGGGTGCTCCGGTTTCCTCCCACAGCCAAAAGATTTGCAGGTTGATAGGTAAATTGGCCATTATAAATTGCCCCTAGTATAGGTTAGTGGTAGGGGAATATAGGGACAGGTGAGGATGTGGTAGGAATATGGGATTAGTGTAGGATTAGTATAAATGGGTGGTTAATGGTCGGCACAGACTCGGTGGGCCGAAGGGCCTGTTTCAGTGCTGTATCTCTAAATCTAAAAATCTAAAATCTAAATCTAAATGCTGGGGAACACAGGGCTTGGTGAGAGAGAGGAACTGAAGGAAATTAGTATTAGTAGAGAAATGGTGTTGGGGAAATTGATGGGATTGAAGGCCGATAAATCCCCAGGGCCTGATGGTATGCATCCCAGAGTACTTAAGGAAGTGGTCCTAGAAATAGTGGATGCATTGGTGGTCATCTTCCAAGATTCTATAGACCCTGGAACAGTTCCTACAGATTAGAGGGTAGTTAATGTAACCCCACTATTTAAAAAGAGAAGCAGAGAGAAAGCAGGGAATTATAGACCAGTCAGCCTGAAGTCGGTAGTGGGGAAAATTCTAGAGTCCATCAACAAAGATTTTTTAGCAGAGCAATTAGAGAACAGTGACAGAATCGGGCAGAGTCAGCATTGTTTACGAAAGGGAAATTATGCTTGACAAAACTACTCGAATTCTTCGAGGATGTAACTAGCAGAGTTGATAAGGGGGAGCCAGTGGATGTGGTTTATTTGGACATTCAGAAGAGTTTGACAAAGTCCCACATAAGAGATTAGCATGTAACATTAAAGTAGATAGGATTGGGGGTACTGTATTGCGATGGATAGAAAATTGGTTGACGGACAGGAAACAAAAAGAAGGGATAAATGACTAGTGGGTAGGCAGTGACTAGTGCGGTACCGCAGGGATCTGTGCGAGGACCCCAGCTATTCACAATAAACATTAATAACTTAGATGAGGGAACTAAATGTAATATCTCCAAATTTGCAGATGACACAAAACTGGGTGGGAGGGTGAGTTGTGAGGAGGTTGCAGAGAGACTTCAGGGTGATTTGGACAAGATGAGTGAGTAGACTATTGGATGTATAGTCACATCCATTGGATATAAATTCAACCCATTGGATGTAGATTCAGACTCATTGGATATAGATTCAAACCAATTGGATATAGATTCACACCTATTGGATATAGATTCACACCCATTGGATATAGATTCACACATATTGGATATAGATTCACACATATTGGATATAGATTCACACCAATTGGATATAGATTCACACATATTGGATATAGATTCACACATATTGGATATAGATTCACACCAATTGGATATAGATTCACACATATTGGATATAGATTCACACATATTGGATATAGATTCACACATATTGGATATAGATTCACACCAATTGGATATAGATTCACACATATTGGATATAGATTCACACCCATTGGATATAGATTCACACATATTGGATATAGATTCACACATATTGGATGTAGATTCAGACTCATTGGATATAGATTCACACCAATTGGATATAGATTCACACATATTGGATATAGATTCACACCCATTGGATATAGATTCACACCTATTGGATATAGATTCACACCTATTGGATGTAGATTCACACATATTGGATATAGATTCACACCAATTGGATATAGATTCACAAATATTGGATATAGATTCACACCCATTAGATATAGATTCACACATATTGGATATAGATTCACACATATTGGATATAGATTCACACATATTGGATGTAGATTCACACATATTGGATATAGATTCACACATATTGGATGTAGATTCACACATATTGGATATAGATTCAGACATATTGGATGTAGATTCACACATATTGGATATAGATTCACACATATTGGATATAGATTCACACCTATTGGAAAAAGATTCACACCCATTGGATATAGATTCACACCCATTGGATATAGATTCACACCTATTGGATATAGATTCACACCCATTGGATATAGATTCACACCCATTGGATATAGATTCACACCTATTGGATATAGATTCACACATATTGGATGTAGATTCACACATATTGGATATAGATTCACACATATTGGATATAGATTCACACCCATTGGATATAGATTCACACCTATTGGATATAGATTCACACCCATTGGATATAGATTCACACCCATTGGATATAGATTCACACCCATTGGATATAGATTCACACCTATTGGATATAGATTCACACCCATTGGATATAGATTCACACCCATTGGATATAGATTCACACCTATTGGATATAGATTCACACATATTGGATATAGATTCACACCCATTGGATATAGATTCACACCTATTGGATATAGATTCACACCCATTGGATATAGATTCACACCTATTGGATATAGATTCACACCCATTGGATATAGATTCACACCTATTGGATATAGATTCACACCCATTGGATATAGATTCACACCCATTGGATATAGATTCACACATATTGGATATAGATTCACACATATTGGATATAGATTCACACCCATTGGATATAGATTCACACCTATTGGATATAGATTCACACATATTGGATGTAGATTCACACATATTGGATAGAGATTCACACATATTGGATATAGATTCACACCCATTGGATATAGATTCACACCTATTGGATATAGATTCACACCCATTGGATATAGATTCACACCCATTGGATATAGATTCACACCTATTGGATATAGATTCACACATATTGGATATAGATTCACACCCATTGGATATAGATTCACACCCATTGGATATAGATTCACACCTATTGGATATAGATTCACACATATTGGATATAGATTCACACCCATTGGATATAGATTCACACCCATTGGATATAGATTCACACCTATTGGATATAGATTCACACCCATTGGATATAGATTCACACCTATTGGATATAGATTCACACCCATTGGATATAGATTCACACCCATTGGATATAGATTCACACCTATTGGATATAGATTCACACATATTGGATATAGATTCACACCCATTGGATATAGATTCACACCTATTGGATATAGATTCACACCCATTGGATATAGATTCACACCTATTGGATATAGATTCACACCCATTGGATATAGATTCACACCTATTGGATATAGATTCACACCCATTGGATATAGATTCACACCTATTGGATATAGATTCACACCCATTGGATATAGATTCACACCCATTGGATATAGATTCACACCTATTGGATATAGATTCACACATATTGGATATAGATTCACACCCATTGGATATAGATTCACACCTATTGGATATAGATTCACACCCATTGGATATAGATTCACACCTATTGGATATAGATTCACACCCATTGGATATAGATTCACACCTATTGGATATAGATTCACACCCATTGGATATAGATTCACACCCATTGGATATAGATTCACACCTATTGGATATAGATTCACACATATTGGATATAGATTCACACATATTGGATATAGATTCACACCCATTGGATATAGATTCACACCTATTGGATATAGATTCACACATATTGGATGTAGATTCACACATATTGGATAGAGATTCACACATATTGGATATAGATTCACACATATTGGATCTAGATTCACACATATTGGATATAGATTCACACATATTGGATGTAGATTCACACATATTGGATATAGATTCACACATATTGGATATAGATTCACACCCATTGGATATAGATTCACACATATTGGATATAGATTCACACATATTGGATATAGATTCACACCCATTGGATATAGATTCACACATATTGGATATAGATTGACACATATTGGATGTAGATTCACACATATTGGATGTAGATTCACACATATTGGATATAGATTCACACATATTGGATATAGATTCACACATATTGGATGTAGATTCACACATATTGGATGTAGATTCACACATATTGGATATAGATTCACACATATTGGATGTAGATTCACACATATTGGATGTAGATTCACACATATTGGATATAGATTCACACATATTGGATATAGATTCACACATATTGGATATAAATTCACACATATTGGATATAGATTCACACATATTGGATGTAGATTCACACATATTGGATATAGATTCACACATATTGGATGTAGATTCACACATATTGGATATAGATTCACACATATTGGATATAGATTAACACATATTGGATGTAGATTCACACATATTGGATATAGATTCACACATATTGGATGTAGATTCACACATATTGGATATAGATTCACACATATTGGATGTAGATTCACACATATTGGATATAGATTCAAACATATTGGATATAGATTCACACATATTGGATATAGATTCACACATATTGGATGTAGATTCACACATATTGGATGTAGATTCACACATATTGGATATAGATTCACACATATTGGATATAGATTCACACATATTGGATGTAGATTCACACATATTGGATATAGATTCACACATATTGGATATAGATTCACACATATTGGATGTAGATTCACACATATTGGATGTAGATTCACACATATTGGATATAGATTCACACATATTGGATATAGATTCACACATATTGGATGTAGATTCACACATATTGGATATAGATTCACACATATTGGATGTAGATTCACACATATTGGATATAGATTCACACATATTGGATGTAGATTCACACATATTGGATATAGATTCACACATATTGGATGTAGATTCACACATATTGGATATAGATTCACACATATTGGATATAGATTCACACATATTGGATATAGATTCACACATATTGGATGTAGATTCACACATATTGGATATAGATTCACACATATTGGATGTAGATTCACACATATTGGATATGGATTCACACATATTGGATGTAGATTCACACATATTGGATATAGATTCACACATATTGGATATAGATTCACACATATTGGATGTAGATTCACACATATTGGATATAGATTCACACCTATTGGATATAGATTCACACATATTGGATGTAGATTCACACATATTGGATATAGATTCACACATATTGGATGTAGATTCACACATATTGGATATAGATTCACACATATTGGATATAGATTCACACATATTGGATGTAGATTCACACATATTGGATATAGATTCACACATATTGGATATAGATTCACACCCATTGGATATAGATTCACACATATTGGATATAGATTCACACATTTTGGATATAGATTCAAACCCATTGGATATAGATTCACACATATTGGATATAGACTCACACATATTGGATGTAGATTCACACATATTGGATGTAGATTCACACATATTGGATGTAGATTCACACATATTGGATATAGATTCACACATATTGGATATAGATTCACACATATTGGATGTAGATTCACACATATTGGATATAGATTAACACATATTGGAGATAGATTCACACATATTGGATGTAGATTCACACATATTGGATATAGATTCACACATATTGGATATAGATTCACACATATTGGATGTAGATTCACACATATTGAATGTAGATTCACACATATTGGATATAGATTCACACATATTGGATGTAGATTCACACATATTGGATATAGATTCACACATATTGGATATAGATTCACACATATTGGATGTAGATTCACACATATTGGATATAGATTCACACATATTGGATATAGATTCACACATATTGGATGTAGATTCACACATATTGGATATAGATTCACACATATTGGATGTAGATTCACACATATTGGATATAGATTCACACATATTGGATGTAGATTCACACATATTGGATATAGATTCACACATATTGGATGTAGATTCACACATATTGGATATAGATTCACACATATTGGATATAGATTCACACATATTGGATGTAGATTCACACATATTGGATGTAGATTCACACATATTGGATGTAGATTCACACATATTGGATGTAGATTCACACATATTGGATATAGATTCACACATATTGGATGTAGATTCCCACACATTGGATATAGATTCACACATATTGGATATAGATTCACACATATTGGATGGAGATTCACACATATTGGATATAGATTCACACATATTGGATGTAGATTCACACATATTGGATATAGATTCACACATATTGGATGTAGATTCACACATATTGGATATAGATTCACACATATTGGATATAGATTCACACATATTGGATGTAGATTCACACATATTGGATATAGATTCACACATATTGGATGTAGATTCACACATATTGGATGTAGATTCACACATATTGGATGTAGATTCACACATATTGGATATAGATTCACACATATTGGATGTAGATTCACACATATTGGATATAGATTCACACATATTGGATGTAGATTCACACATATTGGATGTAGATTCACACATATTGGATGTAGATTCACACATATTGGATATAGATTCACACATATTGGATGGAGATTCACACATATTGGATATAGATTCACACATATTGGATGTAGATTCACACATATTGGATATAGATTCACACATATTGGATGTAGATTCACACATATTGGATATAGATTCACACATATTGGATGTAGATTCACACATATTGGATATAGATTCACACATATTGGATGTAGATTCACACATATTGGATATAGATTCACACATATTGGATGTAGATTCACACATATTGGATGTAGATTCACACATATTGGATGTAGATTCACACATATTGGATGTAGATTCACACATATTGGATATAGATTCACACATATTGGATGTAGATTCCCACACATTGGATATAGATTCACACATATTGGATATAGATTCATACATATTGGATGTAGATTCACACATATTGGATATAGATTCACACATATTGGATGTAGATTCACACATATTGGATGTAGATTCACACATATTGGATATAGATTCCCACATATTGGATATAGATTCACACATATTGGATATAGATTCACACATATTGGATGTAGATTCACACATATTGGATATAGATTCACACATATTGGATGTGGATTCACACATATTGGCTGTAGATTCACACATATTGGATATAGATTCACACATATTGGATGTAGATTCACACATATTGGATGTAGATTCACACATATTGGATATAGATTCACACATATTGGATGTAGATTCACACATATTGGATATAGATTCACACATATTGGATGTAGATTCACACATATTGGATATAGATTCACACATATTGGATATAGATTCACACATATTGGATGTGGATTCACACATATTGGATGTAGATTCACACATATTGGATATAGATTCACACATATTGGATATAGATTCACACATATTGGATATAGATTCACACATATTGGATGTAGATTCACACATATTGGATATAGATTCACACATATTGGATGTGGATTCACACATATTGGATGTAGATTCACACATATTGGATTTAGATTCACACATATTGGATATAGATACACACATATTGGATATAGATTCACACATATTGGATGTAGATTCACACATATTGGATGTAGATTCACACATATTGGATATAGATTCACACATATTGGATTTAGATTCACACATATTGGATGTAGATTCACACATATTGGATATAGATTCACACATATTGGATATAGATTCACACATATTGGATGTAGATTCACACATATTGGATATAGATTCACACATATTGGATGTAGATTCACACATATTGGATGTAGATTCACACATATTGGATATAGATTCACACATATTGGATATAGATTCACACATATTGGATGTAGATTCACACATATTGGATGTAGATTCACACATATTGGATATAGATTCACACATATTGGATATAGATTCACACATATTGGATGTAGATTCACACATATTGGATATAGATTCACACATATCGGATGTAGATTCACACATATTGGATGTAGATTCACACATATTGGATATAGATTCACACATATTGGATGTAGATTCACACATATTGGATGTAGATTCACACATATTGGATATAGATTCACACATATTGGATGTAGATTCACACATATTGGATATAGATTCACACATATTGGATGTAGATTCACACATATTGGATATAGATTCACACATATTGGATATAGATTCACACATATTGGATGTAGATTCACACATATTGGATGTAGATTCACACATATTGGATGTAGATTCACACATATTGGATATAGATTCACACATATTGGATGTAGATTCACACATATTGGATATAGATTCACACATATTGGATATAGATTCACACATATTGGATATAGATTCACACATATTGGATGTAGATTCACACATATTGGATATAGATTCACACATATTGGATATAGATTCACACATATTGGATGTAGATTCACACATATTGGATATAGATTCACACATATTGGATGTAGATTCACACATATTGGATATAGATTTACACATATTGGATGTAGATTCACACATATTGGATATAGATTCACACATATTGGATATAGATTCACACATATTGGATGTAGATTCACACATATTGGATGTAGATTCACACATATTGGATATAGATTCACACATATTGGATATAGATTCACACATATTGGATATAGATTCACACATATTGGATGTCGATTCACACATATTGGATATAGATTCACACATATTGGATATAGATTCACACATATTGGACATAGATTCACACATATTGGATGTAGATTCACACATATTGGATATAGATTCACACATATTGGATGTAGATTCACACATATTGGATGTAGATTCACACATATTGGATGTAGATTCACACATATTGGATATAGATTCACACATATTGGATGGAGATTCACACATATTGGATATAGATTCACACATATTGGATATAGATTCACACATATTGGATGGAGATTCACACATATTGGATATAGATACACACATATTGGATATAGATTCACACATATTGGATGTAGATTCACACATATTGGATATAGATTCACAGATATTGGATGTAGATTCACACATATTGGATATAGATTCACACATATTGGATATAGATTCATACATATTGGATGTAGATTCACACATATTGGATATAGATTCACACATATTGGATGTCGATTTACACATATTGGATGTAGATTCACACATATTGGGTGTAGATTCACACATATTGGATATAGATTCACACATATTGGATATAGATTCACACATATTGGATGTAGATTCTCACATATTGGATGTAGATTCAGATATATTGGATATAGATTCACACATATTGGATATAGATTCACACATATTGGATGTAGATTCACACATATTGGATATAGATTCACACATATTGGATGTAGATTTACACATATTGGATGTAGATTCACACATATTGGATGTAGATTCACACATATTGGATGTAGATTCACACATATTGGATGTAGATTCACACATATTGGATATAGATTCACACATATTGGATGTAGATTCACACATATTGGATGTAGATTCACACATATTGGATATAGATTCACACATATTGGATGTAGATTCACACATATTGGATATAGATTCACACATATTGGAGGTAGATTCACACATATTGGATATAGATTCACACATATTGGATATAGATTCACACATATTGGATATAGATTCACACATATTGGATGTAGATTCACACATATTGGCTGTAGATTCACACATATTGGATATAGATTCACACATATTGGATGTAGATTCACACATATTGGATGTAGATTCACACATATTGGATATAGATTCACACATATTGGATGTAGATTCACACATATTGGCTGTAGATTCACACATATTGGATATAGATTCACACATATTGGATGTAGATTCACACATATTGGATATAGATTCACACATATTGGATGTAGATTCACACATATTGGATATAGATTCACACATATTGGATGTAGATTCACACATATTGGATGTAGATTCACACATATTGGATATAGATTCACACATATTGGATATAGATTCACACATATTGGATGTAGATTCACACATATTGGATGTAGATTCACACATATTGGATATAGATTCACACATATTGGATATAGATTCACACATATTGGATGTAGATTCACACATATTGGATATAGATTCACACATATTGGATGTAGATTCACACATATTGGATGTAGATTCACACATATTGGATATAGATTCACACATATTGGATGTAGATTCACACATATTGGATGTAGATTCACACATATTGGATATAGATTCACACATATTGGATGTAGATTCACACATATTGGATATAGATTCACACATATTGGATATAGATTCACACATATTGGATATAGATTCACACATATTGGATATAGATTCACACATATTGGATGTAGATTCACACATATTGGATATAGATTCACACATATTGGATGTAGATTCACACATATTGGATATAGATTCACACATATTGGATGTAGATTCACACATATTGGATATAGATTCACACATATTGGATATAGATTCACACATATTGGATGTAGCTTCACACATATTGGATATAGATTCACACATATTGGATGTAGATTCACACATATTGGATATAGATTCACACATATTGGATATAGATTCACACATATTGGATGTAGATTCACACATATTGGATATAGATTCACACATATTGGATGTAGATTCACACATATTGGATATAGATTTACACATATTGGATGTAGATTCACACATATTGGATATAGATTCACACATATTGGATATAGATTCACACATATTGGATGTAGATTCACACATATTGGATGTAGATTCACACATATTGGATATAGATTCACACATATTGGATATAGATTCACACATATTGGATATAGATTCACACATATTGGATGTCGATTCACACATATTGGATATAGATTCACACATATTGGATATAGATTCACACATATAGGACATAGATTCACACATATTGGATGTAGATTCACACATATTGGATATAGATTCACACATATTGGATGTAGTTTCACAAATATTGGATGTAGATTCACACATATTGGATGTAGATTCACACATATTGGATATAGATTCACACATATTGGATGGAGATTCACACATATTGGATATAGATTCACACATATTGGATATAGATTCACACATATTGGATGGAGATTCACACATATTGGATATAGATACACACATATTGGATATAGATTCACACATATTGGATGTAGATTCACACATATTGGATATAGATTCACAGATATTGGATGTAGATTCACACATATTGGATATAGATTCACACATATTGGATATAGATTCACACATATTGGATGTAGATTCACACATATTGGATGTAGATTCACACATATTGGATGTCGATTTACACATATTGGACGTAGATTCACACATATTGGGTGTAGATTCACACATATTGGATGTAGATTCACACATATTGGATATAGATTCACACATATTGGATGTAGATTCACACATATTGGATGTAGATTCACACATATTGGATGTAGATTCACACATATTGGATATAGATTCACACATATTGGATATAGATTCACACATATTGGATGTAGATTCACACATATTGGATATAGATTCACACATATTGGATGTAGATTTACACATATTGGATGTAGATTCACACATATTGGATGTAGATTCACACATATTGGATGTAGATTCACACATATTGGATATAGATTCACACATATTGGATGTAGATTCACACATATTGGATGTAGATTCACACATATTGTATATAGATTCACACATATTGGATGTAGATTCACACATATTGGATATAGATTCACACATATTGGAGGTAGATTCACACATATTGGATATAGATTCACACATATTGGATATAGATTCACACATATTGGATATAGATTCACACATATTGGATGTAGATTCACACATATTGGCTGTAGATTCACACATATTGGATATAGATTCACACATATTGGATGTAGATTCACACATATTGGATGTAGATTCACACATATTGGATATAGATTCACACATATTGGATGTAGATTCACACATATTGGATATAGATTCACACATATTGGATGCAGATTCACACATATTGGATATAGATTCACACATATTGGATATAGATTCACACAAATTGGATGTGGATTCACACATATTGGATGTAGATTCACACATATTGGATATAGATTCACACATATTGGATATAGATTCACACATATTGGATATAGATTCACACATATTGGATGTAGATTCACACATATTGGATATAGATTCACACATATTGGATGTGGATTCACACATATTGGATGTAGATTCACACATATTGGTTATAGATTCACACATATTGGATATAGATTCACACATATTGGATATAGATTCACACATATTGGATGTAGATTCACACATATTGGATATAGATTCACACATATTGGATTTAGATTCACACATATTGGATGTAGATTCACACATATTGGATATAGATTCACACATATTGGATATAGATTCACACATATTGGATGTAGATTCACACATATTGGATATAGATTCACACATATTGGATGTAGATTCACACATATTGGATGTAGATTCACACATACTGGATATAGATTCACACATATTGGATATAGATTCACACATATTGGATGTAGATTCACACATATTGGATGTAGATTCACACATATTGGATATAGATTCACACATATTGGATGTAGATTCACACATATTGGATATAGATTCACACATATTGGATGTAGATTCACACATATTGGATGTAGATTCACACATATTGGATGTAGATTCACACATATTGGATATAGATTCACACATATTGGATGTAGATTCACACATATTGGATGTAGATTCACACATATTGGATATAGATTCACACATATTGGATGTAGATTCACACATATTGGATATAGATTCACACATATTGGATGTAGATTCACACATATTGGATATAGATTCACACATATTGGATATAGATTCACACATATTGGATATAGATTCACACATATTGGATGTAGATTCACACATGGATATAGATTCACACATATTGGATGTAGATTCACACATATTGGATATAGATTCACACATATTGGATGTAGATTCACACATATTGGATATAGATTCACACATATTGGATATAGATTCACACATATTGGATATAGATTCACACATATTGGATGTAGATTCACACATATTGGATATAGATTCACACATATTGGATATAGATTCACACATATTGGATGTAGATTCACACATATTGGATATAGATTCACACATATTGGATGTAGATTCACACATATTGGATATAGATTCACACATATTGGATGTAGATTCACACATATTGGATATAGATTCACACATATTGGATATAGATTCACACATATTGGATGTAGATTCACACATATTGGATGTAGATTCACACATATTGGATATAGATTCACACATATTGGATATAGATTCACACATATTGGATGTAGATTCACACATATTGGATGGAGATTCACACATATTGGATATAGATTCACACATATTGGATATAGATTCACACATATTGGATGGAGATTCACACATATTGGATATAGATACACACATATTGGATATAGATTCACACATATTGGATGTAGATTCACACATATTGGATATAGATTCACACATATTGGATGTAGATTCACACATATTGGATATAGATTCACACATATTGGATGTAGATTCACACATATTGGATATAGATTCACACATATTGGATATAGATTCACACATATTGGATATAGATTCACACATATTGGATGTAGATTCACACATATTGGATATAGATTCACACATATTGGATGTAGATTTACACATATTGGATGTAGATTCACACATATTGGATGTAGATTCACACATATTGGATGTAGATTCACACATATTGGATATAGATTCACACATATTGGATATAGATTCACACATATTGGATGTAGATTCACACATATTGGATATAGATTCACACATATTGGATATAGATTCACACATATTGGATGTAGATTCACACATATTGGATATAGATTCACACATATTGGATGTAGATTTACACATATTGGATGTAGATTCACACATATTGGATGTAGATTCACACATATTGGATATAGATTCACACATATTGGATATAGATTCACACATATTGAATGTAGATTCACACATATTGGATGTCGATTCACACATATTGGATATAGATTCACACATATTGGATGTAGATTCACACATATTGGATATAGATTCACACATATTGGATGTAGATTCACACATATTGGATATAGATTCACACATATTGGATGTAGATTCACACATATTGGATATAGATTCACACATATTGGATATAGATTCACACATATTGGTTATAGATTCACACATATTGGATGTAGATTCACACATATTGGATGTAGATTCACACATATTGGATATAGATTCACACATATTGGATGTAGATTCACACATATTGGATGTAGATTCACACATATTGGATGTAGATTCACACATATTGGATATAGATTCACACATATTGGATGTAGATTCACACATATTGGATGTAGATTCACACGTATTGGATATAGATTCACACGTATTGCATGTAGATTCACACATATTGGATATAGATTCACACATATTGGATGTAGATTCACACATATTGGATGTAGATTCACACATATTGGATGTAGATTCACTCATATTGGATATAGATTCACACATATTGGATGTAGATTCACACATATTGGATATAGATTCACACATATTGAATATAGATTCACACATATTGGATGTAGATTCACACATATTGGATATAGATTCACACATATAGGATATAGATTCACACCCATTGGATATAGATTCACACATATTGGATATAGATTCACACATATTGGATATAGTTTCACACCCATTGGATATAGATTCACACATATTGGATATAGATTCACACATATTGGATATAGATTCACACATATTGGATGTAGATTCACACATATTGGATGTAGATTCACACATATTGGATGTAGATTCACACATATTGGATATAGATTCACACATATTGGATATAGATTCACACATATTGGATGTAGATTCACACATATTGGATATAGATTCACACATATTGGATGTAGATTCACACATATTGGATATAGATTCACACATATTGGATATAGATTCACACATATTGGATGTAGATTCACACATATTGGATGTAGATTCACACATATTGGATATAGATTCACACATATTGGCTGTAGATTCACACATATTGGATATAGATTCACACATATTGGATATAGATTCACACATATTGGATGTAGATTCACACATATTGGATATAGATTCACACATATTGGATATAGATTCACACATATTGGATATAGATTCACACATATTGGATGTAGATTCACACATATTGGATATAGATTCACACATATTGGATGTAGATTCACACATATTGGATATAGATTCACACATATTGGATATAGATTCACACATATTGGATGTAGATTCACACATATTGGATATAGATTCACACATATTGGATGTAGATTCACACATATTGGATATAGATTTACACATATTGGATGTAGATTCACACATATTGGATATAGATTCACACATATTGGATATAGATTCACACATATTGGATGTAGATTCACACATATTGGATGTAGATTCACACATATTGGATATAGATTCACACATATTGGATATAGATTCACACATATTGGATATAGATTCACACATATTGGATGTCGATTCACACATATTGGATATAGATTCACACATATTGGATATAGATTCACACATATTGGACATAGATTCACACATATTGGATGTAGATTCACACATATTGGATATAGATTCACACATATTGGATGTAGTTTCACAAATATTGGATGTAGATTCACACATATTGGATGTAGATTCACACATATTGGATATAGATTCACACATATTGGATGGAGATTCACACATATTGGATATAGATTCACACATATTGGATATAGATTCACACATATTGGATGGAGATTCACACATATTGGATATAGATACACACATATTGGATATAGATTCACACATATTGGATGTAGATTCACACATATTGGATATAGATTCACAGATATTGGATGTAGATTCACACATATTGGATATAGATTCACACATATTGGATATAGATTCACACATATTGGATGTAGATTCACACATATTGGATGTAGATTCACACATATTGGATGTCGATTTACACATATTGGACGTAGATTCACACATATTGGGTGTAGATTCACACATATTGGATGTAGATTCACACATATTGGATATAGATTCACACATATTGGATGTAGATTCACACATATTGGATGTAGATTCACACATATTGGATGTAGATTCACACATATTGGATATAGATTCACACATATTGGATATAGATTCACACATATTGGATGTAGATTCACACATATTGGATATAGATTCACACATATTGGATGTAGATTTACACATATTGGATGTAGATTCACACATATTGGATGTAGATTCACACATATTGGATGTAGATTCACACATATTGGATATAGATTCACACATATTGGATGTAGATTCACACATATTGGATGTAGATTCACACATATTGTATATAGATTCACACATATTGGATGTAGATTCACACATATTGGATATAGATTCACACATATTGGAGGTAGATTCACACATATTGGATATAGATTCACACATATTGGATATAGATTCACACATATTGGATATAGATTCACACATATTGGATGTAGATTCACACATATTGGCTGTAGATTCACACATATTGGATATAGATTCACACATATTGGATGTAGATTCACACATATTGGATGTAGATTCACACATATTGGATATAGATTCACACATATTGGATGTAGATTCACACATATTGGATATAGATTCACACATATTGGATGCAGATTCACACATATTGGATATAGATTCACACATATTGGATATAGATTCACACAAATTGGATGTGGATTCACACATATTGGATGTAGATTCACACATATTGGATATAGATTCACACATATTGGATATAGATTCACACATATTGGATATAGATTCACACATATTGGATGTAGATTCACACATATTGGATATAGATTCACACATATTGGATGTGGATTCACACATATTGGATGTAGATTCACACATATTGGTTATAGATTCACACATATTGGATATAGATTCACACATATTGGATATAGATTCACACATATTGGATGTAGATTCACACATATTGGATATAGATTCACACATATTGGATTTAGATTCACACATATTGGATGTAGATTCACACATATTGGATATAGATTCACACATATTGGATATAGATTCACACATATTGGATGTAGATTCACACATATTGGATATAGATTCACACATATTGGATGTAGATTCACACATATTGGATGTAGATTCACACATATTGGATATAGATTCACACATATTGGATATAGATTCACACATATTGGATGTAGATTCACACATATTGGATGTAGATTCACACATATTGGATATAGATTCACACATATTGGATGTAGATTCACACATATTGGATATAGATTCACACATATTGGATGTAGATTCACACATATTGGATGTAGATTCACACATATTGGATGTAGATTCACACATATTGGATATAGATTCACACATATTGGATGTAGATTCACACATATTGGATGTAGATTCACACATATTGGATATAGATTCACACATATTGGATGTAGATTCACACATATTGGATATAGATTCACACATATTGGATGTAGATTCACACATATTGGATATAGATTCACACATATTGGATATAGATTCACACATATTGGATATAGATTCACACATATTGGATGTAGATTCACACATGGATATAGATTCACACATATTGGATGTAGATTCACACATATTGGATATAGATTCACACATATTGGATGTAGATTCACACATATTGGATATAGATTCACACATATTGGATATAGATTCACACATATTGGATATAGATTCACACATATTGGATGTAGATTCACACATATTGGATATAGATTCACACATATTGGATATAGATTCACACATATTGGATGTAGATTCACACATATTGGATATAGATTCACACATATTGGATGTAGATTCACACATATTGGATATAGATTCACACATATTGGATGTAGATTCACACATATTGGATATAGATTCACACATATTGGATATAGATTCACACATATTGGATGTAGATTCACACATATTGGATGTAGATTCACACATATTGGATATAGATTCACACATATTGGATATAGATTCACACATATTGGATGTAGATTCACACATATTGGATGGAGATTCACACATATTGGATATAGATTCACACATATTGGATATAGATTCACACATATTGGATGGAGATTCACACATATTGGATATAGATACACACATATTGGATATAGATTCACACATATTGGATGTAGATTCACACATATTGGATATAGATTCACAGATATTGGATGTAGATTCACACATATTGGATATAGATTCACACATATTGGATGTAGATTCACACATATTGGATATAGATTCACACATATTGGATATAGATTCACACATATTGGATGTAGATTCACACATATTGGATATAGATTCACACATATTGGATGTAGATTTACACATATTGGATGTAGATTCACACATATTGGA
This sequence comes from Heterodontus francisci, assembly GCF_036365525.1. NCBI lineage: Eukaryota > Metazoa > Chordata > Chondrichthyes > Heterodontiformes > Heterodontidae > Heterodontus > Heterodontus francisci. The sequence goes on from NC_090373.1 coordinate 8,443,718, forward strand.
TGTAGATTCACACATATTGGATGTAGATTCACACATATTGGATATAGATTCACACATATTGGATATAGATTCACACATATTGGATGTAGATTCACACATATTGGATATAGATTCACACATATTGGATATAGATTCACACATATTGGATGTAGATTCACACATATTGGATATAGATTCACACATATTGGATGTAGATTTACACATATTGGATGTAGATTCACACATATTGGATGTAGATTCACACATATTGGATATAGATTCACACATATTGGATATAGATTCACACATATTGAATGTAGATTCACACATATTGGATGTCGATTCACACATATTGGATATAGATTCACACATATTGGATGTAGATTCACACATATTGGATATAGATTCACACATATTGGATGTAGATTCACACATATTGGATATAGATTCACACATATTGGATGTAGATTCACACATATTGGATATAGATTCACACATATTGGATATAGATTCACACATATTGGTTATAGATTCACACATATTGGATGTAGATTCACACATATTGGATGTAGATTCACACATATTGGATATAGATTCACACATATTGGATGTAGATTCACACATATTGGATATAGATTCACACATATTGGATGTAGATTCACACATATTGGATGTAGATTCACACATATTGGATGTAGATTCACACATATTGGATATAGATTCACACATATTGGATGTAGATTCACACATATTGGATATAGATTCACACATATTGGATGTAGATTCACACATATTGGATGTAGATTCACACATATTGGATATAGATTCACACATATTGGATGTAGATTCACACATATTGGATATAGATTCACACATATTGGATGTAGATTCACACATATTGGATGTAGATTCACACATATTGGATGTAGATTCACACATATTGGATATAGATTCACACATATTGGATATAGATTCACACATATTGGATGTAGATTCACACATATTGGATATAGATTCACACATATTGGATGTAGATTCACACATATTGGATGTAGATTCACACGTATTGGATATAGATTCACACGTATTGCATGTAGATTCACACATATTGGATATAGATTCACACATATTGGATGTAGATTCACACATATTGGATGTAGATTCACACATATTGGATGTAGATTCACTCATATTGGATATAGATTCACACATATTGGATGTAGATTCACACATATTGGATATAGATTCACACATATTGAATATAGATTCACACATATTGGATGTAGATTCACACATATTGGATATAGATTCACACATATAGGATATAGATTCACACCCATTGGATATAGATTCACACATATTGGATATAGATTCACACATATTGGATATAGTTTCACACCCATTGGATATAGATTCACACATATTGGATATAGATTCACACATATTGGATGTAGATTCACACATATTGGATGTAGATTCACACATATTGGATGTAGATTCACACATATTGGATATAGATTCACACATATTGGATATAGATTCACACATATTGGATGTAGATTCACACATATTGGATATAGATTCACACATATTGGATGTAGATTCACACATATTGGATATAGATTCACACATATTGGATATAGATTCACACATATTGGATGTAGATTCACACATATTGGATGTAGATTCACACATATTGGATATAGATTCACACATATTGGCTGTAGATTCACACATATTGGATATAGATTCACACATATTGGATATAGATTCACACATATTGGATGTAGATTCACACATATTGGATATAGATTCACACATATTGGATATAGATTCACACATATTGGATGTAGATTCACACATATTGGATGTAGATTCACACATATTGGATGTAGATTCACACATATTGGATGTAGATTCACACATATTGGATATAGATTCACACATATTGGATATAGATTCACACATATTGGATGTAGATTCACACATATTGGATATAGATTCACACATATTGGATGTAGATTCACACATATTGGATATAGATTCACACATATTGGATATAGATTCACACATATTGGATGTAGATTCTCACATATTGGATATAGATTCACACATATTGGATATAGATTCACACATATTGGATATAGATTCACACCCATTGGATATAGATTCACACATATTGGATATAGATTCACACCCATTGGATATAGATTCACACATATTGGACATAGATTCACACATATAGGATATAGATTCACACATATTGTATGTAGATTCACACATATTGGATGTAGATTCACACATATTGGATGTAGATTCACACATATTGGATATAGATTCACACATATTTGATATAGATTCACACATATTGGATGTAGATTCACACATATTGGATATAGATTCACACATATTGGATGTAGATTCACACATATTGGATATAGATTCACACATATTGGATATAGATTCACACATATTGGATGTAGATTCACACATATTGGATATAGATTCACACATATTGGATATAGATTCACACATATTGGATGTAGATTCACACATATTGGATATAGATTCACACATATTGGATGTAGATTCACACATATTGGATATAGATTCACACATATTGGATATAGATTCACACATATTGGATGTAGATTCACACATATTGGATGTAGATTCACACATATTGGATATAGATTCACACATATTGGATATAGATTCACACATATTGGATGTAGATTCACACATATTGGATGGAGATTCACACATATTGGATGTAGATTCACACATATTGGATATAGATTCACACATATTGGATGTAGATTCACACATATTGGATATAGATTCACACATATTGGATGTAGATTCACACATATTGGATATAGATTCACACATATTGGATGTAGATTCACACATATTGGATATAGATTCACACATATTGGATATAGATTCACACATATTGGATATAGATTCACACATATTGGATGTAGATTCACACATATTGGATATAGATTCACACATATTGGATGGAGATTCACACATATTGGATGTAGATTCACACATATTGGATATAGATTCACACATATTGGATGTAGATTCACACATATTGGATATAGATTCACACATATTGGATATAGATTCACACATATTGGATATAGATTCACACATATTGGATGTAGATTCACACATATTGGATATAGATTCACACATATTGGATGTAGATTCACACATATTGGATATAGATTCACACATATTGGATGTAGATTCACACATATTGGATGTAGATTCACACATATTGGATGTAGATTCACACATATTGGATATAGATTCACACATATTGGATGTAGATTCACACATATTGGATATAGATTCACACATATTGGATGTAGATTCACACATATTGGATATAGATTCACACATATTGGATATAGATTCACACATATTGGATGTAGATTCACACATATTGGATATAGATTCACACATATTGGATGTAGATTCACACATATTGGATGTAGATTCACACATATTGGATATAGATTCACACATATTGTATGTAGATTCACACATATTGGATATAGATTCACACATATTGGATATAGATTCACACATATTGGATGTAGATTCACACATAATGGATATAGATTCACACATATTGGATATAGATTCACACATATTGGATGTAGATTCACACATATTGGATGTAGATTCACACATATTGGATGTAGATTCACACATATTGGATACAGATTCACACATATTGGATGTAGATTCACACATATTGGATGTAGATTCACACATATTGGATGTAGATTCACACATATTGGATATAGATTCACACATATTGGATATAGATTCACACGTATTGGATGTAGATTCACACATATTGGATGTAGATTCACACATATTGGATGTAGATTCAGACATATTGGATGTAGATTCACACATATTGGATGTAGATTCACACGTATTGGATGTAGATTCACACGTATTGGATATAGATTCACACATATTGGATGTAGATTCACACATATTGGATGTAGATTCACACATATTGGATGTAGATTCACACATATTGGATATAGATTCACACATATTGGATGTAGATTCACACATATTGGATATAGATTCACACATATTGGATATAGATTCACACATATTGGATGTAGATTCACACATATTGGATATAGATTCAGAGATATTGGATATAGATTCACACATATTGGATATAGATTCACACATATTGGATATAGATACACACATATTGGATATAGATTCACACCCATTGGATATAGATTCACACATATTGGATATAGATTCACACATATTGGATATAGATTCACACATATTGGATATAGATTCACACATATTGGATATAGATTCACACATATTGGATGTAGATTCACACATATTGGATATAGATTCAGAGATATTGGATATAGATTCACACATATTGGATATAGATTCACACATATTGGATATAGATACACACATATTGGATATAGATTCACACATATTGGATATAGATACACACATATTGGATATAGATTCACACATATTGGATATAGATTCACACATATTGGATGTAGATTCACACATATTGGATATAGATTCAGAGATATTGGATATAGATTCACACATATTGGATATAGATTCACACATATTGGATATAGATACACACATATTGGATATAGATTCACACCCATTGGATATAGATTCACACATATTGGATATAGATTCACACATATTGGATATAGATTCACACATATTGGATGTAGATTCACACATATTGGATATAGATTCACACATATTGGATATAGATTCACACATATTGGATGTAGATTCACACATATTGGATATAGATTCAGAGATATTGGATATAGATTCACACATATTGGATATAGATTCACACATATTGGATATAGATACACACATATTGGATATAGATTCACACCCATTGGATATAGATTCACACATATTGGATATAGATTCACACATATTGGATATAGATTCACACATATTGGATATAGATTCAGAGATATTGGATATAGATTCACACATATTGGATATAGATTCACACATATTGGATATAGATACACACATATTGGATATAGATTCACACCCATTGGATATAGATTCACACATATTGGATATAGATTCACACATATTGGATGTAGATTCACACATATTGGATATAGATTCACACATATTGGATATAGATTCACACATATTGGATGTAGATTCACACATATTGGATATAGATTCACACATATTGGATATAGATTCACACATATTGGATATAGATTCACACCCATTGGATATAGATTCACACATATTGGATATAGATTCACACCCATTGGATATAGATTCACACATATTGGATATAGATTCACACATATTGGATATAGATTCACACATATTGGATATAGATTCACACATATTGGATATTCTTTTCTTTTGGGCCTCCTTATCTCGAGAGACAATGGATATGCGCCTGGAGTGGCTATAAAGGCCAATTCTGGAGTGACAGGCTCTTCCACAGGTGCTGCAGAGAAATTTGTTTGTTGGGGCTGTTGCACAGTTGGCTCTCCCCTTGCGCCTCTGTCTTTTTTCCTGCCAACTACTAAGTCTCTTCGACTCGCCACAATTTAGCCCTGTCTTTATGGCTGCCCGCCAGCTCTGGCGAATGCTGGCAACTGACTCCCACGACTTGTGATCAATGTCACACGATTTCATGTCGCGTTTGCAGACGTCTTTATAACGGAGACATGGACGGCCGGTGGGTCTGATACCAGTGGCGAGCTCGCTGTACAATGTGTCTTTGGGGATCCTGCCATCTTCCATGCGGCTCACATGGCCAAGCCATCTCAAGCGCCGCTGACTCAGTAGTGTGTATAAGCTGGGGATGTTGGCCGCTTCAAGGACTTCTGTGTTGGAGATATAGTCCTGCCACCTGATGCCAAGTATTCTCCGAAGGCAGCGAAGATGGAAAGAATTGAGACGTCGCTCTTGGCTGGCATACGTTGTCCAGGCCTCGCTGCCGTAGAGCAAGGTACTGAGGACACAGGCCTGATACACTCGGACTTTTGTGTTCCGTGTCAGTGCGCCATTTTCCCACACTCTCTTGGCCAGTCTGAACATAGCAGTGGAAGCCTTACCCATGCGCTTGTTGATTTCTGCATCTAGAGACAGGCTACTGGTGATAGTTGAGCCTAGGTAGGTGAACTCTTGAACCACTTCCAGAGCGTGGTCGCCAATATTGATGGATGGAGCATTTCTGACATCCTGCCCCATGATGTTCGTTTTCTTGAGGCTGATGGTTAGGCCAAATTCATTGCAGGCAGACGCAAACCTGTCGATGAGACTCTGCAGGCATTCTTCAGTGTGAGATGTTAAAGCAGCATCGTCAGCAAAGAGGAGTTCTCTGATGAGGACTTTCCGTATTTTGGACTTCGCTCTTAGACGGGCAAGGTTGAACAACCTGCCCCCTGATCTTGTGTGGAGGAAAATTCCTTCTTCAGAGGATTTGAACGCATGTGAAAGCAGCAGGGAGAAGAAAATCCCAAAAAGTGTGGGTGCGAGAACACAGCCCTGTTTCACACCACTCAGGATAGGAAAGGGCTCTGATGAGGAGCCACCATGTTGAATTGTGCCTTTCATATTGTCATGGAATGAGGTGATGATACTTAGTAGCTTTGGTGGACATCCGATCTTTTCTAGTAGTCTGAAGAGACCACGTCTGCTGACGAGGTCAAAGGCTTTGGTGAGATCAATGAAAGCAATGTAGAGGGGCATCTGTTGTTCATGGCATTTCTCCTGTATCTGACGAAGGGAGAACAGCATGTCAATAGTCGATCTCTCTGCACGAAAGCCACACTGTGCCTCAGGGTAGACGCGCTCGGCCAGCTTCTGGAGCCTGTTCAGAGCGACTCGAGCAAAGACTTTCCCCACTATGCTGAGCAGGGAGATTCCACGGTAGTTGTTGCAGTCACCGCGGTCACCTTTGTTTTTATAGAGGGTGATGATGTTGGCATCGCGCATGTCCTGGGGTACTGCTCCCTCGTCCCAGCACAGGCATAGCAGTTCATGTATTGCTGAGAGTATAGCAGGCTTGGCACTCTTGATTATTTCAGGGGTAATGCTGTCCTTCCCAGGGGCTTTTCCGCTGGCTAGGGAATCAATGGCATCACTGAGTTCCGATTTGGTTGGCTGTATGTCCAGCTCATCCATGACTGGTAGAGGCTGGGCTGCATTGAGGGCAGTCTCAGTGACAGCATTCTCCCTGGAGTACAGTTCTAGGTAGTGCTCAACCCAGCGGTCCATCTGTTTGCGTTGGTCAGTGATTATGTCCCCCGATTTAGATTTGAGGGGGGTGATCTTCTTGATGGTTGGCCCAAGAGCTCTCTTCATGCCATCATACATTCCTCTGATGTTTCCGGTGTCTGAGGCCAGCTGAATATGACTGCATAGGTGTTGCCAGTAGTCGTTTGCGCAACGCCTATCTGTTCTTTGTGCAGTACTTCTGGCTGCTTTAAGTGCTGCGGATGTTAAATCGCTGGGGGCTTTCTTGTTGTTCAAAAGTGCAATGCGCTTAGCGGCTATGACAGGTTCCAGCTCTTCATTATGAGATTGAAACCAGTCTGCATTTCTCTTCGCACTTTTGCCGTAGGTGGTCAAAGCTGACTCATAGATGGCGTCTCTGATGTGGGCCCACTTGGTCTCAGCATCCCCTGTGGGAGTGTTTTGAAGGGCTGTTACAAGTGAATTTAGACATTTTTGTAACAGCTGTGGGTGAGAAATTCTGCTCGTGTTGATGCGCGGGTGGCCCTTCTGCTTGGAATGATGCAACTTCTTTGGTCTGAGTCTAACCTTGCTGCACACCAGGGAGTGGTCGGTGTCGCAGTCCGCACTGTGGAAGCTGCGTGTGATTTGAACACTGTTTAAGGCGGCTCGCCTTGTGACAATGAGGTCTAGCTGGTGCCAACGACGTGATCTTGGGTGCCTCCATGAAACCTGGTGACAGGGTTTAGTGTGAAAGAACGAGTTGGTGATGCAGAGGTTATGATAGGTACACAACTCAAGCAGTCTCTGCCCATTCTCATTCATCCTTCCAACGCCATAGCGCCCAAGGCAGGAGGGCCATGAGTCATGGTCGGCCCCAACCCTGGCATTAAAGTCCCCCAGCAGGAATAGGTGTTCGGTGTTGGGGATGCTGCTAATGATGTTATGGAGTTGTTCATAGAACTGGTCTTTAGCTTCAGGTGCGGAACAGAGTGTTGGAGCATAGATGCTGAGTAGGTGTACTGGACCAGAGGTGGTGAGCAGTCGGATGGACAGTATGCGTTCCGAGCCACTTGAGGGAGGCTCTATCATGCTGAGCAAGGAGTTTCTGATGGCGAAGCCCACTCCATGCTGTCTTGGTTCTTCAGGATCCCTGCCCTGCCAGAAGAAGGTGTAGTCTTGCTCTGCTAGAGAGCCACTCGCGGGGAGGCGAGTCTCCTGAAGTGCTGCAATGTCCACATTGAGTCTACTGAGCTCGTTGTTAATGATGGCGGTCTTCCGAGAATCGTTGATTTGTGTAAGGTCTTCCGACAGGCCAGGACACATAGTTCTGACGTTCCAGCTTGCAAAGCGAAGGGCTGGTACCTTCTTTCCTTTTTTCATGTTGTTTGGTGCGGTGTATCAGTCCACCTTTCGGGCAATGACCCTGAGCTCCAAGCACCCATTGAAGCAGGCAGACTGTGGCGGGACAGAACCTTATTGACCGGGGGCTGCCCGGTTTGAGGCGGGCGGTAGCTGTCCAGTGAGGTGCAATGACCTCTCCCACCGACAAAGGCAACCCGTGGCGCCCAGTTTCTACGCCAATTTATCTGGACTTATAACCCGTAACTGCTGCCTTCCGTGTTGTTTCAGTCGCTGTGAGGCAACTATGGAGTGACCTCTCCATGGCGCATGCCTGGGCAAATTTATGGAGGTTGAGAGTTGCCCAGTCGTCAAAACCCCCCTCTCGGCCTTTCTGGTGGGGTCCAAAGGAGTGCAGGACACGACGTTTGGCACCAGTATGGCTGCAGGAACTGCCGGAAACATGCCAAAGGTGACACATGACCGCCTACGGGGTTCCGCTCCGGATTTTCTGTTAGGGTTTACTCCCTTAGCCTTGGTCTCTCCCGAGACGCCCACAAGGCAGTGGGGTTGTTGGGGCCCCTACACAGGTGTAGGATGGTGCCGGTGGGAGGAGGGGATGCAAGGGGGAGGGGTAGAGGGAGGTGGTGGGGGGGGTTGGGGGGGTGGGGAGATATATATATATATATCTATATTGGATATAGATTCACACATATTGGATATAGATTCACACCCATTGGATATAGATTCACACATATTGGATATAGATTCACACATATTGGATATAGATTCACACCCATTGGATATAGATTCACACATATTGGATATAGATTCACACATATTGGATATAGATTCACACCCATCGGATATAGATTCACACATATTGGATATAGATTCACACATATTGGATGTTGATTCACACATATTGGATGTAGATTCACACATATTGGATATAGATTCACACATATTGGATATGGATTCACACATATTGGATATAGATTCACACATATTGGATATAGATTCACACATATTGGATATAGATTCACACATATTGGATGTAGATTCACACATATTGGATATAGATTCACACATATTGGATATAGATTCACACATATTGGATATGGATTCACACATATTGGATATAGATTCACACATATTGGATATAGATTCACACATATTGGATGTAGATTCACACATATTGGATATAGATTCACACATATTGGATGTAGATTCACACATATTGGATGTAGATTCACACATATTGGATGTAGATTCACACATATTGGATATGGATTCACACATATTGGATATAGATTCACACATATTGGATATAGATTCACACATATTGGATGTAGATTCACACATATTGGATATAGATTCACACATTTTGGATATAGATTCACACATATTGGATATGGATTCACACATATTGGATATAGATTCACACATATTGGATATAGATTCACACATATTGGATATAGATTCACACATATTGGATGTAGATTCACACATATTGGATGTAGATTCACACATATTGGATATAGATTCACACATATTGGATGTAGATTCACACATATTGGATGTAGATTCACACATATTGGATATAGATTCACACATATTGGATGTAGATTCACACATATTGGATGTAGATTCACACATATTGGATGTAGATTCACACATATTGGATATAGATTCACACATATTGGATGTAGATTCACACATATTGGATGTAGATTCACACATATTGGATGTAGATTCACACATATTGGATATAGATTCACACATATTGGATGTAGATTCACACATATTGGATGTAGATTCACACATATTGGATATAGATTCACACATATTGGATATAGATTCACACATATTGGATGTAGATTCACACATATTGGATATAGATTCACACATATTGGATATAGATTCACACATATTGGATGTAGATTCACACATATTGGATGTAGATTCACACATATTGGATGTAGATTCACACATATTGGATATAGATTCACACATATTGGATGTAGATTCACACATATTGGATATAGATTCACACATTTTGGATGTAGATTCACACATATTGGATATAGATTCACACATATTGGATGTAGATTCACACATATTGGATATAGATTCACACATATTGGATGTAGATTCACACATATTGGATATAGATTCACACATATTGGATATAGATTCACACATATTGGATGTAGATTCACACATATTGGATATAGATTCACACATATTGGATGTAGATTCACACATATTGGATGTAGATTCACACATATTGGATATAGATTCACACATATTGGATATAGATTCACACATATTGGATGTAGATTCACACATATTGGATATAGATTCACACATATTGGATATAGATTCACACATATTGGATATAGATTCACACATATTGGATGTAGATTCACACATATTGGATATAGATTCACACATATTGGATATAGATTCACACATATTGGATGTAGATTCACACATATTGGATATAGATTCACACATATTGGATATAGATTCACACATATTGGATGTAGATTCACACATATTGGATATAGATTCACACATATTGGATATAGATTCACACATATTGGATATAGATTCACACATATTGGATGTAGATTCACACATATTGGATGTAGATTCACACATATTGGATATAGATTCACACATATTGGATATAGATTCACACATATTGGATATAGATTCACACATATTGGATATAGATTCACACATATTGGATGTAGATTCACACATATTGGATGTAGATTCACACATATTGGATATAGATTCACACATATTGGATATGGATTCACACATATTGGATATCGATTCACACATATTGGCTGTAGATTCGCATCCATCGGATATAGATTCATACCTCTTCGATGTAGATTCAAACGCTTTGGAGATAGATTCACATCTATTTGATGCAGATGCACATCCATTGGATAGAGATTCACACACATTGGATATAGATTCATACCTATTGGATGTAGATTCACACCCAATGGATCCAGATTCACACCTATTCGGTGTAGATTCACATCAATTGTATATAGATTCACACCAATTGGAAATAGATTCACACCTATTTGATGTAGATTCACAGCCATTGGGTATAAATTCACATCTATTGGATGCAGATTCACACCCTTTAGATATAGATTCACACATTTTCGATGTAGATTCACACTCATTGGACATATTGAATATCGATCCACACCTACTGGATGTGGATTCACATCCACTGGATATAGACTCACACCCATTGGAAATAGATTCATACCTATTGGATACAGATTCACACCCATCAGATATAGATTCACACCTGTTGGATGTAGATTCACACCAATTGGATACAGATTCACACTCATTGGATATAGATTCACACCCATTGGATAAAGATTCACTTCTATTGGATGTAGATTCACACCCATTGGATATAAACTGACACATATTTGATGTAGATTCACATCCATTGGATTTAGTTTCACACCAATTTATGTGGATTCACACCTATTGGATATATATATTTTTTTATTCATTCATGGGATGTGGGTGTCGCTGGCCAGGCCAGGATTTATTGTCCATCCCTAATTGCCCTTGAGAAGGTGGTGGTGAGCTGCCTTCTTGAACTGCTGCAGTCCATTTGGGGTAGGTACACCCACAGTGCTGTTAGGAAGGGAGTTCCAGGATTTTGACCCAGCGACAGTGAAGGAACGGCGATATAGTTCCAAGTCAGGATGGTGTGTGACTTGGACGGGAACTTGCAGGTGGTGGTGTTCCCATGAATCTGCTGCTCTTGTCCTTCGAGGTGGTAGAGGTCACCGGTTTGGAAGGTGCTGTCGAAGGAGCCTTGCTGAGTTGCTGCAGTGCATCTTGTAGATGGTACACACTGCTGCCACTGTGCATCGGTGGTGGAGAGAGTGAATGTTTGTAGATGGGGTGCCAATCAATCGGGCTGCTTTGTCCTGAATGGTGTTGAGCTTCTTGAGTATTTTTGGAGCTGCACCCATCCAGGCAAGTGGAGAGTATTCCATCATACTCCTGACTTGTGCCTTGTAGATGGTGGACAGGCTTTGGGGAGTCAGGAGGTGAGTTACTCGCCTCAGGATTCCTAGCCTCTGACCTGCTCTTGTAGCCACAGTATTTATATGGTTACTCCAGTTCAGTTTCTGGTCAATGGTAGTGCCAATGAATGTCAAGGGGAGATGGTTAGATTCTCTCTTGTTGGAGATGGTCATTGCCTGGCACTTGTGTGGCGTGAATGTTACTTGCCACTTAACAGCCCAAGCCTGGATATTGCCCAGGTCTTGCTGCATTTCTACACAGACTGCTTCAGTATTTGAGGAGTCACGAATGGTGCTGAACATTGTGCAATCATCAGAGAACATCCCCACTTCTGACCTTTTGATTGAAGGAAGATCATTGATGAAGCAGCTGAAGATGGTTCGGCCTAGGACACTACCCTGATGAACTCCTGCAGTGATATCCTGCAGCTCAGATGATTGACCTCCAACAACCACAGCCATCTTCCTTTGCGCTCGATATGACTCCAACCAGCAGAGAGTTTTTCCCCTGAATCCCATTGACTCCAGTTTTTGTTTTTAGAGATACAGCACTGAAACAGGCCCTTCGGCCCACCGAGTCTGTGCCGACCAACAACCACCCATTTATACTAATCCTGCATTAACCCCATATTCTCTACCACATCCCCACCATTCTCCTACCACCTACCTACACTAGGGGCAATTTACAATGGCCAATTTACCTATCAACCTGCAAGTCTTTGGAGGTGGGAGGAAACCGGAGCACCTGGCGGAAACCCATGCAGACACAGGGAGAACTTGCAAACTCCACACAGGCAGTACCCAGAACTGAACCCGGGTCACTGGAGCTGTGAGGCTGCGGTGCTAACCACTGCGCCACTGTGCTCCTTGATGCTTGATGCCATACTCGGTCAAATGCTGCCTTGATGTCAAGGGCAGTCACTCTCACCTCACCTCTTGAGTTCAGCTGTTTTGTCCATGTTTGAACCAAGTCTGTAATGAGGTCAGGAGCTGAGTGGCCCTGGTGGAACCCAAACTGAGCGTCACGGAGCAGGTTATTGCTAAGCAAGTGCCGCTTGATGGCACTGTTGATGACACCTTCCATCACTTTACTGATGATTGAGAGTAGACTGATGGGGCGGTAATTGGCCGGGTTGGACTTGTCCTGCTTTTTGTGTACAGGACATACCTGGGCAATTTTCCACTTTGCCGGGTAGATGCCATTGTTGTAGCTATACTGGAACAGCTTGGCAAGGGGTGCAGCAAGTTCTGGAGCATCGGTCTTCAGTACTATTGCCGGAATATTGTCAGGACCCATAGCTTTTGCAGTATCCAGTGCCTTCAGTCGTTTCTTGATATCACGGGGAGTGATTCGAATTGGCTGAAGTCTGGCATTGTAATGCTGGGGACTTCAGGAGGGAGCCAAGATGGATTATCAACTCGGCACTTCTGGCTGAAGATTGTTGCAAATGCTTCAGCCTTGTCTTTCGCACTGATGTGCTGGGCTCCCCCATCATTGAGGATGGGGATATTTGTGGAGCCACCTCCTCCAGTTAGGTGTTTAATTGTCCACCACCATTCACGACTGGATTTGGCAGGACTGCAGAGCTTAGATCTGATCCATTGGTTCTGGGATCGCTTAGCTCTGTCTATTGCATGCTGCTTATGCAGTTTGGCATGCAAGTAGTCCTGGGTTGTAGCTTCACCAGGTTGACACCTCATTTTGAGGTATTCCTGGTGCTGCTCCTGGCATGCCCTCCTGCACTCTTCATTGAACCAGGGTTGGTCTCCTGGCTTGATGGTAATGGTAGAGTGGGGATATGCCGGGCCATGAGGTTGCAGATTGTGGTTGAGTACAATTCTGCTGCTGCTGATGGCCCACAGCACCTCTTGGATGCCCAGTTTCACTCTGATTCACATAGATTCACACCTATTGGATATAGATTCACACCTATTGGATGCAGATTCACACGCATTAGATATGGGTTCACACATTTTCGCTGAAGATTCATATCCATTGGATATAGGTTCACACCGATTGGATATAGGTTCACACTGATTGGATATAGGTTCACACTGATTGGATCTTGATTCACACCGATTGGATATAGATTCACACCGATTGAATGTAGATTCACACCCATTGGATATAGATTCACACCTAATTGGTGCAGTTTCAGTGGATATAGTTTCATAACAATTGGGTACAGATTCACACATATTCGATTTGATTCACATCCATTGGATATAGAGTCACACCTACTGGATATTGTTTCACACTTATTGGATGTAGATTCGCACGCATTGGACACATATTCTCACATATTCGGTGTAAATTCAGATTCATTGGATATAGATTCATACCTATTAGATATGCGTTCACACATTTTCGATGTTGATTCACATCCACTGGATATAGATTTACAGCAATTGGATGTAGATTCACACCCATTGGATATAGATTCACAAATATTGCTTGTAGATTCACTGCCATTGCTTATAGATTCACACCGATTTGATGTAGATTCAAATCCATTGGATATAGATTCACACCTATTGGATGTAGATTCAGACCCATTGGATTCAGATTCACACCTGTTGGACACAGATTCAAACTCATTGGATATAGATTCACACCTATTGGATATAGATTCACACCTATTGGATGTAGATTCACACCTATTGGATATAGATTCACACCCATTGGATATAGATTCACACCTATTGGATATAGATTCACACCCATTGGATATAGATTCACACCCATTGGATATAGATTCACACCTATTGGATATAGATTCACACCTATTGGATATAGATTCACACCTATTGAATGTAGATTCAAACACATTGGATGTAGATTCACACCTATTGGATATAGATTCACACCCATTGGATATAGATTCACAACTATTGGATGTAGATTCACACCTATTGAATGTGGATTCACTGCCATTGGACATAGATACACAACAATTGGATGTAGATTCACACTCATTGGATATAGATTCACACCAATTGGATGTAGATTCACACCTATTGGATGTAGATTCACACCTATTGGATATAGATTCACACCCATTGGATATAGATTCACACCTATAGGATGTAGATTCACTGCCATTGGTTATAGATTCACACCAATTGCATATGTATTGACATCTATTTAATGTTGATTCAGATCCATTGGATATAGATTCACACCTATTCAATGTAGATTCAAAAGCATTGGATACAGATTCACACTTATTCGATGCAGATACACATCCATTGGATGCAGATTCACAATTACTCGATGTAGATTCACATCCATTAGTTCAAGACTCACACCTATTGGATACAGATTCACACTCATTGGATATAGATTCACACTCATTGGATACAGATTCACACCTATTGGAAATAGATTCACATCTATTGGATGCAGATTCACACCCATTGGCTATAGATTCACACATATTCGTTTTAGATTCACATCCATTGGATATCATTTCACACCTATTGGATGTAGATTCAGCCCATTGGTTGTACCTACACACCCATTGGATGGTGCTTCACACCCAAGGGATGTAGATTCACACATATTTGTTTTAGATTTACACCGATTGGATATAGACTCATATCCATTGGATATCATTTCACACCTATTGGATGTAGATTCACACCCATTGGATATCGTTTCACACCTATTGGATGTAGATTCACACCTATTGGATATAGATTCACACCCATTGGATATAGATTCACACCTATTGGATGTAGATTCACACCTATTGGATATAGATTCACAGCCATTGGATATAGATTCACACCTATTGGATATAGATTCACACCCATTGGATATAGATTCACACCTATTGGATGTAGATTCACACCTATTGGATGTAGATTCACACCTATTGGATGTAGATTCACACCTATTGGATATAGATTCACACCCATTGGATATAGATTCACACCTATTGGATATAGATTCACAGCCATTGGATATAGATTCACACCTATTGGATGTAGATTCACACCTATTGGATGTAGATTCACACCTATTGGATATAGATTCACACCCATTGGATATAGATTCACACCTATTGGATGTAGATTCACACCTATTGGATATAGATTCACACCTATTGGATGTAGATTCACACCTATTGGATGTAGATTCACACCTATTGGATATAGATTCACACCCATTGGATATAGATTCACACCTATTGGATGTAGATTCACAGCTATTGGATATAGATTCACACCCATTGGATATAGATTCACACCTATTGGATGTAGATTCACACCTATTGGATGTAGATTCACACCTATTGGATATAGATTCACACCCATTGGATATAGATTCACACCTATTGGATGTAGATTCACACCTATTGGATTTAGATTCACACCTATTGGATATAGATTCACACCTATTGGATATAGCTTCAGAAGCCCAATGGACTGCTCAATGGTTGTCCTGCTGAACAGGTGGCATTGGTTGTATCACCTCTGTGTATCTGACTGGGACTCTCATAGAGATGTTAGTAGCCATCTCTTCAAGGGATTTCCCTTGTCCCCGAGGAAACATTCATGCACTTTGGGGGTTGGAGTGAAGATCTGAGGCAGCCACGACTGGCAGAGGATGAAGGCAGCTGCGAGGAAAGTGATGACACATACAAAGGAAGCTTGCGTTGTAGTCGCAGACCAGTTGGATGTGGAGGGACTGGAAGCCTTTCTTGTTGATGAATCTGACTGGCCGGTCACTGGGTGCATTGATGGTCACATGGGCGCAACCAATAATGCCCTGCACCTAGAAACCCACTGCCCTTTGTCCCTTTGAGGCTGTGTCTTTCGTTAAATGAATGTACTGCCCAGCTCTGGAAAAGAGGTCATCAGTGACCTGTGAAATGCAGTGTTATCGAAATGCAACTAAAATCCACAGCTGATCCTTGGAAGGAGCCAGAAGTGAAGAAGTTCAAGGCCACAGTGACATTCATGGCTACTGGCGGGGCATGGAGACCAGTACTTTGAGGTGTGAGGTCTTCGACAATGAGGGCACAGATGTCAGTGACCATCTGCCTGGAGAGCTGCAGTCTCCTGTGGCACTGGGTCTCAGACATCTCCAGGTAGCTCTCAGGGCCAATCTAGCGAACCTTCTCTGTACCACCTTCAATGCAAGTATATCCTTTGTCCGAAGGGAGGTGGTACAGAGTGGGCAGCCAGCCGTGGCTGCCCCAGGGCATCACTCAGCCCCATAACAGGGTCAGCGAGGCAAAGGTGGACTTGGCACTTGGGAAGGAGGTGCCCTTGGCACTGTGCAGGTAGCAGAGAGAGTGGGCACTCAATGGCCTGGATTTGAAGGGGTCGGCACACCCTCCAGCATCGTGAGGACAGAAGAGCAGGGAGAAAGGCTGCCAGGAATAATTGGGTGGCAACCCACCCAGAAGGAAGACTACAGCTGGCAATAGGGACATGACTGTCAGATTTTGGGCCCTGTGGCAATGAGCAGCAACACCCTCCGAGTACCAGGAGTGGAAAGAGGAGCAAGAAGATAACGGAGGCTAAACCCTCAATACAGCATCCACCACGGTAGGTGCAGCTCCATCAACACTCTAGAAGCTCAACACCATCCAGAATAAAGCAGCCTGCTTGATTGACACCTCATCCACAAACATTCTCTCCCTCCACCACCGACGCACAGTGGTAGCAGTGTGTACCATTTACAAGATGGACTGCAGTAACGCACCAAGGCTCCTTCAACAGCACCTTCCAAATCTGCAACCTCCACCACCTAGAAGGACAAGGGCAGCAGATGCATGGGAACACCACCACCTGCAAGTTCCCCTCCAAGCCAAACACCATCCTGACTTGGAACTATATCACCGTTCCTTCACTGTCACTGGGTCAAAATCCTGGAACTCCCTTCCTAACAGCACTGTAGGTATACCTACACCCCAAGGACTGCAATGGTTCAAGAAGGCAGCTCACCACCACCTTCTCAAAGGCAATTAGGGATGAGCAATAAATGCTGGCCTAGCCAGCGATGCCCATATCCCATGAAAAGAATTTTTAAAATCCTGAAAGTTTTACCTGTGGCTACAGAAAATTCCAGTTCATCCTTGAGGTGAATGATCTTTTTACATTCCATATTTTCTTCCATTGTATTCACATATTAAGCTGTTAGCCATGACATTAATATATTCTTCCTCCATCAAAAGGGCACAAATATCCTCACAATCATTATTATCTAATTGGCAGAGATTGTTTGGCTCTTTTGCTGAGTGGGGCTTCACTAGACATGAGCAGATGGTGCAGAGTTGGGACCAACCACACTGTTGGAACAAGGTCTTCAAGCCCTGCTTGCACTCTCAGGGTCAGAGAGTTCTGTTCCAAAACACATTAATATTGAAGAAACCTTGATGTCAAGAATAATGTGAGTAATGAAGGAGTCTGAAAGGAAACTGTGCTTCAATGCACTTAAAAATACAAATAACTGATACAATAGCATGCACTTGGGCTGCAGTTCTTTGAATATTTTATAACATGAAGATAAATGCATCAGTTATATTAAAAGCAACATTTCCCTCAGAAAAATGAAGGATACGGACACATTAAGGCCTAGTAACAGGGAAAGGCAATTAGGACTTAAACACCTTCCCTTTCTTGGTTGATCTCAACCTGTTTTCTAAACCTCAATCCTGCAAAAACATGTTGGCCTCAATTTTCTGTTTTTGTGGAGTTGAGGCACACCTCACGCATAACAGGACTTCTACCCAACACTGAGTGCCACTGACCCTGACCCTAACCCTGACCCTGACCCTGACCTGAGCCTGACCCTGACACTGACCCTGATCCTGACCCTGACCCTAACCCTGACCCAGAGCCTGACCTGACTCTGAGCCTGACCCTGATCCTGACCCTGAGCCTGGCCCTGAGCCTGACCCTAACTCTGAGCCTGACCCTGACCCTGAGCCTGACACTGACCCTAACTCTGACCCTGACCCTGATCCTGACCCTGAGCCTGATCCTGACTGAACCTGACCCTGATCCTGACCCTGAGCCTGAGCCTGAGCCTGACCCTGAGCCTGATCCTGACTGAGGCTGACCCTGATCCTGATCCTGACCCTGAGCCTGAGCCTGCACCTGACCCTGACCTGAGCCTGACCCTTACCCTGACCCTGACTCTGATTTTGACCTTGACCCTGACCCTGAGCCTGATCCTGACCTTGACCCTGACTCTGATCCTGACCCTGAGCCTGAGCCTGACACTGACTCTGACCCTTACCCTGACCCTGACCCTGATTCTGACCCTGAACATGAGCCTGAGCCTGACCCTGACCCTGTACCTGAGCCTGACTCTGACTGAGCCTGACCCTCATCCTGACCCTGACCCTGACCATGAGCCTGATCCTGACTGAGCCTGACCCTGATCCTGATCCTGACCCTGACCCTGAGCCTGACCCTGATCCTGACCCTGAGCCTGAGCCTGCACCTGACCCTGACCTGAGCCTGACCCTCATCCTGACCCTGACCCTGAGCCTGACCCTGAGCCTGAGCCTGCACCTGACCCTGACCTGAGCCTGACCCTTACCCTGACCCTGACTCTGATTTTGACCTTGAGCCTGACCCTGAGCCTGATCCTGACCTTGACCCTGACTCTGATCCTGACCCTGAGCCTGACACTGACACTGACACTGACTCTGACTCTGACCCTGACCCTGACCCTGATTCTGACCCTGAACCTGAACCTGAGCCTGAGCCTGATTCTGACCCTGAGCCTGACCCTGCCCCTGACCCTGAGCCTGACCCTAAGCCTGCCCTGTATTCCAGTCTCAGGGGCATTAACACAGTTCTGGTGGGTTTTAAAAATTAAGGTTCTCTCCTTTTTTGCTGGGTTCCCGGTGTTCCATGTTGCTATGGAAAATTTGCTGGCAAGTATATCAGATGAGGTCGGTTGAGATAGGGGTAGGGCCAAAAGGTGTTAAATGATGATGACGGGCTGCATCGTCGAGGCTTGTGTTCCCTTGAACAGAAGATTAATGATGATCTAATTGAGGTGTTTAAGATGACTGAAGAATTTGATAGGGAGATAGAGAAACTATTTCCTCAGGTGGGAGAGTCCAGAACAAGGGGGCATAACCTTAAAATTAGAGCTACGGGGTTCAGGGGTGATGTCAGGAAGCACTTCTTCACACAAAGGGGAGTGAAAATCTGGAACTCTCTCCCACAAAAAGCTGTTGAGGTTTGGGGTCAATTGAAAATGTCAAAACTGAGATTGATAGATTTTTGTTAGTTGAGAGTGTTAATGGTTAGGGAATCAAGGAAGGTAGATACAGTTGAGATTCAGATTAGCCATGATTTTGCTGAATGATGGAACAGGCTTGAGGGGCTGAATGGCCTCCTTCTGTTCTTAATAGATGGACCAAACATATTGACTGATATATTTCCCTCATTTGAATATGCTTACAGAACCTCCGCAGATGTATGATGTTCCCCAGTCCATGCCTGTGGGAAACTGTGGGGGCTGGGAATGTGACGGAGTATGCTCCCACTCATTTCCTGTTCTAGCCTGCCCCAGATCTACCTACAAACCAGTCAGAGGAGGGCAGGAAATTCCAGTTTCTCAGCTTTCACTAGAAACCACTTGCTTCGCAGGCATGTCCAGGTATCCTATTCTACTCATATTTTTCATTTATGTTTCAGTCAATATGTCTATTCAGGGGTCAGAAACAGGAGACGTCTGTTTTCCTGGCATATTTACAACAGTTCTAAAACCAGTTTCTTTTTAACTACGGCAGCAATGTGTGCCCAAATCACCTTGTGTCACTGGAGTGCAGATTAGTTGATGTTTTGAGAATGATCTTAGTTAGTAATTTAGCTGATTGTTGAAAGGCAATATTCACTGTGTTCAAGCTGAGCAGGGCATTTGCATTACTCCCAGCTCTTCACAGTTGAAATTCATTACTAAACCAGACTAATAAAAGCAGCTTTAAGCTGAGCCCACCCCTATCAAAGCTCAATGGAAAATAAAGGAAATAAAAAGTGTTTTTGCTGTGATGGATTTTTTGGTATTAAGCACTAATGCAGATTAAGATCTTGATTGTTCTGACGGCTCTAGCAGAAATATTTTGCATAGTAAACAGTTAACCCTTTATGTAGCTTGAGCATGGCTGTGGGTAAGACTGCATGTTTTTTTCTTCATTCATGGGATGTGGGCATCGCTGGCTAGGCCAGCATTTTTGTTGCCCATCCCTAATTGCCCTTGAGAAGGTGGTGGTGTGCCGTCTGCTTGAACCACTGCAATATGTGTGGGGTCATTACACCAACAGTGCTGAAGGGTAGAGAGTTCCAGGAGTTTCACCCAGTGACAGTAAAGGAACAGCGATATAATTCCAAGTCAGGATGGTGTGTGGCTTGGAGGGGAACTTGCAGATGGTGGTGTTCACATGCATCTGCTCCCTTATCCTTCTAGATGGTAGAGGTCACGGGTTTGGAAGGTGCTGTCCAAGGAGCCTTGGTTACATCTTGTAGATGGTACACACTGCTGCCACTGTGCGTCAGTGATGGATAGAGTGAATGTTGAAGGTGGTGGATGGGGTGCCAATCAAATGGGCTGCTTTGTCCTGGATAGTGTCGAGCTTCTTGAGTGTTGTTGGAGCTGCACACATCCAGGCAAGTGCAGAGTATTCCATCACACTCCTGACTTGTGCATTGTAGATGGGTGTCAGGAGGTGAGTTACTCGCCGCAGGATTCCTAGCCTCTGACCTGCTCTTGTAGCCATGGTATTTATATGGCTACTCCAGTTCAGTTTCTGGTCAATGGTAATTTCCAGGATGTTGATAGTGGGGGATTCAGCGATCGTAATGCCATTGAATGTCAAGGGGGGATGGTCTCTTGTTGGAGATGGTCATTGCCTGGCACTTGTTTGTTTAATTATTTATTTATTTAGAGATATAGCACTGAAACAGGCCCACCGAGTCTGTGCCAACCAACAACCACCCATTTATACTAATCCTACATTAATTCCATATTCTCCACCACATCCCCACCATTCTCCTACCACCTAACTACAATAGGGGCAATTTACAATGGCCAATTTACCAATCAACCTGCAAGTCTTTGGCTGTGGGAGGAAACCGAAGCACCCGGAGGAAACCCACGCAGACACAGGGAGAACTTGCAAACTCCACACAGGCAGTACCCAGAACTGAATCTGGGTCGCTAGAGCTGTGAGGCTGCGGTGCTAACCACTGCGTCACGCGCAAATGCTACTTACCACTTATCAGCCCAAGCCTGTATATTGTCCAGGTCTTGCTGCATTTCTACATGGACTGCTTCAGTATCTGAGGAGTCGTGAATGGTGCTGAACATTGTGCAATCATCAGCAAATATCTCCACTTCTGACCTTATGAGTAAAGGAAGGTCATTGATGAAGTAACTGAAGATGGTTGGGCCTAGGACACTACACTGAGGAACTCCTACAGTGATGTTCTGGAGTTGTGATGATTAGCCTCCAACAACCAGAACCATCTTCCTTTGCGCTAGGTATGACTCCAACCAGCAGAGAGTTTTCCCCCAATTCCTATTGATTCCAGTTTTGCAAGGGCTCCTTGATGCCATACTTGGTCAAATGCTGCCTTGATGTCAAGGGCAATCACTCTCACCTCCTCTTGAGTTCAGCTCTTTTAACCATGTGTGAACCAAGACTGTAATGAGGTCGGGAACTGAGTGGCCCTGGTGGAACCCAAACTGAGCATCGCTGAGCAGGTTATTGCTAAGCAAGTGCCGCTTGATAGCACTGTCGCGACACCTTCCATCACTTTACTGATGATCGAAAGTAGGCGGATGGGACGGTAATTGGCCGGGTTGGACTTGTCCTGCTTTTTGTGTACAGGACATACCCGGGCAATTTTTCACATTGCCGGTATTGTAGCTGTACTGGAACAACTTGGCTAGGAGTGCAACAAGTTTTGGAGCACAGGTCTTCAGTATATTGCCGGAATGTTCTCAGGGCCCACAGCCTTTACAATATCCAGTGCCTTCAGTTGTTTCTTGATACCATGCAGAGTGAGTCGAATTGGCTGAAGACTAGCATCTGTGATGCTGGGGAATTCAGGAGGAAGCTGAGATGGATCATCAACTTGGCACTTCTGGCTGGCGATTGTTGCAAATGCTTCAGTCTTATCTTTTGCATGGATGTGCTTGGCTCCCCCATCATTAAGGATGGGGATATTTGTGGTGCCACCTCGTCCAGTTATTATTTTGTTTAATTGTCTACTAACATTCACGACTGGATGTGGCAGGCCTGCAGAGCTTCTGAATATGATGCATCTTTTGAAGACACCTTCATATTTTTCACAATGGAACAAGGTATACAGTGTGGTTACTGAATCATAAAATTGTTACAGTGCAGAAGGAGGCCATTCAACTCATCGTGCCTGCACTGGCTCTTCAAATGAGCAGGACACCTTTCTGGGAGAGGGTGGTGTTGTGGTATTGTCACTGGATTAGTAACCTCGTGTATTGCTCTGGGAACATGGTTTCAACTCCCACAGCAAAAGGTAGAATTTGAATTCAATTAATAACTCTGGAATGAAAAGCTAGTCTAATGGTGGCCATGAAACAATTGTCGATTGTTGTAAAAAGCCATCTGATTCACTAATGTCCTTTAGGGAAGGAAATCTGCTGTCCTGATCTGGTCTGATCTACATGTGACTCCAGACCCACAGCAATGTGGTTAACTCTTAATGCTGTCTGAGATATCCTGGCAAGCCACTCAAACCGCTGCAAAGTCAATAAGCAATGCAACCAGACAGACCACCCGGCATCGACCTCAGCACTGGAAACAACAACAGCAAATCCAGCCCTATCAACCCTGCAAAGTCCTCATTTCTAACATCTGGGGTCTTGTGCCAAAGTTGGGAGAGCTGTCCCACAGAGTAGTCAAGTAACAGCCTGACACAGTCATATTCATGACATCATACCTTACAGACAATGTCCCAGACATTGCCATCACCATCCTGGCTATGGCCTGTCCCACCGGCTGGACAGCCCCATCAGAGGTGGTGACACAGTGGTATACAATCAGGAGGGAGTTGTCCTGGAAGTCCTCAACATCGACTCTGGACCTCATGAAGTCTCATGGCATCAGGTCAAACATGGGCAAGGAAACCTCCTGCTGATTACCACCTACCGCCCGCCCTCAGTTGATGAACCAGTACTAATCCTTGTTGAACACCACTTGGAGGAAGCACTGAGGATGGTAAGGACACAGAATGTACTCTGGGTGGGGGACCTCAATGTCCATCACCAAGAGTGACTCAGTAGCACCACTACTGACTGAGCTGGCCGAGTCCTAAAGGACATAGCTGCGAGACTGGGTCTGCGGCAGGTGGTGAGGGAACCAACAAGAGGGAAGATTTCAAACAGATCTAGCAATGCAAAACTGAGCATCCATGAGGTCCGATGGGCCATCAGCAGCAGCAGAATTGTATTCATCCACAATCTGTAGCCTCATGGTCCGGCATATCCCTCACTCTACCATTGCCATCAAGCCAGGAGATCAACCTTGGTTCAGTGAAGAGTGCAGGAGGGCATGTCAGGAGCAGCACCAGGCATACCTCAAAATGAGGTGTCAACCTGGTGAAACTACAATCCAGGACTTGTTACATGCAAAGCAGCATGCGATAGACAGAGTTAAGCGATCCCACAACCAATGGATCAGATCTAAGCTCTGCAGTCCTGTGACATCCAGTCATGAATGGTGGTGGACAATTAAACAACTGACTGGAGGAGGTGGCTGCACAAATATCCCCATCCTCAATGATGGGGGAGTCCAGCATATCAGTGCAAAAGATAAGGCTGAAGCATTTGTAACAAACTTCAGCCAGAAGTGCCGAGTTGATGATACATCTCGGTCTCCTCCTGAAGTCCCCAGCATTACAGATGCCAGCCTTCAGTCAATTCGATTCACTTCATGTGATATCAAGAAATGACTGAAGGCACTGAATACTGCAAAAGCTATGGGCCCTGACAATATTCCGGCAATAGTTATCAATACTTGTGCTCCAGAACCTGCTGCATCTGTAGCCAAGCTGTTCCAGTATAGCTACAACACTGGCATCCACCCGGCAATGTGGAAGTTTGCCCAGGTATGACCTGTACAGAAAAAGCAGGACAAGTCCAACCTGACCAATTACCGCCCCATCAGTCCACTCTCGATCATCAGTAAAGTGATGGAAGGTGTCATCAACAGTGCCATCAAGTAGCACTTGCTTAGCAATAACCTGCTCGGTGACGCTCAGTTTGGGTTCCGCCAGGGCCACTCAGCTCCTGACCTCATTACAGCCTTGGTTCAAACATGGACAAAAGAGCTGAACTGAAGAGGTGATGGGAGAGTGACTGCCCTTGACATCAAGGCAACATTTGACCAAGTACGGCATTAAAGAGTCCTAGCAAAACTGGAGTCAATGGGAATCAGGGGGAAGACTCTCCGCTGGTTGGAGTCATATCTAGCACAAAGGAAGATGGTTGTGGTTGTTGGAGATCAATCATCACAGCTCCAGGACAACATTGCAGGGGTCCCTCAGGGTAGTGTCCTAGGCTCAACCATCTTCAGCTGCTTCATAAATGACCATCCTTCAATCATAAGGTCAGAAGTAGGATGTTCGCTGATGATTGCACAATGTTCAGCACCATTCGTGACTCCTCAGATACTGAAGCAGTCCGTGTAGAAATGGAGCAAGACCTGGACAATATCCAGGCTTGGGCTGATAAGTAGCAAGTAACATTCGTGCCACACAAGTGCCGGGCAATGACCATCTCCAACAAGAGAGAATCTAACCATCTCCCCGGACATTCAATGGCATTACCATCACTGAATCCCCCACTACCAACATCCTGGGGGTTACCATTGACCAGAAACTGAACTGGAAATGCCATATAAATACTGTGGCTACAAGAACAGGTCAGAGGCTAGGAATCCTGCAGCGAGTAACTCATCTCCTGACTCACCAAAGCCTGTCCACCATCTACAAGGCACAAGTCAGGAGTGTGATGGAATACTCTCCACTTGCCTGGATGAGTGCAGCTCCAACAACACTCAAGAAGCTCAACACCATCCAGGACAAAGCAGTCCGCTTGATTGGCATCCCATCTACAAACATTCATTTCCTCCACCACCAGCGCACAATGGCAGCAGTGTGTACCATCTACAAAATGCTCTGCAGCAACGCACCAAGGCTCCTTAGACTGCACCATCCAATCCCGCGACCCCTATCACCCAAAAGGACAAAGGCAGCCGATTCATGGGAACACCACCACCTGCAAGTTCCCCTCCAAGCCACACAGCATCCTGACTTGGAACTATATTGTCATTCCTTCACTGTAGCTGGGTCACAATCCTGGAACTCCCTTCCTAACAGCACTGTGGGTGTCCCTACTCCACATGGATGCAGTGGTTCAAGAAGACAGCTCACCACCACCTTCTCAAGGGCAATTACGGATGGGCAATAAATGCTAGCCTGGCCAGTGCCCACATCCCATGATTAAAAAAATAAGAACAGCCAGATGTTGTGGGCCACATTGGTACCAATGACATAGGTAGGAAGAGGGATGAGGTCCTGAAAGGAGATTTTCAGGCATTAGGAAGAAAATTAAAAAGCAGGACCTCAAGAGCAGTAATCTCAGGATTACTCCCACTGTCACGTGCAAGTGAGCATAGGAATGGAAGGATTGATCGATTGAACACGTGGCTGGAGAATTGATGTAGGAGGGAGAGAATCAGATTTCTGAGGCATTGGGACCAGTTCTGGGGCAGATGGGACATATACAAGATGGACATGCTAGACCTTAACAGAATTGGAGCTAACATCCTCACAGGGAGATTTGCTAGTGGTGTTGTGGAGGGTCTAATCTAACTTGTGAGGGGGATGGGAACTTAAGGGGTAGCTCAAATTGGAAGGAAGTAAAGCTGGTAACAGGAGGTAGAAAAGTAGCAAGTGACATTAGAAGGCAGGAGAAACAAAGGCATCAACGAGGCTTAGAATGCAGAATAATGTCAAGACGACAAGGTTAAGGGCACTCTACCTGAATGCACACAGCATTCACAACAAGATAGATGATTTAAAGGCCCAAATAGAGGTAAATGGGTATGATCTAATTACCATAACAGAAATGTGGCTACAGGGCGACCAAAACTGGGAACTGAATATTCAAGGATATTCGACATTGAGGAAGGACAGGCAAAAAGGTATAGGAGGTGGTGTTGGACTAATAATAAGGGATGGGATGAGTACATTAGTAAGGGAGGATCTCAGATCAGAAGAACAAAGTGTGGAATCTGTTTGGGTGGAGATAAAAAAACAAGAGGCAGCAAACATTGATAGGAGTTGTTTATAGGCCACCAAACAGTAGTGGTAGTGTGGGGCATGATATTAATCAGGAGATTAGAAAAGCATGCTGCGTGGGTAATACAGTAATCATGGGTGACTTCATCTTCATATAGATTGGGTAAACCTAATGAGCACTAATGTTGTGGAGGACAAGTTTCTGGAGTGTGTTAGGTTTGGTTTTCTGGAGCAGTATGTTGAGGAACCGACTAGAGAACAGGCTATTTTAAATCCAGTATTAAGTAATGTGAAAAGGCTAATTAATAATCTTTTTGTAAAAGAACCTTTAGGCATGAGTGACTATAATATGAAGGAATTTTACATGATGTCTGAAAGTGAGGTAGTTCAGTCTGAAGCCAGGGTGTTAAATTTGAACAAAGGAAATTATGAAGGTATGAGGGGCAAATTGGCTGAGGTGGATTGGGAAAATACATTAAGAGGTATGACAGTATATAGGCAATGGATAGTCTTTAAAGAAATATTACATAGTTTACAGCAACTATACATTCCTTCAAGGCACAAAAACCCCAAAAGTCAAGGCAATCAACCGTGGATAACAAAGGAAGTTAAGGATTGTACAAGATTCAAAGAAAAGACCTACAAAGTTGCCAGAAATAGTAGTTACCTGAGGATTGGGAGGATTTTAGAATATAGCAAAGGAGAACCAAGAAACTGATAAAGAAAGGGAGAATAGAATATGAATGTAAACTAGCAAAAAACATAAAAACGGACTGTAAAAGCTTCTATAGGTATGCAAAAAGGAAATGTTTGGCTAAGACAAATGTGGGTCCATTACAGGCAGAGTCAGGAGAATTTATAACAGAGAATAGGGAAATGGCAGAGAAGCTGTAGTGGCAGGGAATATGGGATTAATGTAGGATTAGTATAAATGGGTGGTTGTTGGTCGGCACAGACTCAGTGGGCCGAAGGGCCTGTTTCAGTGCTGTATCTCTAAATAAAAAAACAAAAAGCTAAATTATTACTTTGTGTCTGTCTTCACTGAGGAAGATACAAGAAATCTCCCAGTATTAGAGATCCAAAGGTCTAGGGGAATGAGGAATTGAAGGAAATCAGTATTATTAAGAAGGTTGTATTGGAGAAATTAATGGGGCTGAAGGTTGATAAGTCCCCAGGACCTGATATTCTACATCCCAGAGTGTTGAAAGAGGTAGCTATAGAGATAGTGAATGGATTGGTGATCATCTTCCAAAATTCTATAGATTCTGGAGCGGTCCCTGCATATTGGAAGGTAGAAATGTCACGCTGCTATTTAAGAAGGGAGGGAGAGAGAAAACAGGGAACTATAGACCTGTTAGCCTAACATCAGTAGTAGGGAAAATGCTAGAACCTATTCTAAAAGATGTGCTAAATGGACACTTGGATAATAATGATCTGATTGGGCATTGTCAACATGAATGAGAAATCATGTTAACCGAACCTGTTGGAGTCTTTTGAGGATGTTACTAACAGAATTGTTAAAGGGGAGTTGGTGGACATGGAATACTTGGATTTTCAGAAGGTTTTTGATAAAGTCCCCCACAGGATGTTGGTTAGTAAAATTAAAGCACATGGGATAAAAGGTAATATGCTGGCATAGATTAAGGATTGGTTAACAGTCGGAAAACAGAGAGTAGGAATAAACGGGTCAGTCTCACATAGGCATGCTGTGACTAGTGGGGTACTGCAGGGATCAGCACTTGGGCCCCAGCTGTTCACAATATATAGTAATGATTTGGATGTGGGGACCAAATTTCCAAATTCGCGGATGACACAAAACTAGGTGGGAATCTGCGTTTTGAGGAAGATGCAAAGTGGCTTCAAGGGGATTTGGACAGACTTAGTGAGTGGGCAAGAACGTGGCAGATGGAATATAATGTGGAAAAATGTGAGGTTATCCACTTTGGTAGGGGGAATAGATGTGCAGAGTATTTCTTAAATAGTAAGAGATTAGAAAGTGTAGATGTACAAAGGGACCTGGGTGTCCTTGTCAATAAGTCACTGAAAGCTAACATGTAGGTACAACAAGCAATTAAGAAGGCTAATGGTATGTTAGCCTTTATCACAGGAAGATTTGAGTACAGGAGTAGTGAAGTCTTGCTTCAATTTTGTAGAACCGTGGTTAGACTGCATCTGGAGTGCTGTGTGCAGTTTTGGTCCCCTTACCTTATGAAGGATATTATTGTCATAGAAGGAGTGCAACGAAGATTCACGAGACTTGTTCCTGGGATAGCGGGCTGTCCTATGAAGAGAGATTGGAGAAACTGGGCCTGTATTCGCTAGAGTTTCAAAGAATGAGAGGTGATCTCATTGAAACCTACAAAATACTTAAAGGGATAGACAGGGTAGATGCAGCTGAGATGTTTCACTACTTGGAGCGTCTAGAACCAGGGGACACAATTTCAAAATAAGGGGGAAGCCATTTAGGACCGAAATGAGGAGAAATTTCTTTACTCAGAGGGTTGTGAATCTTTGGAATTCTCTACCCCAGAGGGCTGTGGAAGCTCAGTCATTGTTTAAAGCAGAGATTGACAGATTTCTAAATACCAATGTTTTTATAAAGGTTCTTGTTGATAATGTGGGAAAAAGTCATTGAAGTGGATGATCAGCCATGACCGTATTGAATGGCGGAGCCGGTTCAATGGGCTGAATGGCCTACTCCTGTTCCTATGTTCCAATGACTGTCTCAGTTCATCTGCTGCTGAAACCTTCATCAATGCCTTTTCTACCTTTATCTCAACTATTCCAATGCTCTCTTGGCTGGTCTCCTACATTCTACACTCCGTAAACTTGAGGTCATCCAAAACTCTGTTGTCTGTGTCATAATCCTCACCAAGTCTCATTCACCTATCATCCTAAAGCTCACTTACTTACATTGGCTCCCCGTAAAGCAACACACTGATTTAAAATTCTCATCCTTGTTTTCAAATCTCTCCATGACCTCACCTCTCTCTATCTCTGTAATCTCCTTCAGTACCACAACCCTCTGAGATATCTGTGGTCATTGAATTCTAATTGCTCCACCATTGGTGGCCATACGTTCAGCTGCCTTGACACTAAGCTCGGGAATTCCCTCTCTACACCTCTCCGCCTCTCTACCTCCTTTGAGACATTCCTAAAAACCTAGCACTCTGACCTAAATCTTGGCCTAACATGTGACATGGGCCATCATTTTACTCTCTTCGGACAGCAGCTGGCCACTGACCGAAAAGTCGGTGGCGATCCCGCCTCCACCTCCACCTGGCCTGGGAACCAAACCGCATTTTACGGTCCCCAGGCCCTCAATTGGTCTGAGGCGGGACTTCCACCTCATTGGGGAAGTCTCGCCTAATGGAGCTGCTGGCCAATCAGCCGGCAGGCAGCTCTTAGTCCCAACAACGACACCGGGAGCGGTGGTCACTGCTGGGACTGCAACCCAGCTTCCAGATGAAGAGGAAGGATGGCCTTGGGAATAGGTAAGTTTTGGGGGCCTCACTGGGGTTGATCGGTCAGTCCCCGGTGAGGCAAGCGAGGGGGGGGGATCAAATGGGGGCTGTGTGTTGGGGCATGGGGGGCGGCCCTCCGTCGGGCACAGGATGCCTGATCAGGAGGCCACAGCCCCCACTGCCCCGCAGGCCGTCAGAAAGCCACCTACTTTTAACAGGCGGCTTTTCTCAGGCCTGGGCCGCCTGCCTGCCAATGGTAAAATCCCCGAGCCACTTAAGGGCCTTGATTTGCCTGGGGCGGGCGGGCGAGTTATCACCGCCGTCGCCCCACATAAACTGGCGATGGAGACGGGAGCGGGATGGGTAGGGCCTCCCGAGCCTCCCACTCCATTTTATGCACCCACCGACCCCACCCCCACCCCACCACCAGCCCGCTCTTTGGTGGGGGCGTAAAATTCCGGCCTCACTGTCTAATTTTGTTTTCCAAGCTTCTGTGAAGCACCTTGGGATGTTTTATTACATTAAAGGCGATATATAAATAATTGTTGTTATTGTTCATTATCTGTGGAGTTGTGAATGGTACTGAAGACTGAAATCATCAGCGAACATCCCCATTTCTGACTTTATGATGATTAGGAGGGAAGGTCATTGATGAAGTAGCTGAAGATGGTTGGGTCTAGGAGACTACCCTGAGGAACTCCTGCAGTGATGTCCTGGGACTGAGATGATTGACCTCCAACAACCTCAACCATGTTCCTTTGTGCTAGGCATGACTCCAACCAGCAGAGAGTTTTCCCGCTGATTCCTATTGACTTCAGTTTTGGTAGGGCTCCTTAATGCCATACATAGTCAATGCTATCTTGATATCAAGGGCAGTCACTCTCACCTCACTTCTTGAGTTCAGCTCTTTTGCCAATGTTTGGACCAAGGCTGTAATGAGGTCAGGACCTGAGTGGCCCTGGCGGAACCCAAACTGAGCGTCAGTGAACAGGTTATTGCTGAGTAAATGCCTCTTGATAGCACTGTCAATGACCCCTTCTATTTCCTTGCTAATGATCAGGAGTAGACTGATGGGGCGGTAATTGGCTGGATTGGATTTGTCCTGCTTTTTGTGGATAGGACATACCTGGGCAATTTTCCACATTGTCGGGTAGATGCCAGTACTGTAGCTGTATTGGAACAGTTTGGGAAGGGGCATGGCTAGCACAGGTCTTCAGTACCAGAGTCGGGATGTTGTCAGGGCCCATATCCAGTGCCTTCAGCCATTTCCTAATATCACATGGAGTGAGTTGAATTGACCGAAGGCTGGCATCTGTGATGCTGGGGACATCAGGAGGAGGCCGAGATGGATCATCCACTCAGTACTTCTGGCTGAAGATTGTTGCAAATGCTTCAGCCTTATCTTTTGCACATCGTTGGGGATGGAGATGTTTATGGAGCCTCCTGTCCTGTTAGTTGTTTAATTGTCCACCATGCATGACTGTATATGGCAGGATCTGTTGGTTGTGGGATCGCTTTGCCCTGTGTATCACATGCTACCGCCTCTGTTTGTCACGCATGTAGTCCTGGGTTGTAGCTTCACCAGGTTGACACCTCATTTTGAACTATGCCTGGTGCTGCTCCTGGCATGCCCTCCTGCACTCTTCAATGAACCAGGGTTGGTTCCCCGGCTTGATGGTAATGGTAGAGTGGGGGAATATGCCGAGCTATGAGGTTACAGATTGTGGTTGAGTACAATTCTGCTGCTGCTGATGGCCCACAGCACCTCATGGATGCCCAGTTTTGAGCTGTTCTGTTCTGTTCTGAATCCATCCATTTAACAGTGCCAAACAACATGATGATGTCCTCAGTGTGAATAGTCTCCACAAGGACTGTGTGGTGGTCACGCCTACCAATACTTTCATGGACAGATGCATCTGCAACAGGTAGATTGGTGAAGACGAGATCAAGTACGTTTTCCCCTTATCTTGGTTCCCTCGCCACCTGCCGCAGACCCAATCTAGCAGATATGTCCTTCAGAACCCGGCCAGTAGTCATGCTACCAAGCCACTGTTGGTGAATTGCCCCACCCAGAGTACATTCTGTGTGATTGCTATCCTTAGTACCTCGTCCAGGTGGTGTTCAACATGGGGAAGCATTGATTTATTAACTGGGGGAAGGGGGGCGTGGTAGGTGGTAATCCGCAGGAGGTTTCCTTGTCCATATTTGACCCGATGCCATGAGACTTCATGTGGTCCGGAGTCAATGTTGAGGACTCCCAGGGCAACTCCCTCCCAATTGTATAGCACTGTGCCGCCACCTCTGGTGGGTCTGTCCTGCTGGTGGGACAGGAGATACCGAGAGATGGTGACGAAGGAGACTGGGACATTGTAAGGTATGATTCCGTGAGTATGACTATGTCAGGCTGCTGCTTGACTAGTCTGTGGGGAAGCTCTCCCAAATTTGGCACAAGCCCCCAGATGTTAGTGAGGAGGACTTTGCAGGGTCAACTGGGAAGGGTGTGCCATTGTCGTTGCTGGTGCCCTGGTCAATGTCGGGTGGTCCATCCAGTTTTGTTCTTCTTGTTTTGTGTAGCTGTTTGATACAAGTGAGTTGCTTGCTAGGCTGTTTCAGAGCGCAGTTAAGAGTGAACCATATTACTGTGGGTGTGGAGTCACATGTGGGCGAGACTGGGTAAGGAAGGTCAATCTCCTTCCCTAAAGGACATTAATGACTATGATGGGTTTTTATAACATTCAGGAAGTCTCATGGTCACTATTACTGGTACTAAGTATTTTTTATTCCAGATTAATTTGATAAACTGAATTTACATTCCCTAGCCTCCATGGTGGGATTTGAACTTTGGCTTACTAGACCAGTAATATACAGTAATGCTACTGTCCCCAACTTCTTATCCATCCTGGGTAAATCAGAAACAGACGCATTCACGGTGGGTTGGGTTTTGTGAATTTGGCGATTTAACTATCCCACTACCACACCACCCCCCTCCCCCACCTCCCTCCCACCATTGTGGGGATGTGGGGGTTTAAAATTCCTCCCTAGGCCTTTCCTAGTGTTAAGAGAATGTCTGCCCTGGTTAGAAATGTGAGAAACACATGGCTGGGTTGTACACATGTTGGTGTACAAGCTCAATGTGCTTGTGATCAATAAACAATACAGCCTGTGGTATCCAGTGGAACCAGAGGCAGCCATTTACATTTACCTTTAGCAGGCAGGGAATTGTCTCCTGTGGCTCACTGGAAATCCACCTTTGGGCTGGTGTCACCTTGTTTATGTGACACCCTGCCCCTGAAAGGCAGCTCGACTTCCAGAGGCAGCAGTGTAATCGAAATACCACATTAGACTGTCAACAAGTGGGCCTGAGTTGAAACCATAGTCCTGATTGCCACTTCCACCCTAGCTAATATTGGAGAACAGGTTTCAATGGAGAGAGAAAACTGGCTTGGCTAAGGTGGGAGTGAATCCAGAATATATAAATGCTATTCCACAACACTCAGACTTCTGGTGGAGATTGACGGTAGATGGAATGTAGTTTGCGTCACGTATATTATCGTACTGACCCTACCCATTAGCAACCATGAATAGAAACTTTTCTCCATCATATTGTCACATGCAAACAACCTTGGCTCAGTGATGACACTCTCACCTCTGGGCCAGGGTGGAGAGTTCAAACCCCTGTTCAGGATTTCAATTTCAGCACCTTCAGGACGTGCCAGTTTTGAAGGGGTTCTGATGAAGATTCCGTCTTTCAGGTGGGGTGTTAATCCCACGTCCCATATTTGAAGAAGAACAGGCGTATTCACCTAGTGTTCAGGTCAATATTTATTGCTCAACCAACATCACTAAAGCTGTTTAATTGGTCATTATCACATTGTTCTATGTGGGGCCTTGCTGAGTACAAATTGGCTTCTGCGTTAACCTGTATTAGAGCAGTGACTACACTTGAAAAATACACTGGCTGTTGAATGCTTTGAGATGTCCTGAGGTTTTGAAAGGAGAAATACACCAACTTTCCTAATATGGAGTCTCAGCCAGGTATTGGAATAGTATTGCAG
This sequence comes from Heterodontus francisci, assembly GCF_036365525.1. NCBI lineage: Eukaryota > Metazoa > Chordata > Chondrichthyes > Heterodontiformes > Heterodontidae > Heterodontus > Heterodontus francisci. Next base: position 8,479,238 of record NC_090373.1, read on the forward strand.
TCTCTTTGGCCTCCTTATCTCGAGAGACAATGGGTAAGCGCCTGGAAGTGGTCAGTGGTGTGTGGAGCAGTGCCTGGATTGCAGTAGCTTCCCCATTACCAAGCAGGAGCACCTACTAGCAAATAACACAACCCCAGCTTTCTCAACATGGAAACACAACTCATGAACATGAATGAGGAAAGCTAATTATTTACCAGTCTTTCTTTGAATGAATTTTTCCAAAGGTTTGCTAAACTGCTGCTGCTTACTCACTCACAGTGTCCTGGTGGAGGAGATAGAAGGGGTCAACAACCTAACCCTTCCCTAAATTTCTCTGCACGGGACCCTGTCACCAGTTACCTCCCAATTGGAACAGCTTTTAAATCCCGCCTCACTCACACTTGAACTGGCATGGCTTAACCGGACAGTGGGTTAGAAGATTTGCACTAGTTGAATGCTGTTGGCTAGGAGGAGACGAAGCAAACATGCTGGACCAATCCTGCCCCAGGAAAGCCACCCTCATATTGGCCAATCAGAGTAGATTAGATCTGGCCAAGTGTGTAACTCCAACTGTCTGTGCTGTGGAAAGCAGCAATCCAACAGGGAGGGAGGGAGGGAGGGGGGGAGGGGAATGGAAGCATAATATTGCATAAACAACTCTTTCTTGACAGTAATCAGATGTGCTTGTTTTGTCAGCAGACCCATGCAGTTCTCACCTGGAGTTGTGTTGAAATGTAATTATAGATTGTATTATGTGTATGTGGATGCCAGGAAATAAGGTCATGTCCCTGAATGGTCAGTCTTCATTTTGGGGTTGTAAAGGGAAAGTAGTGAGCGGTGAGTGCCGAAGGAGTGATTTGACCTTATCCATTGCATGAAATGCCCTTTGAAATTCACAAGCTAGTTTTTAATTGACTTATGAGTCTTTCATGTCATTGAGAGCCCAGCCAGGATGGTTATCTTTCCCACTCCCCAGGAGTGACTTTATCAAGGTCTTTAAGATAATGAATGGGTTTGATAAGGTAACTAAAATAAGGAAAAGAACAGCTGCCTTATGTCAGAAAAGCAATTGTACCAGCAGATGTAACTCAGTCCTACTCTGTCTCTTCTAGCTGCTGAGAAAAGGTAGAGCTAGAAATGTGAACCCTTTGAGAATCTCCTGGACTTTGCAACCCTCAGAATTCCCATGTTTTCTGGCATGGTAGGTGCAAATCTAATATTTTTCTCCCTCACTAACTATTATAGAGTAGATTTAGATAAATGCATGGTGACCAAAAAACAGAATTTCTTAATTTATAGTCATATTGTTCTAATTTCTTCCCCTTCCCTTCCTTTCTCTCCAAGAAACTGAATTTCAGTGGGACGTGAATGCTTTAGACACGTAATGTGTCTTCCTGATGACTGAGTCTATACAATGATTGTCCACTACATGGTTGATGGTATGGAGAAAGGTGGAGTGAATCACAGCCAACCCTAATCTGCTATTCACCCATCATCTACATATGGTGACTTCCCAATGGGAGCCACTGGATATTGATCAGGAATAAGATGGAAAACTAATTGCATTATCCACTAAGATAATGGGTATTCAATTAAGAATGAATTCACTGTTTCATGATTCCAGTAGGGAATTGCTCTGGATGGGAGTGTGGGTCAGAGAATTAACTCTGCAGTGTTTCTTCAAAGCCCTTTGTGCAGTGTGAAATCAGAGAGATTTGCAATAATATCTTTGAATAAACAAAAACAATTACTATTGGTGCAGAAATGCAGCTTTGGAAGAATTGATGAGACATGGCTGAGTCATGAGGCACAAATTGGTACCAATTTGGTTTGATGACATTATAGCCTATTTGGTCAACATGAGAGGAGAGCCTGAACTATTTTTGATGGCTTCCCAACAAATACCCACCCAACTCTCTGTATGGATTTGGTTGGTGTGACTGATGAATGAAGAGACTTACAGCAACATATAGGGGAGGAAAGAGGTGCATTTCAGCTTGGGACAGATGGTTTCACTCTTGCCTCTGGTTTAGAGGGGTGGGGGTTTAAATTCCATACCAGGATGTGAGCCCTCCTAATTCCATGACCAACATAACCTCTTCAACCAACACCAACAAAACAATAACAGATTGACTGTGAGATGTGGCTGGCATGAAGGCCCACATAACAGTCAGAGAGTCGTACAACATAGAAACAGGTCCTTCGGCCCACCGCATCCATGCCGACCAGAATGTCTATCTATACTAATCCCACCTACCTGCATTAATTCCGTATCCCTCTATGCCTTGCTCATTCAAGTACCTGTTCAGATGCCTCTTAAATGTTACTACTGTTCCTGCCTCCACCACCTCCTCAGGCAGCTCATTCCAGATACCCACTATTCTTTGTGTGAAAAATTTACCCCTTTGATCCCCTTTAAACCTCCTCCCTCTCACCTTAAATCTATGGCCTCTAGTTTTAGTCACCCTGACCATGGGAAACAGACTCTGGCTATCTACCCTATCTATGCCTCTCATAATTTTATATACTTCTATCATGTCCCCTCTCAGCCTCCTTTGCTCCAGGGAAAACAGGCCCAGCCTGTCCAATCTCTCTTTATAACTCAAGCCCTCCAAACCAGGCAACATTCTTGTGAATCTTTTCTGCACCCTCTCTAGATTAATCACATCTTTCCTGTAGTGCGACAACCAGAACTGCACACAGTACTCCAAATGCTGCCTAACCAACGTTATGTACAACTGTAACATGACGTCCCAACTCTTGTACTTAGTGCCTCAGCCAATGAAGGCAAGCATGCCATACGCCTTCTTCACCACCCTGTCTACATGTGTTGCCACTTTCAGGGAACTATGTACTTGCACCCCAAGGTCTCTCTGCTCAACAACACTCTCAGGGCCCTGCCATTCACTGTATATCTCCTGCCCTTGTTTAACTTCGCAAAATGCATTACTTCGCACTTGTCTGCGTTAAATTCCATTTGCCAATCTCTTGCCCACTTTCCCAGTTGATCTATATCCTGTTGTAACCTCAGACAACCTTCTTCACTATCCACTATACCACCAATTTTGGTGTCATCTGAAAACTTACTAATCATGCCCTTTACATTCACATCCAAGTCATTAATATAGATGACAAACAACAGAGGGCCCAGCACCGATCCCTGCGGTAACACCACTGGTCACCTGCCTCCAATCTGAAAAACAACCCTCCACTACCACCCTCTGCCTCCTGTCACCAAGCCAATTTTATATCCAATTTGCTAACTCACCCTGGATCCCATGTGTTCGAACCTTCTGGACCAGGCTACCATGCGGGACCTTGTCAAAGGCCTTGCTAAAGTCCATGTAGACAACGTCCACTGCCCTGCCCTCATCAATCCTCTTGGTCACCTCCTCGAAAAACTCAATCAAATTTGTGAGACATGATTTCCCACGCACAAAGCCATGCTGACTATCCCTAATCAGACCTTGCCTTTCCAAATGCATATAAATCCTGTCTCTCAGAATCCCTTCCAATAACTTTCCCACCACTGATGTAAGGCTCACTGTCCTGTAGTTCCCTGGCTTATCCCTGCTGCCCTTCTTAAATAAAGGCACAACATTAGCTATCCTCCAGTCTTCCGGTACCTCACCCGTGGCTAATGATGATACAAAAATCTCTGCCAGGGCCCCAGCAATCTTCTCCCTTGCTTCCCATAGCATCCTAGGATACGCCTGTTCAGGCCCTGGGGACTTATCTACCTTAATGCACTTCAAAACCGCCAACTTGCTGCATTGCAGCAAATAATTTGCTGGGTGAAACACTTTGAAATGTATTGCCAATGCAATAATGTGCTATCTAAATGCAAATATTTATTTATCAAAACATCGAATCTGATGTGGAGTGGAACTGAGCCAAATTCATTCTTTGGTCAGTGCTGGTTACTGGATCTCAGTGCGGTTGGTGTGGAGGAGAGGAGAGGAGAAAGGAGGCACAATTGACTGTCATATTTGGCGAGTGAGGGTAGAAGGGGGCTCGGCTATGATTTCTTCACAGTTGGGGTATCCTATTGAATGTGTCCTTAAAGGGTGCCATACAGGCAAGGTGCTGGAGGACAGGCAGTACTAGTTGAATTGATAGCAGAATGAGTCAGCATTTGGAGGAGAAGGTAATTGATGGGTGTGGTATGAGGAAAATACAGCAATCAATTTGGCAAAGGTCGAGCTGACACAAAGCAGCAGCAGCAGTTTAACTTTGTGCCAAGAGGAAGCTGACTTCCTATTTGGTTTTGAAGTTTTATAATGAAAAGGTTTAATTTTAACCTGCTCCCAATTTAGTTTCACAAAGACGGAACTTAATCTTTTCTCTGTAAATGTGAAAACTATGGAAATGATACTGATGTTCTCCTTGGAGAAGGAAAATAGATAACCACTGCAAAGGTTATCTACATGCAAAGCATGTTTCAACACACTAACCAACACAGTGAATAAATCGCCCTCCTCAGTCAAAGACCTGATTCCTGCAGTCCTAACTTGGACAGGATGGGAATATTTAGCAGAAATCTCCCAGACACCCTGTTCAATATTCTACCTGTGGTTTGAAACCACTCACCCTTTCCTGTGCTGCTTGACATACAGTATCTGTGTCTGCTTAAATTTACTCAGATCACTTCTGGTGAGACAATTTTGGCCAAGTCATGATGGGTCCCATCAATACAGTGGCTTTTCCCCAGTGATCCTCAAAGGCATTGACTCGAGGCTGTTGTCATTTTTCAAGTCCAAAACTGGTTTGGGGTGGGTGAAGGGGGTAGGACCATAGATTGAGCTTTGATCAAAGCAAAGTACTGCAGACGCTGGGAATCTGAAACAAAAACAGAAAGTGCTGGAAATACTCATCAGGTCTGGCAGCATCTGTGGAGAGAGAAGCAGAGTTAACATTTCAGGTTTGTGACTTTTCATCAGAATAAGTGAGCTTTGAGTTAGCTCTGCTGCTATTTAAAATTCAATGACGAGCTAAGTGATGAATACTTCGACATCACAAGGCACAAAAGATCTTTTGGAACATAGGAACAAGAGAACAGGAGTAGGCCATTCTGCCCCTCGTGCCTGTTCTGCCACTCAATGTGATCATGGCTGATCTATATCCAAAGTCCATCTACCCTTTGTTTTAAACAACCAACATTTTGGAGACTGGTTTGAAATTTTCAGGCAGCCCAGTCAACAGCCAGAGCTGTGAAGGGCTGAAACCACTCGATAGCAATACACTGAGAGCATGAGGTAGAATTGCACCATCTTCATATGCAATTCTCTTGGCTGTAAAGAACTTGGAGACGGCCTGAGGCTGTGAAAGTCGCTTTATAAATGCAAGTTCTTTCTTCAAAATTCATCTATGGATTCAAATATCTTAAGTCTCATTTCCTAATCCCATTACCAAAAGCGAAGGGAAATCCCAGTTCTGTCCCGTGTTCCTCATTCTGTTACCTTGATGGGTTTGCTTCCTCCACTACCCAATGAAAGATGAGGGGTTTCGACATTCAGACAATAGCACCTATGAAATAACTAAACCAACACTCCCTCTGGTGGTGGAGATTTGGCATACAGAGTGGAGACTTTATCCATATTTGACAAAATTGTCAGTTCAGGCAATAACAATGCAGCAGGAAACAGAAAATGCTCGGCAGGTCCACCATAATCCGTCAGGAGAAAGAGAGATTGTCTGAACTGGAAGCTGAGGATAATATCAAATACTTTAATAGAAATGAATAAAGCGAAAGGGAGAGGAATGACAGAAAATAAGAATAAGAGACAATGCTGAGAACACACAGCAGCTGAAAGCAGCGTAAAAGAGAACGGAAAAGCAAACGTCTCAGGTGCAGAGCTCTCCCTGCTGTAAAAGCCGAGTTCTTACTTTTACATTACAGCAACAACTTCCAACTATGTAACACCGTCAACATAGGAAAAATGTCCCAGGGGCATGAGGCAACAGGGACAACAAAATTTGACTGAGCCAGATAAAGAGATTTTAGGACAGATGATCAAAGGCTTGGTTAAAGAGGTAGGTTTTATGCTGCACCTTAAAGGAGGAGAGAGAGAGGTAGAGAGGCGGAGAAACTTAAGGAGAGAATTACAGAGTTTACAATGCAAATACGCTAGAATGCAGCAGAGTGTGAGGAAATGAAAAGACACCTGGATTTTTTGAGAGGACAATGTAGGTTATGGAGCAATGTGATAGAAGTGATAGAATGTGATTAAAGGATGACATGGGAGGTTTAGAAGCAAAATGTTTCTCGTAATTGAGAGGTTTAGAATAAGGCACTACAATCGTGACTCTACAGTGGTACTTCATCGTTCTATTAATTTCAATGGAATGAAAATCAGGCAGCATTTACAATGGGTGGCCAATTCCCTCTTCCAGATTACCACCCAGGCAGTGAATACAAAGGGCTCATTTTAATCAACCCCGCCTTGATGGGATAGAACCAGTTACTGTTTTAACACCCCATCCCAATTTTACTTTCCTCGGCAGGGAGATCAGGATCTCACCTTCAGCGCTGACTTTTGTCAGCACGCCACAGGTCCTGGCAGTGGCCCAGGAAGCGGGTGCCTTTGCCGCATGTCATATGTACGGTTGGCTGACCGCGATCATGCAGCAGCTGGACAATTACCATACCTGAGGTGCAGGGTCCGTGCTATTGCAGAGATGCTGACACCATTGTTATATATGTATATATTGTTATACTATCTGTAAAGTGTTAGGAATTAATTAGCTAGGAACCAGTTGTTATGTGTAAGTGTTCCATTGGGGGGGCCACTTTCACGGCTGCACAGGGGAGTCATGTTATATGTAACACAAGAACCAGTTGAACCAGGTTCCACAGGCAGAGCATGGTGCTGAAATAAACAAGACTGACTCCCACCTTTTCCAAGTTTTAAAGTGTGATTCTTTCCAACATCTGTGAACCAGAAAACAACAAAAAGACAAAACATCCATCTTCTACCAGCTCTGCTTATACTGCTGCCTTTGTCTGAGGCAGTGAATCTGGAGTGTGGCTGGACCCCTCTACTGCGACTGTAACTCCTGGACCCCCTCCCTCCTCTACTGCTGCTGTAACTCCTGGACCCCCTGCCCCTTCTCCTGCTACTGTAACTCCTGGACCCCCTCCCTCCTCTACTGCTACTGAAACTCCTGGACCCTCTCCCCATCTACTGCTACTGTAACCCCTGGGCCCCCTCCCCCCTCTGCTGCTGCTATAACTCCTGGGCCTCTCCTTCCTCTACTACTACTGTAACCCCTGGACTCCACTCCCCCCTCTGCTGGCAGTATAACTCCTGGACACCCCCCCCCCCCCCGTACCACTGCTGCTGTAACTCCTCAACCACCTCCCCCCTCTACTGCTGCTATAACCCCTGGACTCCCTCCCCCCTCTACTGCTGCTATAACTCCTGGACACCCTCCCCCCTCTACTGCTACTGTAGCCCCTGGACCCCCTCCCCCCTCAACTGCTGCTGTGACTCCTGGACCCCCCTCTACCACTGCTGCTGCGGTAACTCCTGGACCCCCCTCTACCACTGCTGCTGCTGTTGCTCTAATACCTGGAATCCCCTCTATCCAGGGATAGGCACCAACATGTTGCATCATGGCATTTGGCAAAATTATTGACTCAGCCACGGACATGGGGCGATTAATCTGTATATAAAGTATATAGCCAATTTAATACCATCAAAGTTCTGAAGACGGGTCACTGACCAGAAACGTTAACTCTGCTTCTCTCTCAACAGATGCTACCAGACCTGCTGAGTATTTCCAGCATTTCTTGTTTTTATTACCATCAAAGTACAGTTCAATTTAAAACCCATTCTTCCTATAAATAAAGTAGCTCAGCAAACATCAATGGAGAGTAGCACAACTGTATTAGCTAACTAGCAAGCAAAATAATCTGCAATGCCAATGTCACTTTCTTTTGTAATTACGTTTGCTGCTAGGTTATTTTAAAATGCAAGTTTAAAGGCTTGAAGTAGGGGTCTGTAACATTTTGCGTTGGGTCCACATTACAATATTTGTCTTAACATAGGGGGCTGGTGAGACAATTTTGGAAAAATAAAGGCATTAAAATTTATCCTACTATTAATCAAACTACAACAAAGTGCAATTTTGTGAAGTAACTTTAAATGAGAACTCCATTTAATTGACTTACTTTCTGGTCACTATGTTGGACACTGATTTAGTGAGATACCTGGCAATTTTTTGTTTGTACAAGTAGTCAATATTTGCCCGCACACTTGTTGTACCATTGCGGAGTATTCCAGATAGATGTCCATCTGTCAGGAGTGATCTTGATCGCGCGCTCTCCCACTTCTCTCTGTGTCTGTCTCTCTCTCCCTCCCTCTCTGTGCCCCCCTCTCTGTGTTCCCCCCTCTCTGTGTCATCCCCCCTCTCTGTGACATCTCCCTCTCTTTGGGCTGTATTTTACAATCCCCCTGACGTTGGGGGTCATGTCGGGAGCCTGGAAAATGCCTCTAGCAGAGGCCTGCCAGGGACCTCGATGCTGGGAAGGCCTGGCCTGATATTGTCGGCAGTGGTGAGGCCATGTGGCAGCAGCCCTCCCGCTGCTCGGTGATGGAAGGCAAATATAAATATGTAAAATAATGTTCATGAAAGAATTAATGACATACCCGCTCCCGCTGTCTGTTCCAGAGCGATATTGCTGCTGGCGGCCGGCACTCCTGTGCCTTCGGATAACCGTCTGGGGATCTGATGCGGGACACTGGTGGGGAGAGGGGAGCAGGTAAGTATTTCAGTGCAGGGGGGGGGGGGGGGAGCGGGTTACAGTGATTTGATTGGTTTAGGGAATGGTGGGAAGGGGTAAAGATCAAAGTTTGTGAACTTTGAGGGGGAAGGTTAGGTACACAAGAGAGAGTGGGCAGAGAGAGAGAGAGACAGGGATAGAGAAAGGGGCAGACAGAGAGAGGGTAGAAAGAGAGAGGGGCAGACTGAGAGAGGGGGGGGGAGAGGGCAAGGAATGAATTGTTTGGTTATTGGGGGTGTGCAAGAGAGGCTAGAAACATTTATTTAATTTTTTAGAATAAGTTCTAACTCACTATTTCTTTAAAACTTAAAATTAAATGGAAGGGCTCGAACGAAAAGGTGCCTGACACCTTTGCCGGGAGTGGACAGCCTGCCCCTCCACTTCATCGGGGGCAGGGGGCAGTTTACCCCGGTGATTTAAATGAGACTTTAATATCATGATGGCTCCGCGACGAATGGTCTGCGCTGGTGGACTGCTATAGGTTACACCTGCTGCCAATCTTGGCAGCGGACATGTCAAATTTAGCCCTCGACATCATCTCTCCACGCTCCCTCTCTCTTGTTGAGAGATACAGCACTGAAACAGGCCTTTCGGCCAACTGAGCCTGTGCCGACCATCAACCACCCATTTATACTAATTCTACAATAACCCCATATCACCGACCACATCTCCAAGTTCCCTCAATTCTCCTACTACCGACCAACACGAGGAGTAATTTACAACGGCCAATTTATCTATCAACCTGCAAGCCTTCGGCTGTGGGAGGAAAACAGAGCATCTGACAGAAACCCACACAATCACAGAGAGAGCTTGCAAACTCCACACAAGCAGTACCCAGAACAGAACCTGGGTCACTAAAGCTGAGAGGCTGTGGTGCAAACGACTGAGCCACTGTGCCGCCCTCTGCTCCTCATTCTCTCTGTCTCCCCCTCTCTCTCACTGCACCCTGTCTCTCTCAAGAGCTGACCCCCCATCTCTCTGTCCCTGCACCCACTGTCCCTCTCTGCCCCTCTCTCTCACAGCCGTCTCTCCCTCTCGGCCATATCACTCTCTGCCCTTTCTCTCCCACTTTCTCTTTCGTTCCCTCTTTCTCAGCCTCTCTCCATGTCCTAGTCCCCCTGTTCCTAGCTCCCTCTCACTCTTTCCCTATCCCCCTGTCCCTCGTGCTCTCTGTCATTCGCTCTGCCTGTCCACCCTCTACCACTGCTGCTGCTGTAACTCCAGGACCTCCCCGTTCCACTGCTGCTGCAGTAACTCCTGGACCCCCCTCTACCACTGCTGCTGTTATAACTCATGGACGCCCCTCTACCACTGCTGCTGTTATAACTCCTGAACCCCCCTCTACCACTGCTGCTGCTGTAACTCCTGGACCCCCCTCTACTGCTGCTGCTGCTGTATCTCCTGGACACGCCCAACCCCCGACCCCCTCTACCACTGCTATAGCTGTAGCTCCTGGACCCTCCTCTACCACTGCTGCTGCTGTAACTCCAGGAACCCCCTCTCCCACTGCTGTTACTGTAACTCCTGGACTTCCCTCTACCACTGCTGTTCGTGTTGCTGTAACTCCTGGACTCCCCTCTACCACTGCTGCTGCCGTAACACCTGGACCCCCCTCCACCGCTGCTGTTGCTGTATCTCCTGGACACCCCCAACCCGCGCCCCCTCTACCACTGCTATTGCTGTAACTCCAGGAACCCCTTCTACCACTGCTGTTGCAGTAACTCCTGGACTCCCCTCCACCACTGCTGTTGCTGTAACTCCTGGACCCCCCTCTACTGCTGCTGCTGCTGTATCTCCTGGACTCGCCCAACCCCCGACCCCCTCTACCACTGCAATTGCTGTAACTCCAGGACCCCCTTCCACCACTGCTGTTGCAGTAACTCCTGGACTCCCCTCTACCACTGCTATAGCTGCAGCTCCTGGACCCTCCTCTACCACTGCTGCTGCTGTAACTCACGGAACCCCCTCTCCCACTGCTGCAACTGTAACTCCTGGATTTCCCTCGACCACTGCTGCTGCTGTAACTCCTGGACCCCCGCCCCCCCCTCATCTACCACTGCTGTAACTGTCATCCCTGGACAGCCCTCCACCACTGCTGTTAATGGAACTGCTGGACCCCCCTCTACCGCTGCTGCTGCTGTAAGTCCTGGAACCCCTCGACCACTGCTGCTGCTGTATCTCCTGGACACACCCACCCCCCACCCCCTCTACCACTGCTATTGCTGTAACTCCTGGACCCTCCTCTACCCCTGCTGTGACTGTAACTCCTGGACCCCCCTCTACCGCTGCTGCTGCTGTATGTCCTGGAACCCCTCTACCACTGCTGCAGCTGTTACTCCTGGACCCCCGCTCTACCACTGCTGCAGCTGTAACTCCTGGACCCCCGCTCTACCACTGCTGTTACTGTAACTCCTGGACACCCCTCTACCACTGCTGCTGATGTAACTCCTGGACCCTCCTCTACCACTGCTGTTGCAGTAACTCCTGGACCCCCCTCTGCCACTGCAGCTGCTGTAACTCCTGAACCCCCCTCTACCACTGCTGTCACTGTAACTCCTGGACCCACCTCTACCACTGCTGTTAGTGTAACTGCTGGACTCCCCTCTACCACTGCTGCTGCTGTAAGTCCTGGACCCCCTCTACCACTGCTGTTACTGTAACTCCTGGACCCTCCTCTACCACTGCGGCTGCTGTAAATCCTGGAACCTCCTCTACCACTGCTGCTGCTGTAACTCCTGGACCCCCTCTACCACTGCAGCTGCTGTAACTCCTGGACCGCCCCCCCTAACACTGCTGCTGCTGTAACTCCTGGACCCCCCTCTACCACTGCTGTTGCCGTAACCCCTGGACCCCCCTCTACCACTGCTGCAGCTGTAACTCCTGGACACCCCTCCACCACTGCTGTTGCAGTAACCCCTGGACCCCGCCCTAACACTGCTGCTGCAGTAACTCCTGGACCCCCGCTCTACCACTGCTGCTGCTGTAAATACCTGGCGACTCTCTACCACTGCTGCTGCTGTATCTCCTGGACACCCCCACCCCCTCGACCACTGCTATTGCTGTAACTCCTGGACTCCCCTCTACCACTGCTGTTGCAGTAACCCCTGGACCCCCCTCTACCACTGCTGCTGCAGTAACTCCTGGACCCCCCTCTACTTATGCTGTTACTGTAACACCTGGACTCCCCTCTACCACTGCTGCTGCAGTAACTCATGGACCCCCCTCTACGACTGCTGTTGCAGTAACTCCTGGACTCCCCCCTACCACTGCTGTTGCAGTAACCCCTGGACCCCCCTCTACCACTGCGGCTGCTGTAACTCGTGGACTCCCCTCTACCACTGCTGCTGCTGTAAGTCCTGGAACCTCCTCTACCACTGCTGCTGCTGTAACTCCTGGACCCCCCTCTACTGCTGCTGCTGCTGTATCTCCTGGACACGCCCAACCCCCGACCCCCTCTACCACTGCTATAGCTGTAGCTCCTGGACCCTCCTCTACCACTGCTGCTGCTGTAACTCCAGGAACCCCCGCTCCCACTGCTGTTACTGTAACTCCTGGACTTCCCTCTACCACTGCTGCAGCTCATACTCCTGGACCCCCCTCCACCACTGCTGTTCGTGTTGCTGTAACTCCTGGACTCCCCTCTACCACTGCTGCTGCCGTAACACCTGGACCCCCCTCCACCGCTGCTGTTGCTGTATCTCCTGGACACCCCCAACCCGCGCCCCCTCTACCACTGCTGTTGCAGTAACTCCTGGACTCCCCTCTACCACTGCTGTTGCTGTAACTCCTGGACCCCCCTCGACTGCTGCTGCTGCTGTATCTCCTGGACTCGCCCAACCCCCGACCCCCTCTACCACTGCTATTGCTGTAACTCCAGGACCCCCTTCAACCACTGCTGTTGCAGTAACTCCTAGACTCCCCTCTACCACTGCTATAGCTTAAGCTCCTGGACCCTCCTCTACCACTGCTGCTGCTGTAACTCACGGAACCCCCTCTCCAACTGCTGCAACTGTAACTCCTGGATTTCCCTCGACCACTGCTGCTGCTGTAACTCCTGGACCCCCGCCCCCCACCTCATCTACCACTGCTGTTACTGTCATCCCTGGACAGCCCTCTACCACTGCTGTTAATGTAACTGCTGGACCCCCCTCTACCGCTGCTGCTGCTGTAAGTCCTGGAACCCCTCGACCACTGCTGCTGCTGTATCTCCTGGACACCCCCACCCCCCCACCCCCTCTACCACTGCTATTGCTGTAACTCCTGGACCCTCCTCTACCCCTGCTGCTGCTGCAACTCCTGGACCCACCTCTCCCACTGCTGTTACTGTAACTCCTGGACCCCCCTCTACCGCTGCTGCTGCTGTAAGCCCTGGAACCCCTCTACCACTGCTGCAGCTGTTACTCCTGGACCCCCGCTCTACCACTGCTGCAGCTGTAACTCCTGGAACCCCGCTCTACCACAGCTGTTACTGTAACTCCTGGACACCCCTCTACCACTGCTGCTGATGTAACTCCTGGACCCTCCTCTACCACTGCTGTTGCAGTAACTCCTGGACCCCCCTCTGCCACTGCAGCTGCTGTAACTCCTGAACCCCCCTCTACCACTGCTGTTACTGTAACTCCTGGACCCACCTCTACCACTGCTGTTAGTGTAACTGCTGGACTCCCCTCTACCACTGCTGCTGCTGTAAGTCCTGGACCCCCCCCTAACACTGCTGCTGCTGTAACTCCTGGACCCCCCTCTACCACTGCTGTTGCAGTAACCCCTGGACCCCCCCTACCACTGCTGCTGCTGTAAATACCTGGACAACTCTCTACCACTGCTGCTGCTGTATCTCCTGGACACCCCCACCCCCTCGACCACTGCTTTGCTGTAACTCCTGGACCCTCCTCTACCACTGCTGCTGCTGTAACTCCTGGACTCCCCTCTACCACTACTGCTGCAGTAACTCCTGGACCCCCCTCTACTACTGCTGTTGCAGTAACTCCTGGACTCCCCCCTACCACTGCTGTTGCAGTAACCCCTGGACCCCCCTCTACCACTGCGGCTGCTGTAACTCGTGGACTCCCCTCTATCACTGCTGCTGCTGTAAATCCTGGAACCTCCTCTACCACTGCGGCTGCTGTAACTCGTGGACTCCCCTCTACCACTGCTGCTGTAAATCCTGGAACCTCCTCTACTGCTGCTGCTGCTGTAACTCCTGGACTTCCCTCTACCACTGCTGCTGCTGTAAATCCTGGACCCCCCTCTACCACTGCTGTTACTGTAACTCCTGGACCCCCCTCTAGCACTGCTGCTGCTGTAACTCCTGGAACCCCCTCTTCCAATGCTCTTACTGTAACTCTTGGACCCCCCTCTTCCACTGCTGCTGCTGCAACTCCTGGACCCCCCTGTCCCACTGCTGTTGCTGCAACTCCTGGACTTCCCTCTACCACTGCTGATGCTGTAACTCCAGGACCCAACACTCCCACTGCTGTTACTGTAACTCCTGGACTTCCCTCTACCACTGCTGCTGCTGTAACTCCAGGACCGCACTCTGCCACTGCTGCTGCTGTATCTCCTGGACACCCCCAACCCCCGCCATCTCTCCCACTGCTATTCTGTAACTCCTGGACCCTCCTCTACCACTGCTGCTGCCATAACTCATTGACCCCCCCTCTACCACTGCTGCTGCTGTAACCCCTGGACCCCCGCTCTACCACTGCTGCTGCTGTATCTCCTGGACACCCCTCTATCACTGCTGCTGCTGTAACGCCTGGATGCCCCTCTACCACTGCTGCTGATGTAACTCCTGGACCCCCCTCTACCACTGCTGCTGATATACCTCCTGGATCCCCCTCGACCACTGCAGCTGCTGTAACTCCTGGACCCACCTCTACCACTGCTGTTACTGTAACTCCTGGACCCACCTCTACCACTGCTGTTACTGTAACTGCTGGAGCCCCCTCTACCACTGCTGCTGCCAAAACTCCTGGACCCCCCCTCTACCACTGCTGCTGCTGTAACCCCTGGACCCCCGCTCTACCACTGCTGCTGCTGTATCTCCTGGAGCCCCCTCTAACACTACTGCTGCTGTAACTCATGGACCCCCCTCTACCAATGCTGCTGCTGTAACTCCTGGACCCCCCACTAACACTGCTGCTGCTGTAACTCATGGACCCACCTCGACCACTGCTGTTGCAGTAACCCCTGGACCCCCCTCTACCACTGCTGTTGCAGTAACACCTGGACCCCCCTCTACCACTGCTGCTACTGTATCTCCTGGACACCCCCACCCCCTCGACCACTGCTATTGCTGTAACTCCTGGACCCTCCTCTACGACTGCTGCTGCTGTAACTCCTGGACTCCCCTCTACCACTGCTGTTGCAGTAACCCCTGGACCCCCCTCTAACACTGCTGCTGCAGTAACTCCTGGACCCCCCTCTACTACTGCTGTTACAGTAACACCTGGACCCCCCTCTACCACTGCTGCTGCAGTAACTCCTGGACTTCCCTCTACTACTGCTGTTACTGTAACACCTGGACTTCCCTCTACCACTGCTGCTGCAGTAACTCCTGGACCCCCCTCTACCACTGCTGCTGCAGTAACACCTGGACTCCCCCCTACCACTGCTGTTGCAGTAACCCCTGGACCCCCCTCTACCACTGCGGCTGCTGTAACTCCTGGACCCCCCTCTACCACTGCTGCTGCTGTAACTCCAGGAACCCCCTCTGCCACTGCGGCTGCTGTAACTCCTGGACTTCCCTCTACCACTGCTGCTGCTGTAACTCCTGGACTCCCCTCTACCACTGCAGCTGCAGTAACTCCTGGATCCCCCTCTACCACTGCTGCTGCTGTAAATCCTGGACCCTCCTCTACCACTTCTGTTACTGTAACTCCTGGACCCCCCTCTACCACTGCTGCTGCAGTAACTCCTGGACCCCCCTCTACTACTGCTGTTACTGTAACACCTGGACTCCCCTCTACCACTGCTGCTGCAGTAACTCCTGGACCCCCCTCTACTACTGCTGTTGCAGTAACTCCTGGACTCCCCCCTACCACTGCTGTTGCAGTAACCCCTGGAACCCCTCTCTACCACTGCGGCTGCTGTAACTCGTGGACTCCCCTCTACCACTGCTGCTGCTGTAAATCCTGGAACCTCCTCTACCACTGCTGCTGTTATAACTCCTGGACCCCCTCTACCACTGCAGCTGCTGTAACTCCTGGACCCCCCCCCTAACACTGCTGCTGCTGTAACTCCTGGACCCCCCTCTACCACTGCTGTTGCAGTAACCCCTGGACCCCCCTCTACCACTGCTGCAGCTGTAACTCCTGGACCCCCCTCTACCACTGCTGTTGCAGAAACCCCTGGACCCCCCCCTAACACTGCTGCTGCTGTAACTCCTGGACCCCCGCTCTACCACTGCTGCTGCTGTATCTCCTGGACACCCCCACCCCCTCGACCACTGCTTTGCTGTAACTCCTGGACCCTCCTCTACCACTGCTGCTGCTGTAACTCCTGGACTCCCCTCTACCACTGCTGTTGCAGTAACCCCTGGACCCCCCTCTACCACTGCTGCTGCAGTAACTCCTGGACCCCCCTCTACTACTGCTGTTACTGTAACACCTGGACACCCCTCTACCACTGCTGCTGCAGTAACTCCTGGACCCCCCTCTACTACTGCTGTTGCAGTAACTCCTGGACTCCCCCCTACCACTGCTGTTGCAGTAACCCCTGGACCCCCCTCTACCAGTGCGGCTGCTGTAACTCGTGGACTCCCCTCTATCACTGCTGCTGCTGTAATTCCTGGAACCTCCTCTACCACTGCGGCTGCTGTAACTCGTGGACTCCCCTCTACCACTGCTGCTGTAAATCCTGGAACCTCCTCTACTGCTGGTGCTGCTGTAACTCCTGGACTTCCCTCTACCACTGCTGCTGCTGTAAATCCTGGACCCCCCTCTACCACTGCTGTTACTGTAACTCCTGGACCCCCCTCTAGCACTGCTGCTGCTGTAACTCCTGGAACCCCCTCTTCCAATGCTCTTACTGTAATTCTTGGACCCCCCTCTTCCACTGCTGCTGCTGCAACTCCTGGACCCCCCTGTCCCACTGCTGTTGCTGCAACTCCTGGACTTCCCTCTACCACTGCTGATGCTGTAACTCCAGGACCCAACACTCCCACTGCTGTTACTGTAACTCCTGGACTTCCCTCTACCACTGCTGCTGCTGTAACTCCAGGACCGCACTCTGCCACTGCTGCTGCTGTATCTCCTGGACACCCCCAACCCCCGCCACCTCTCCCACTGCTATTCTGTAATCCTGGACCCTCCTCGACCACTGCTGCTGCCATAACTCATGGACCCCCCCTCTACCACTGCTGCTGCTGTAACCCCTGGACCCCCGCTCTACCACTGCTGCTGCTGTAACTCCAGGAACCCCCTCTGCCACTGCGGCTGCTGTAACTCCTGGACTTCCCTCTACCACTGCTGCTGCTGTAACTCCTGGACTCCCCTCTACCACTGCTGCTGCAGTAACTCCTGGACCCCCCTCTACCACTGCTGCTGCTGTAAATCCTGGACCCTCCTCTACCACTTCTGTTACTGTAACTCCTGGACCCCCCTCTAGCACTGCAGCTGCTGTAACTCCTGGAACCCCCTCTTCCAATGCTCTTACTGTAACTCCTGGACCCCCCTCTTCCACTGCTGCTGCTGTAACTCCTGGACTCCCCTCCACCACTGCTGTTGCAGTAACCCCTGGACCCCCCTCTACCACTGCTGCTGCAGTAACTCCTGGAACCCCTTCTACTACTGCTGTTACTGTAACACCTGGACTCCCCTCTACCACTGCTGCTGCAGTAACTCCTGGACCCCCCTCTACTACTGCTGTTGCAGTAACTCCTGGACTCCCCCTTACCACTGCTGTTGCAGTAACCCCTGGACCCCCTCTCTACCACTGCGGCTGCTGTAACTCGTGGACTCCCCTCTACCACTGCTGCTGCTGTAAATCCTGGAACCTCCTCTACCACTGCTGCTGTTATAACTCCTGGACCCCCTCTACCACTGCAGCTGCTGTAACTCCTGGACCCCCCTCTACCACTGCTGCTGCTGTAACTCCTGGACCCCCCTCTACCACTGCTGTTGCAGTAACCCCTGGACCCCCCTCTACCACTGCTGTTACTGTAACTCCTGGACCCCCCTCTACCACTGCTGCTGCTGTAACTCCTGGACCCCCCTCTACCACTGCTGTTGCAGTAACCCCTGGACCCCCCTCTACCACTGCTGTTACTGTAACCCCTGGACCCCCCTCTACCACTGCTGTTACTGTAACTCCTGGACCCCCCTGTACCACTGCTGTTGCAGTAACCCCTGGACCCCCCTCTACCACTGCTGTTACTGTAACTCCTGGACCCCCCTCTACCACTGCTGCTGCTGTAACTCCTGGACCCCCCTCTACCACTGCTGTTGCAGTAACCCCTGGACCCCCCTCTACCACTGCTGTTACTGGAACTCCTGGACCCCCCCCCTAACACTGCTGCTGCTGTAACTCCTGGACCCCCCTCTACCACTGCTGTTGCAGTAACCCCTGGACCCCCCTCTACCACTGCTGCAGCTGTAACTCCTGGACTCCCCCTTACCACTGCTGTTGCAGTAACCCCTGGACCCCCCCCTAACACTGCTGCTGCTTTAACTCCTGGACCCCCGCTCTACCACTGCTGCTGCTGTAAATACCTGGACGACTCTCTACCACTGCTGCTGCTGTATCTCCTGGGCACCCCCACCCCCTCGACCACTGCTTTGCTGTAACTCCTGGACCCTCCTCTACCACTGCTGCTGCTGTAACTCCTGGACTCCCCTCTACCACTGCTGTTGCAGTAACCCCTGGACCCCCCTCTTCCACTGCTGCTGCTGCAACTCCTGGACCCCCCTGTCCCACTGCTGTTGCTGCAACTCCTGGACTTCCCTCTACCACTGCTGATGCTGTAACTCCAGGACCCAACACTCCCACTGCTGTTACTGTAACTCCTGGACTTCCCTCTACCACTGCTGCTGCTGTAACTCCAGGACCGCACTCTGCCACTGCTGCTGCTGTATCTCCTGGACACCCCCAACCCCCGCCATCTCTCCCACTGCTATTCTGTAACTCCTGGACCCTCCTCTACCACTGCTGCTGCCATAACTCATTGACCCCCCCTCTACCACTGCTGCTGCTGTAACCCCTGGACCCCCGCTCTACCACTGCTGCTGCTGTATCTCCTGGACACCCCTCTATCACTGCTGCTGCTGTAACGCCTGGATGCCCCTCTACCACTGCTGCTGATGTAACTCCTGGACCCCCCTCTACCACTGCTGCTGATATACCTCCTGGATCCCCCTCGACCACTGCAGCTGCTGTAACTCCTGGACCCACCTCTACCACTGCTGTTACTGTAACTCCTGGACCCACCTCTACCACTGCTGTTACTGTAACTGCTGGAGCCCCCTCTACCACTGCTGCTGCCAAAACTCCTGGACCCCCCCTCTACCACTGCTGCTGCTGTAACCCCTGGACCCCCGCTCTACCACTGCTGCTGCTGTATCTCCTGGAGCCCCCTCTAACACTACTGCTGCTGTAACTCATGGACCCCCCTCTACCAATGCTGCTGCTGTAACTCCTGGACCCCCCACTAACACTGCTGCTGCTGTAACTCATGGACCCACCTCGACCACTGCTGTTGCAGTAACCCCTGGACCCCCCTCTACCACTGCTGTTGCAGTAACACCTGGACCCCCCTCTACCACTGCTGCTACTGTATCTCCTGGACACCCCCACCCCCTCGACCACTGCTATTGCTGTAACTCCTGGACCCTCCTCTACGACTGCTGCTGCTGTAACTCCTGGACTCCCCTCTACCACTGCTGTTGCAGTAACCCCTGGACCCCCCTCTACCACTGCTGCTGCAGTAACTCCTGGACCCCCCTCTACTACTGCTGTTACAGTAACACCTGGACCCCCCTCTACCACTGCTGCTGCAGTAACTCCTGGACTTCCCTCTACTACTGCTGTTACTGTAACACCTGGACTTCCCTCTACCACTGCTGCTGCAGTAACTCCTGGACCCCCCTCTACCACTGCTGCTGCAGTAACACCTGGACTCCCCCCTACCACTGCTGTTGCAGTAACCCCTGGACCCCCCTCTACCACTGCGGCTGCTGTAACTCCTGGACCCCCCTCTACCACTGCTGCTGCTGTAACTCCAGGAACCCCCTCTGCCACTGCGGCTGCTGTAACTCCTGGACTTCCCTCTACCACTGCTGCTGCTGTAACTCCTGGACTCCCCTCTACCACTGCTGCTGCAGTAACTCCTGGATCCCCCTCTACCACTGCTGCTGCTGTAAATCCTGGACCCTCCTCTACCACTTCTGTTACTGTAACTCCTGGACCCCCCTCTACCACTGCTGCTGCAGTAACTCCTGGACCCCCCTCTACTACTGCTGTTACTGTAACACCTGGACTCCCCTCTACCACTGCTGCTGCAGTAACTCCTGGACCCCCCTCTACTACTGCTGTTGCAGTAACTCCTGGACTCCCCCCTACCACTGCTGTTGCAGTAACCCCTGGAACCCCTCTCTACCACTGCGGCTGCTGTAACTCGTGGACTCCCCTCTACCACTGCTGCTGCTGTAAATCCTGGAACCTCCTCTACCACTGCTGCTGTTATAACTCCTGGACCCCCTCTACCACTGCAGCTGCTGTAACTCCTGGACCCCCCCCCTAACACTGCTGCTGCTGTAACTCCTGGACCCCCCTCTACCACTGCTGTTGCAGTAACCCCTGGACCCCCCTCTACCACTGCTGCAGCTGTAACTCCTGGACCCCCCTCTACCACTGCTGTTGCAGAAACCCCTGGACCCCCCCCTAACACTGCTGCTGCTGTAACTCCTGGACCCCCGCTCTACCACTGCTGCTGCTGTATCTCCTGGACACCCCCACCCCCTCGACCACTGCTTTGCTGTAACTCCTGGACCCTCCTCTACCACTGCTGCTGCTGTAACTCCTGGACTCCCCTCTACCACTGCTGTTGCAGTAACCCCTGGACCCCCCTCTACCACTGCTGCTGCAGTAACTCCTGGACCCCCCTCTACTACTGCTGTTACTGTAACACCTGGACACCCCTCTACCACTGCTGCTGCAGTAACTCCTGGACCCCCCTCTACTACTGCTGTTGCAGTAACTCCTGGACTCCCCCCTACCACTGCTGTTGCAGTAACCCCTGGACCCCCCTCTACCAGTGCGGCTGCTGTAACTCGTGGACTCCCCTCTATCACTGCTGCTGCTGTAATTCCTGGAACCTCCTCTACCACTGCGGCTGCTGTAACTCGTGGACTCCCCTCTACCACTGCTGCTGTAAATCCTGGAACCTCCTCTACTGCTGGTGCTGCTGTAACTCCTGGACTTCCCTCTACCACTGCTGCTGCTGTAAATCCTGGACCCCCCTCTACCACTGCTGTTACTGTAACTCCTGGACCCCCCTCTAGCACTGCTGCTGCTGTAACTCCTGGAACCCCCTCTTCCAATGCTCTTACTGTAATTCTTGGACCCCCCTCTTCCACTGCTGCTGCTGCAACTCCTGGACCCCCCTGTCCCACTGCTGTTGCTGCAACTCCTGGACTTCCCTCTACCACTGCTGATGCTGTAACTCCAGGACCCAACACTCCCACTGCTGTTACTGTAACTCCTGGACTTCCCTCTACCACTGCTGCTGCTGTAACTCCAGGACCGCACTCTGCCACTGCTGCTGCTGTATCTCCTGGACACCCCCAACCCCCGCCACCTCTCCCACTGCTATTCTGTAATCCTGGACCCTCCTCGACCACTGCTGCTGCCATAACTCATGGACCCCCCCTCTACCACTGCTGCTGCTGTAACCCCTGGACCCCCGCTCTACCACTGCTGCTGCTGTAACTCCAGGAACCCCCTCTGCCACTGCGGCTGCTGTAACTCCTGGACTTCCCTCTACCACTGCTGCTGCTGTAACTCCTGGACTCCCCTCTACCACTGCTGCTGCAGTAACTCCTGGACCCCCCTCTACCACTGCTGCTGCTGTAAATCCTGGACCCTCCTCTACCACTTCTGTTACTGTAACTCCTGGACCCCCCTCTAGCACTGCAGCTGCTGTAACTCCTGGAACCCCCTCTTCCAATGCTCTTACTGTAACTCCTGGACCCCCCTCTTCCACTGCTGCTGCTGTAACTCCTGGACTCCCCTCCACCACTGCTGTTGCAGTAACCCCTGGACCCCCCTCTACCACTGCTGCTGCAGTAACTCCTGGAACCCCTTCTACTACTGCTGTTACTGTAACACCTGGACTCCCCTCTACCACTGCTGCTGCAGTAACTCCTGGACCCCCCTCTACTACTGCTGTTGCAGTAACTCCTGGACTCCCCCTTACCACTGCTGTTGCAGTAACCCCTGGACCCCCTCTCTACCACTGCGGCTGCTGTAACTCGTGGACTCCCCTCTACCACTGCTGCTGCTGTAAATCCTGGAACCTCCTCTACCACTGCTGCTGTTATAACTCCTGGACCCCCTCTACCACTGCAGCTGCTGTAACTCCTGGACCCCCCTCTACCACTGCTGCTGCTGTAACTCCTGGACCCCCCTCTACCACTGCTGTTGCAGTAACCCCTGGACCCCCCTCTACCACTGCTGTTACTGTAACTCCTGGACCCCCCTCTACCACTGCTGCTGCTGTAACTCCTGGACCCCCCTCTACCACTGCTGTTGCAGTAACCCCTGGACCCCCCTCTACCACTGCTGTTACTGTAACCCCTGGACCCCCCTCTACCACTGCTGTTACTGTAACTCCTGGACCCCCCTGTACCACTGCTGTTGCAGTAACCCCTGGACCCCCCTCTACCACTGCTGTTACTGTAACTCCTGGACCCCCCTCTACCACTGCTGCTGCTGTAACTCCTGGACCCCCCTCTACCACTGCTGTTGCAGTAACCCCTGGACCCCCCTCTACCACTGCTGTTACTGGAACTCCTGGACCCCCCCCCTAACACTGCTGCTGCTGTAACTCCTGGACCCCCCTCTACCACTGCTGTTGCAGTAACCCCTGGACCCCCCTCTACCACTGCTGCAGCTGTAACTCCTGGACTCCCCCTTACCACTGCTGTTGCAGTAACCCCTGGACCCCCCCCTAACACTGCTGCTGCTTTAACTCCTGGACCCCCGCTCTACCACTGCTGCTGCTGTAAATACCTGGACGACTCTCTACCACTGCTGCTGCTGTATCTCCTGGGCACCCCCACCCCCTCGACCACTGCTTTGCTGTAACTCCTGGACCCTCCTCTACCACTGCTGCTGCTGTAACTCCTGGACTCCCCTCTACCACTGCTGTTGCAGTAACCCCTGGACCCCCCTCTACCACTGCTGCTGCAGCAACTCCTGGACCCCCCTCTACTACTGCTGCTGCAGTAACTCCTGGACCCCACTCTACTACTGCTGTTGCAGTAACTCCTGGACTCCCCCCTACCACTGCTGTTGCAGTAACCCCTGGACCCCCCTCTACCACTGCGGCTGCTGTAACTCGTGGACTCCCCTCTATCACTGCTGCTGCTGTAAATCCTGGAACCTCCTCTACCACTGCGGCTGCTGTAACTCCTGGACTTCCCTCTACCACTGCTGATGCTGTAACTCCAGGACCCAACACTCCCACTGCTGTTACTGTAACTCCTGGACTTCCCTCTAGCACTGCTATTGCTGTAACTCCAGGACCGCACTCTGCCACTGCTGCTGCTGTATCTCCTGGACATTCCCAACCCCTGCCACCTCTCCCACTGCTATTCTGTAACTCCTGGACCCTCCTCTACCACTGCTGCTGCCATAACCCATGGACCCCCCCTCTACCACTGCTGCTGCTGTAACCCCTGGACCCCCGCTCTACCACTGCTGCTGCTGTATCTCCTGGACACCCCTCTACCACTGCTGCTGCTGTAACGCCTGGATGCCCCTCTACCACTGCTGCTGATGTAACTCCTGGACCCCCCTCTACCACTGCTGCTGATATACCTCCTGGATCCCCCTCGACCACTGCAGCTGCTGTAACTCCTGGACCCACCTCTACCACTGCTGTTACTGTAACTCCTGGACCCACCTCTACCACTGCTGTTACTGTAACTGCTGGACCCCCCTCTACCACTGCTGTTACTGTAACTCCTGGACCCCCCTCTACCACTGCTGCTGCCATAACTCCTGGACCCCCCCTCTACCACTGCTGCTGCTGTAACCCCTGGACCCCCGCTCTACCACTGCCGCTGCTGTATCTCCTGGAGCCCCCTCTAACACTACTGCTGCTGTAACTCATGGACCCCCCTCTACCAATGCTGCTGCTGTAACTCCTGGACCCCCCACTAACACTGCTGCTGCTGTAACTCATGGACCCACCTCTACCACTGCTGTTGCAGTAACCCCTGGACCCCCCTCTACCACTGCTGTTGCAGTAACACCTGGACCCCCCTCTACCACTGCTGCTGCTGTATCTCCTGGACACCCCCACCCCCTCGACCACTGCTATTGCTGTAACTCCTGGACCCTCCTCTACCACTGCTGCTGCTGTAACTCCTGGACTCCCCTCCACCACTGCTGTTGCAGTAACCCCTGGACCCCCCTCTACCACTGCTGCTGCAGTAACTCCTGGACCCCCCTCTACTACTGCTGTTGCAGTAACACCTGGACCCCCCTCTACCACTGCTGCTGCAGTAACTCCTGCACCCCCCTCTACTACTACTGTTACTGTAACACCTGGACTCCCCTCTACCACTGCTGCTGCAGTAACTCCTGGACCCCCCTCTACCACTGCTGCTGCAGTAACACCTGGACTCCCCCCTACCACTGCTGTTGCAGTAACCCCTGGACTCCCCTCTACCACTGCGGCTGCTGTAACTCCTGGACCCCCCTCTACCACTGCTGCTGCTGTAACTCCAGGAACCCCCTCTGCCACTGCGGCTGCTGTAACTCCTGGACTTCCGTCTACCACTGCTGCTGCTGTAACTCCTGGACTCCCCTCTACCACTGCTGCTGCAGTAACTCCTGGACCCCCCTCTACCACTGCTTCTGCTGTAAATCCTGGACCCTCCTCTACCAATGCTGTTACTGTAACTCCTGGACCCCCCTCAAGCACTGCTGCTGCTGTAACTCCTGGAACCCCCTCTTCCAATGCTCTTACTGTAACTCCTGGACCCCCCTCTTCCACTGCTGCTGCTGCAACTCCTGGACCCCCCTGTCCCACTGCTGTTGCTGCAACTCCTGGACTTCCCTCTACCACTGCTGATGCTGTAACTCCTGGACCCAACACTCCCACTGCTGTTACTGTAACTCCTGGACCCAACACTCCCACTGCTGTTGCTGCAACTCCTGGACTTCCCTCTACCACTGCTGCTGCTGTAAATCCTGGACCCTCCTCTACCACTGCTGTTACTGTAACTCCTGGACGCTCCACTAGCATTGCTGCTGCAGTAACTCCAGGACCCCCCTCTGCTACTGCTGTTGCAGTAACTCCTGGACCCCTCTCTACCACTGCTATTGCTGTAACTCCTGGACCCCCCTCTACCACTGCTATTGCTGTAACTCCTGGACTCCCCTCTACCACTGCTATTGCTGTAACTCCTGGACCCCCCTCTACCACTGCTATTGCTGTAACTCCTGGACCCCCACTACCACTGCTATTGCTGTAACTCCTGGACTCCCCTCTACTAATGCTGTAACTGTAACTCCTGGAATCCCCTCTACCACTCCTGTTGCAGTAACTCCTGGACCCCCCTCTACCACTGCTGCTGCTGGAAGTCCTGGATTCCCCTCTACCACTGCTGCTGCTGTAAGTCCTGGACTCCCCTCTACCACTGCTGCTGCTGTAACTCCTGGACACCCCTCTACCACTGCTGCTGCTGTAAGTCCTGGACTCCCCTCTACCACTGCTGTTACTGTAACTCCTGGAACCTCCTCTACCACTGCTGTTACTGTAACTCCTGGAACCTCCTCTGCCACTGCGGCTGCTGTAACTCCTGGACTTCCCTCTACCACTGCTGCTGCTGTAACTCCTGGACTCCCCTCTACCACTGCTGCTGCAGTAACTCCTGGACCCCCCTCTACCACTGCTGCTGCTGTAAATCCTGGACCCTCCTCTACCACTTCTGTTACTGTAACTCCTGGACCCCCCTCTAGCACTGCAGCTGCTGTAACTCCTGGAACCCCCTCTTCCAATGCTCTTACTGTAACTCCTGGACCCCCCTCTTCCACTGCTGCTGCTGTAACTCCTGGACTCCCCTCCACCACTGCTGTTGCAGTAACCCCTGGACCCCCCTCTACCACTGCTGCTGCAGTAACTCCTGGAACCCCCTCTACCACTGCGGCTGCTGTAACTCGTGGACTCCCCTCTATCACTGCTGCTGCTGTAAATCCTGGAACCTCCTCTACCACTGCGGCTGCTGTAACTCCTGGACCCCCCTCTACCACTGCTGCTGCTGTAACTCCTGGACTTCCCTCTACCACTGCTGCTGCTGTAACTCTTGGACCCCCCTCTACCACTGCTGTTACTGTAACTCCTGGACCCCCCTCTACCACTGCTGTTACTGTAACTCCTGGACCCCCCTCTAGCACTGCTGCTGCTGTAACTCCTGGACTTCCCTCTACCACTGCTGATGCTGTAACTCCAGGACCCAACACTCCCACTGCTGTTACTGTAACTCCTGGACTTCCCTCTAGCACTGCTGTTGCTGTAACTCCAGGACTGCACTCTGCCACTGCTGCTGCTGTATCTCCTGGACATTCCCAACCCCTGCCACCTCTCCCATTGCTATTCTGTAACTCCTGGACCCCCCTCTACCACTGCTGCTGCTGTATCTCCTGGACACCCCTCTACCACTGCTGCTGCTGTATCTCCTGGACACCCCTCTACCACTGCTGCTGCTGTAACGCCTGGATGCCCCTCTACCACTGCTGCTGATGTAACTCCTGGACCCCCCTCTACCACTGCTGCTGATATACCTCCTGGATCCCCCTCGACCACTGCAGCTGCTGTAACTCCTGGACCCACCTCTACCACTGCTGTTACTGTAACTCCTGGACCCACCTCTACCACTGCTGTTACTGTAACTGCTGGACCCCCCTCTACCACTGCTGCTGCCATAACTCCTGGACCCCCCCTCTACCACTGCTGCTGCTGTAACCCCTGGACCCCCGCTCTACCACTGCTGCTGCTGTAACCCCTGGACCCCCGCTCTACCACTGCTGCTGCTGTATCTCCTGGACCCCCCCTCTACCACTGCTGCTGCTGTAACCCCTGGACCCCCGCTCTACCACTGCTGCTGCTGTAACTCATGGACCCCCCTCTACCAATGCTGCTGCTGTAACTCCTGGACCCCCCACTAACACTGCTGCTGCTGTAACTCATGGACACCCCCACCCCCTCGACCACTGCTATTGCTGTAACTCCTGGACCATCCTCTACCACTGCTGCTGCTGTAACTCCTGGACTCCCCTCCACCACTGCTGTTGCAGTAACCCCTGGACCCCCCTCTACCACTGCTGCTGCAGTAACTCCTGGACCCCCCTCTACTACTGCTGTTGCAGTAACACCTGGACCCCCCTCTACCACTGCTGCTGCAGTAACTCCTGCACCCCCCTCTACTACTACTGTTACTGTAACACCTGGACTCCCCTCTACCACTGCTGCTGCAGTAACTCCTGGACCCCCCTCCACCACTGCTGCTGCAGTAACACCTGGACTCCCCCATACCACTGCTGTTGCAGTAACCCCTGGACTCCCCTCTACCACTGCGGCTGCTGTAACTCCTGGACCCCCCTCTACCACTGCTGCTGCTGTAACTCCAGGAACCCCCTCTGCCACTGCGGCTGCTGTAACTCCTGGACTTCCGTCTACCACTGCTGCTGCTGTAACTCCTGGACTCCCCTCTACCACTGCTGCTGCAGTAACTCCTGGACCCCCCTCTACCACTGCTGCTGCTGTAAATCCTGGACCCTCCTCTACCAATGCTGTTACTGTAACTCCTGGACCCCCCTCTAGCACTGCTGCTGCTGTAACTCCTGGAACCCCCTCTTCCAATGCTCTTACTGTAACTCCTGGACCCCCCTCTTCCACTGCTGCTGCTGCAACTCCTGGACCCCCCTGTCCCACTGCTGTTGCTGCAACTCCTGGACTTCCCTCTACCACTGCTGATGCTGTAACTCCTGGACCCAACACTCCCACTGCTGTTACTGTAACTCCTGGACCCCACTCTACCACTGCTGCTGCTGTAAATCCTGGACCCTCCTCTACCACTGCTGTTACTGTAACTCCTGGACGCTCCACTAGCATTGCTGCTGCAGTAACTCCAGGACCCCCCTCTGCTACTGCTGTTGCAGTAACTCCTGGACCCCTCTCTACCACTGCTATTGCTGTAACTCCTGGACCCCCCTCTACCACTGCTATTGCTGTAACTCCTGGACTCCCCTCTACCACTGCTATTGCTGTAACTCCTGGACCCCCCTCTACCACTGCTATTGCTGTAACTCCTGGACCCCCACTACCACTGCTATTGCTGTAACTCCTGGACTCCCCTCTACTAATGCTGTAACTGTAACTCCTGGAATCCCCTCTACCACTCCTGTTGCAGTAACTCCTGGACCCCCCTCTACCACTGCTGCTGCTGGAAGTCCTGGAATCCCCTCTACCACTGCTGCTGCTGTAAGTCCTGGACTCCCCTCTACCACTGCTGCTGCTGTAACTCCTGGACTCCCCTCTACCACTGCTGTTACTGTAACTCCTGGAACCTCCTCTACCACTGCTGTTACTGTAACTCCTGGAACCTCCTCTGCCACTGCGGCTGCTGTAACTCCTGGACTTCCCTCTACCACTGCTGCTGCTGTAACTCCTGGACTCCCCTCTACCACTGCTGCTGCAGTAACTCCTGGACCCCCCTCTACCACTGCTGCTGCTGTAAATCCTGGACCCTCCTCTACCACTTCTGTTACTGTAACTCCTGGACCCCCCTCTAGCACTGCAGCTGCTGTAACTCCTGGAACCCCCTCTTCCAATGCTCTTACTGTAACTCCTGGACCCCCCTCTTCCACTGCTGCTGCTGTAACTCCTGGACTCCCCTCCACCACTGCTGTTGCAGTAACCCCTGGACCCCCCTCTACCACTGCTGCTGCAGTAACTCCTGGAACCCCCTCTACCACTGCGGCTGCTGTAACTCGTGGACTCCCCTCTATCACTGCTGCTGCTGTAAATCCTGGAACCTCCTCTACCACTGCGGCTGCTGTAACTCCTGGACCCCCCTCTACCACTGCTGCTGCTGTAACTCCTGGACTTCCCTCTACCACTGCTGCTGCTGTAACTCTTGGACCCCCCTCTACCACTGCTGTTACTGTAACTCCTGGACCCCCCTCTACCACTGCTGTTACTGTAACTCCTGGACCCCCCTCTAGCACTGCTGCTGCTGTAACTCCTGGACTTCCCTCTACCACTGCTGATGCTGTAACTCCAGGACCCAACACTCCCACTGCTGTTACTGTAACTCCTGGACTTCCCTCTAGCACTGCTGTTGCTGTAACTCCAGGACTGCACTCTGCCACTGCTGCTGCTGTATCTCCTGGACATTCCCAACCCCTGCCACCTCTCCCATTGCTATTCTGTAACTCCTGGACCCCCCTCTACCACTGCTGCTGCTGTATCTCCTGGACACCCCTCTACCACTGCTGCTGCTGTATCTCCTGGACACCCCTCTACCACTGCTGCTGCTGTAACGCCTGGATGCCCCTCTACCACTGCTGCTGATGTAACTCCTGGACCCCCCTCTACCACTGCTGCTGATATACCTCCTGGATCCCCCTCGACCACTGCAGCTGCTGTAACTCCTGGACCCACCTCTACCACTGCTGTTACTGTAACTCCTGGACCCACCTCTACCACTGCTGTTACTGTAACTGCTGGACCCCCCTCTACCACTGCTGCTGCCATAACTCCTGGACCCCCCCTCTACCACTGCTGCTGCTGTAACCCCTGGACCCCCGCTCTACCACTGCTGCTGCTGTAACCCCTGGACCCCCGCTCTACCACTGCTGCTGCTGTATCTCCTGGACCCCCCCTCTACCACTGCTGCTGCTGTAACCCCTGGACCCCCGCTCTACCACTGCTGCTGCTGTAACTCATGGACCCCCCTCTACCAATGCTGCTGCTGTAACTCCTGGACCCCCCACTAACACTGCTGCTGCTGTAACTCATGGACACCCCCACCCCCTCGACCACTGCTATTGCTGTAACTCCTGGACCATCCTCTACCACTGCTGCTGCTGTAACTCCTGGACTCCCCTCCACCACTGCTGTTGCAGTAACCCCTGGACCCCCCTCTACCACTGCTGCTGCAGTAACTCCTGGACCCCCCTCTACTACTGCTGTTGCAGTAACACCTGGACCCCCCTCTACCACTGCTGCTGCAGTAACTCCTGCACCCCCCTCTACTACTACTGTTACTGTAACACCTGGACTCCCCTCTACCACTGCTGCTGCAGTAACTCCTGGACCCCCCTCCACCACTGCTGCTGCAGTAACACCTGGACTCCCCCATACCACTGCTGTTGCAGTAACCCCTGGACTCCCCTCTACCACTGCGGCTGCTGTAACTCCTGGACCCCCCTCTACCACTGCTGCTGCTGTAACTCCAGGAACCCTATCTGCCACTGCGGCTGCTGTAACTCCTGGACTTCCGTCTACCACTGCTGCTGCTGTAACTCCTGGACTCCCCTCTACCACTGCTGCTGCAGTAACTCCTGGACCCCCCTCTACCACTGCTGCTGCTGTAAATCCTGGACCCTCCTCTACCAATGCTGTTACTGTAACTCCTGGACCCCCCTCTAGCACTGCTGCTGCTGTAACTCCTGGAACCCCCTCTTCCAATGCTCTTACTGTAACTCCTGGACCCCCCTCTTCCACTGCTGCTGCTGCAACTCCTGGACCCCCCTGTCCCACTGCTGTTGCTGCAACTCCTGGACTTCCCTCTACCACTGCTGATGCTGTAACTCCTGGACCCAACACTCCCACTGCTGTTACTGTAACTCCTGGACCCCACTCTACCACTGCTGCTGCTGTAAATCCTGGACCCTCCTCTACCACTGCTGTTACTGTAACTCCTGGACGCTCCACTAGCATTGCTGCTGCAGTAACTCCAGGACCCCCCTCTGCTACTGCTGTTGCAGTAACTCCTGGACCCCTCTCTACCACTGCTATTGCTGTAACTCCTGGACCCCCCTCTACCACTGCTATTGCTGTAACTCCTGGACTCCCCTCTACCACTGCTATTGCTGTAACTCCTGGACCCCCCTCTACCACTGCTATTGCTGTAACTCCTGGACCCCCACTACCACTGCTATTGCTGTAACTCCTGGACTCCCCTCTACTAATGCTGTAACTGTAACTCCTGGAATCCCCTCTACCACTCCTGTTGCAGTAACTCCTGGACCCCCCTCTACCACTGCTGCTGCTGGAAGTCCTGGAATCCCCTCTACCACTGCTGCTGCTGTAAGTCCTGGACTCCCCTCTACCACTGCTGCTGCTGTAACTCCTGGACTCCCCTCTACCACTGCTGCTGCAGTAACTCCTGGACCCCCCTCTACCACTGCTGCTGCTGTAAATCCTGGACCCTCCTCTACCACTTCTGTTACTGTAACTCCTGGACCCCCCTCTAGCACTGCAGCTGCTGTAACTCCTGGAACCCCCTCTTCCACTGCTGCTGCTGTAACTCCTGGACTCCCCTCCACCACTGCTGTTGCAGTAACCCCTGGACCCCCCTCTACCACTGCTGCTGCAGTAACTCCTGGAACCCCCTCTACTACTGCTGTTACTGTAACACCTGGACTCCCCTCTACCACTGCTGCTGCAGTAACTCCTGGACCCCCCTCTACTACTGCTGTTGCAGTAACTCCTGGACTCCCCCTTACCACTGCTGTTGCAGTAACCCCTGGACCCCCTCTCTACCACTGCGGCTGCTGTAACTCGTGGACTCCCCTCTACCACTGCTGCTGCTGTAAATCCTGGAACCTCCTCTACCACTGCTGCTGTTATAACTCCTGGACCCCCTCTACCACTGCAGCTGCTGTAACTCCTGGACCCCCCCCTAACACTGCTGCTGCTGTAACTCCTGGACCCCCCTCTACCACTGCTGTTGCAGTAACCCCTGGACCCCCCTCTACCACTGCTGCAGCTGTAACTCCTGGACCCCCCTCTACCACTGCTGTTGCAGTAACCCCTGGACCCCCCCCTAACACTGCTGCTGCTTTAACTCCTGGACCCCCGCTCTACCACTGCTGCTGCTGTAAATACCTGGACGACTCTCTACCACTGCTGATGCTGTAACTCCTGGACCCAACACTCCCACTGCTGTTACTGTAACTCCTGGACCCCACTCTACCACTGCTGCTGCTGTAAATCCTGGACCCTCCTCTACCACTGCTGTTACTGTAACTCCTGGACGCTCCACTAGCATTGCTGCTGCAGTAACTCCAGGACCCCCCTCTGCTACTGCTGTTGCAGTAACTCCTGGACCCCTCTCTACCACTGCTATTGCTGTAACTCCTGGACCCCCCTCTACCACTGCTATTGCTGTAACTCCTGGACTCCCCTCTACCACTGCTATTGCTGTAACTCCTGGACCCCCCTCTACCTCTGCTATTGCTGTAACTCCTGGACCCCCACTACCATTGCTATTGCTGTAACTCCTGGACTCCCCTCTACTAATGCTGTAACTGTAACTCCTGGAATCCCCTCTACCACTCCTGTTGCAGTAACTCCTGGACCCCCCTCTACCACTGCTGCTGCTGGAAGTCCTGGAATCCCCTCTACCACTGCTGCTGCTGTAAGTCCTGGACTCCCCTCTACCACTGCTGCTGCTGTAACTCCTGGACACCCCTCTACCACTGCTGCTGCTGTAAGTCCTGGACTCCCCTCTACCACTGCTGTTACTGTAACTCCTGGAACCTCCTCTACCACTGCTGTTACTGTAACTCCTGGAACCTCCTCTGCCACTGCGGCTGCTGTAACTCCTGGACTTCCCTCTACCACTGCTGCTGCTGTAACTCCTGGACTCCCCTCTACCACTGCTGCTGCAGTAACTCCTGGACCCCCCTCTACCACTGCTGCTGCTGTAAATCCTGGACCCTCCTCTACCACTTCTGTTACTGTAACTCCTGGACCCCCCTCTAGCACTGCAGCTGCTGTAACTCCTGGAACCCCCTCTTCCACTGCTGCTGCTGTAACTCCTGGACTCCCCTCCACCACTGCTGTTGCAGTAACCCCTGGACCCCCCTCTACCACTGCTGCTGCAGTAACTCCTGGAACCCCCTCTACTACTGCTGTTACTGTAACACCTGGACTCCCCTCTACCACTGCTGCTGCAGTAACTCCTGGACCCCCCTCTACTACTGCTGTTGCAGTAACTCCTGGACTCCCCCTTACCACTGCTGTTGCAGTAACCCCTGGACCCCCTCTCTACCACTGCGGCTGCTGTAACTCGTGGACTCCCCTCTACCACTGCTGCTGCTGTAAATCCTGGAACCTCCTCTACCACTGCTGCTGTTATAACTCCTGGACCCCCTCTACCACTACAGCTGCTGTAACTCCTGGACCCCCCCCTAACACTGCTGCTGCTGTAACTCCTGGACCCCCCTCTACCACTGCTGTTGCAGTAACCCCTGGACCCCCCTCTACCACTGCTGCAGCTGTAACTCCTGGACCCCCCTCTACCACTGCTGTTGCAGTAACCCCTGGACCCCCCCCTAACACTGCTGCTGCTTTAACTCCTGGACCCCCGCTCTACCACTGCTGCTGCTGTAAATACCTGGACGACTCTCTACCACTGCTGCTGCTGTATCTCCTGGGCACCCCCACCCCCTCGACCACTGCTTTGCTGTAACTCCTGGACCCTCCTCTACCACTGCTGCTGCTGTAACTCCTGGACTCCCCTCTACCACTGCTGTTGCAGTAACCCCTGGACCCCCCTCTACCACTGCTGCTGCAGCAACTCCTGGACCCCCCTCTACTACTGCTGCTGCAGTAACTCCTGGACCCCACTCTACTATTGCTGTTGCAGTAACTCCTGGACCCCCCCCTACCACTGCTGTTGCAGTAACCCCTGGACCCCCCTCTACCACTGCGGCTGCTGTAACTCGTGGACTCCCCTCTATCACTGCTGCTGCTGTAAATCCTGGAACCTCCTCTACCACTGCGGCTGCTGTAACTCGTGGACTCCCCTCTACCACTGCTGCTGTAAATCCTGGAACCTCCTCTACTGCTGCTGCTGCTGTAACTCCTGGACTTCCCTCTACCACTGCTGCTGCTGTAACTCCTGGACCCCCCTCTACCTCTGCTATTGCTGTAACTCCTGGACCCCCACTACCACTGCTATTGCTGTAACTCCTGGACTCCCCTCTACTAATGCTGTAACTGTAACTCCTGGAATCCCCTCTACCACTCCTGTTGCAGTAACTCCTGGACCCCCCTCTACCACTGCTGCTGCTGGAAGTCCTGGAATCCCCTCTACCACTGCTGCTGCTGTAAGTCCTGGACTCCCCTCTACCACTGCTGCTGCTGTAACTCCTGGACACCCCTCTACCACTGCTGCTGCTGTAAGTCCTGGACTCCCCTCTACCACTGCTGTTACTGTAACTCCTGGAACCTCCTCTACCACTGCTGTTACTGTAACTCCTGGAACCTCCTCTGCCACTGCGGCTGCTGTAACTCCTGGACTTCCCTCTACCACTGCTGCTGCTGTAACTCCTGGACTCCCCTCTACCACTGCTGCTGCAGTAACTCCTGGACCCCCCTCTACCACTGCTGCTGCTGTAAATCCTGGACCCTCCTCTACCACTTCTGTTACTGTAACTCCTGGACCCCCCTCTAGCACTGCAGCTGCTGTAACTCCTGGAACCCCCTCTTCCACTGCTGCTGCTGTAACTCCTGGACTCCCCTCCACCACTGCTGTTGCAGTAACCCCTGGACCCCCCTCTACCACTGCTGCTGCAGTAACTCCTGGAACCCCCTCTACTACTGCTGTTACTGTAACACCTGGACTCCCCTCTACCACTGCTGCTGCAGTAACTCCTGGACCCCCCTCTACTACTGCTGTTGCAGTAACTCCTGGACTCCCCCTTACCACTGCTGTTGCAGTAACCCCTGGACCCCCTCTCTACCACTGCGGCTGCTGTAACTCGTGGACTCCCCTCTACCACTGCTGCTGCTGTAAATCCTGGAACCTCCTCTACCACTGCTGCTGTTATAACTCCTGGACCCCCTCTACCACTACAGCTGCTGTAACTCCTGGACCCCCCCCTAACACTGCTGCTGCTGTAACTCCTGGACCCCCCTCTACCACTGCTGTTGCAGTAACCCCTGGACCCCCCTCTACCACTGCTGCAGCTGTAACTCCTGGACCCCCCTCTACCACTGCTGTTGCAGTAACCCCTGGACCCCCCCCTAACACTGCTGCTGCTTTAACTCCTGGACCCCCGCTCTACCACTGCTGCTGCTGTAAATACCTGGACGACTCTCTACCACTGCTGCTGCTGTATCTCCTGGGCACCCCCACCCCCTCGACCACTGCTTTGCTGTAACTCCTGGACCCTCCTCTACCACTGCTGCTGCTGTAACTCCTGGACTCCCCTCTACCACTGCTGTTGCAGTAACCCCTGGACCCCCCTCTACCACTGCTGCTGCAGCAACTCCTGGACCCCCCTCTACTACTGCTGCTGCAGTAACTCCTGGACCCCACTCTACTATTGCTGTTGCAGTAACTCCTGGACCCCCCCCTACCACTGCTGTTGCAGTAACCCCTGGACCCCCCTCTACCACTGCGGCTGCTGTAACTCGTGGACTCCCCTCTATCACTGCTGCTGCTGTAAATCCTGGAACCTCCTCTACCACTGCGGCTGCTGTAACTCGTGGACTCCCCTCTACCACTGCTGCTGTAAATCCTGGAACCTCCTCTACTGCTGCTGCTGCTGTAACTCCTGGACTTCCCTCTACCACTGCTGCTGCTGTAACTCTTGGACCCCACTCTACCACTGCTGTTACTGTAACTCCTGGACCCCCCTCTAGCACTGCTGCTGCTGTAACTCCTGGACTTCCCTCTACCACTGCTGATGCTGTAACTCCAGGACCCAACACTCCCACTGCTGTTACTGTAACTCCTGGACTTCCCTCTAGCACTGCTGTTGCTGTAACTCCAGGACCGCACTCTGCCACTGCTGCTGCTGTATCTCCTGGACATTCCCAACCCCTGCCACCTCTCCCACTGCTATTCTGTAACTCCTGGACCCTCCTCTACCACTGCTGCTGCCATAACTCATGGACCCCCCCTCTACCACTGCTGCTGCTGTAACCCCTGGACCCCCGCTCTACCACTGCTGCTGCTGTATCTCCTGGACACCCCTCTACCACTGCTGCTGCTGTAACGCCTGGATGCCCCTCTACCACTGCTGCTGATGTAACTCCTGGACCCCCCTCTACCACTGCTGCTGATATACCTCCTGGATCCCCCTCGACCACTGCAGCTGCTGTAACTCCTGGACCCACCTCTACCACTGCTGTTACTGTAACTCCTGGACCCACCTCTACCACTGCTGTTACTGTAACTGCTGGACCCCCCTCCACCACTGCTGCTGCCATAACTCCTGGACCCCCCCTCTACCACTGCTGCTGCTGTAACCCCTGGACCCCCGCTCTACCACTGCTGCTGCTGTATCTCCTGGAGCCCCCTCTCACACTACTGCTGCTGTAACTCATGGACCCCCCTCTACCAATGCTGCTGCTGTAACTCCTGGACCCCCCACTAACACTGCTGCTGCTGTAACTCATGGACCCACCTCTACCACTGCTGTTGCAGTAACCCCTGGACCCCCCTCTAACACTGCTGTTGCAGTAACACCTGGACCCCCCTCTACCACTGCTGCTGCTGTATCTCCTGGACACCCCCACCCCCTCGACCACTGCTATTGCTGTAACTCCTGGACCCTCCTCTACCACTGCTGCTGCTGTAACTCCTGGACTCCCCTCTACCACTGCTGTTGCAGTAACCCCTGGACCCCCCTCTACCACTGCTGCTGCAGTAACTCCTGGACCCCCCTCTACTACTGCTGTTGCAGTAACACCTGGACCCCCCTCTACCACTGCTGCTGCTTAAACTTCTGCACCCCCCTCTACTACTACTGTTACTGTAACACCTGGACTCCCCTCTACCACTGCTGCTGCAGTAACTCCTGGACCCCCCTCTACCACTGCTGCTGCAGTAACACCTGGACTCCCCCCTACCACTGCTGTTGCAGTAACCCCTGGACTCCCCTCTACCACTGCGGCTGCTGTAACTCCTGGACCCCCCTCTACCACTGCTGCTGCTGTAACTCCAGGAACCCCCTCTGCCACTGCGGCTGCTGTAACTCCTGGACTTCCGTCTACCACTGCTGCTGCTGTAACTCCTGGACTCCCCTCTACCACTGCTGCTGCTGTAACTCCTGGACCCCCCTCTACCACTGCTGCTGCTGTAAATCCTGGACCCTCCTCTACCAATGCTGTTACTGTAACTCCTGGACCCCCCTCTAGCACTGCTGCTGCTGTAACTCCTGGAACCCCCTCTTCCAATGCTCTTACTGTAACTCCTGGACCCCCCTCTTCCACTGCTGCTGCTGCAACTCCTGGACCCCCCTGTCCCACTGCTGTTGCTGCAACTCCTGGACTCAACACTCCCACTGCTGTTACTGTAACTCCTGGACCCCCCTGTCCCACTGCTGATGCTGTAACTCCTGGACCCAACACTCCCACTGCTGTTACTGTAACTCCTGGACCCCACTCTACCACTGCTGCTGCTGTAAATCCTGGACCCTCCTCTACCACTGCTGTTACTGTAACTCCTGGACGCTCCACTAGCATTGCTGCTGCAGTAACTCCAGGACCCCCCTCTGCTACTGCTGTTGCAGTAACTCCTGGACCCCTCTCTACCACTGCTATTGCTGTAACTCCTGGACCCCCCTCTACCACTGCTATTGCTGTAACTCCTGGACTCCCCTCTACCACTGCTATTGCTGTAACTCCTGGACCCCCCTCTACCACTGCTATTGCTGTAACTCCTGGACCCCCACTACCACTGCTATTGCTGTAACTCCTGGACTCCCCTCTACTAATGCTGTAACTGTAACTCCTGGAATCCCCTCTACCACTCCTGTTGCAGTAACTCCTGGACCCCCCTCTACCACTGCTGCTGCTGGAAGTCCTGGAATCCCCTCTACCACTGCTGCTGCTGTAAGTCCTGGACTCCCCTCTACCACTGCTGCTGCTGTAACTCCTGGACTCCCCTCTACCACTGCTGCTGCTGTAACTCCTGGACTCCCCTCTACCACTGCTGTTACTGTAACTCCTGGAACCTCCTCTACCACTGCTGTTACTGTAACTCCTGGACCCCCCTCTACCACTGCTGCTGCTGTAACTCCTGGACTCCCCTCTCCCACTGCTGTTACTGTAACTCCTGGAACCTCCTCTACCACTGCTGTTACTGTAACTCCTGGAACCTCCTCTACCACTGCTGTTACTGTAACTCCTGGAACCTCCTCTATCACTGCTGTTACTGTAACTCCTGGAACCTCCTCTACCACTGCTGTTACTGTAACTCCTGGACTCCCCTCTACCACTGCTGCTGCTGTAACTCCTGGACTCCCCTCTACCACTGCTGCTGCTGTAAGTCCTGGACTCCCCTCTACCACTGCTGTGACTGTAACTCCTGGAACCTCCTCTACCACTGCTGTTACTGTAACTCCTGGACTCCCCTCTACCACTGCTGCTGCTGTAACTCCTGGACTCCCCTCTCCCACTGCTGTTACTGTAACTCCTGGAACCTCCTCTACCACTGCTGTTACTGTAACTCCTGGACTCCCCTCTACCACTGCTGCTGCTGTAAGTCCTGGACCCCCCTCTACCACTGCTGCTGCTGTAACTCCTGGACTCCCCTCTACCACTGCTGCTGCAGTAACTCCTGGAACCACCTCGACCACTGCTGTTACTGTAACTCCTGGAACCTCCTCTACCACTGCTGTTACTGTAACTCCTGGACCCCCTCTACCACTGCTGTTGGTGTAACTCCTGGACCCCCCTCTACCACTGCTGTTACTGTAACTCCTGGACCCCCCTCTACCACTGCTGCTGATGTAACTCCTGGACCCTTCTCTACCACTGCTGTTACTGTAACTCCTGGACCCCCCTCTACCACTGCTGCTGATGTAACTCCTGGACCCTTCTCTACCACTGCTGTTACTGTAACTCCTGGACCCCCCTCTACCACTGCTGCTGCAGTAACTCCAGGACCCCCCTCTGCTACTGCTGTTGCAGTAACTCCTGGACCCCTCTCTACCACTGCTATTGCAGTAACTCCTGGACTCCCCTCTACCACTGCTATTGCTGTAACTCCTGGACCCCCCTCTACCACTGCTATTGCTGTAACTCCTGGACCCCCCCTGTACCACTGCTATTGCTGTAACTCCTGGACTCCCCTCTACTAATGCTGTAACTGTAACTCCTGGACTCCCCTCCACCACTCCTGTTGCAGTAACTCCTGGACCCCCCTCTACCACTGCTGCTGCTGGAAGTCCTGGACTCCCCTCTACCACTGCTGCTGCTGTAACTCCAGGACTCCCCCCTACCACTGCTGCTGCTGCAACTCCTGGACCCCCTTCTACCACTGCTGCTGCTATAACTCCTGGACCCCACTCTACCACTGCGGCTGCTGTAACTCCTGGACACCCCTCTACCACTGCTGTCGCTGTAACTCCAGGACCCCCCACTCCCACTGCTGTTACTGTAACTCCTGGACTTCCCTCTACCACTGCTGCTGCTGCAACTCCTGGACCTCCCTCTACCACTGCTGTTACTGTAACTCCTGGACTTCCCTCTACCACTGCTGTTACTGTAACTCCAGGACCCCCCACTCCCACTGCTGTTACTGTAACTCCTGGACTTCCCTCTACCACTGCTGCTGCTGCAACTCCTGGACTTCCCTCTACCACTGCTGCTGATGTAACTCCTGGACTTCCCTCTACCACTGCTGTTACTGTAACTCCTGCGCCCCCCTCCACCACTACTGTTACTGTAACTCCTGGACCCTCCTCTACCACTGCTGCTGATGTAACTCCTGGACTTCCCTCGACCACTGCTGTTACTGTAACTCCTGGACCCCCCTCTGCCACTGCTGCTGCTGTAACTCCTCGACCCTCCTCGAACACTGCTGTTACTGTAACTCCTGGTCCCCCCTCTACCACTGCTACTGCTGTAACTCCTGGACCCCACCCAACCACTGCTGCTGCTGTAACTCCTGGACCCTCCTCTACCACTGCTGCTGCTGTAACTCCTGGAACCCCCCTCTACCACTGCTGCTGCAGTAACTCCTGGACCCCCCTCTACTACTGCTGTTGCAGTTACTCCTGGACCCCCCTCTACCACTGCTGCTGCAGTAACTCCTGGACCCCCCTCTACCACTGCTGCTGCAGTAACTCCTGGACCCCCCTCCACTACTGCTGTTGCAGTTACTCCTGGACCCCCCTCTACCACTGCTGCTGCTGTAACTCCTGGACTCCCCTCTACCACTGCTGTTGCAGAAACTCCTGGACCCCCCTCTACCACTGCTGCTGCTGTGACTCCTGGACCCCCCTCTACCACTGCTGTTGCTGTAACTCCTGGACCCTCCTCTACCACTGCTGCTGCTCTAACTCCTGGACCCCCCTCTACTGCTGATGCTGCTGTATCTCCTGGACACGCCCAACCCCCGACCCCCTCTACCACTGCTATAGCTGTAGCTCCTGGACCCTCCTCTACCACTGCGGCTGCTGTAACTCCAGGAACCCCCTCTACCACTGCTGCTGCTGTAAATCCTGGACTCTCCTCTACCACTGCTGCTGCTGTATCTCCTGGACCCCCCTCTTCCACTGCTGTTACTGTAACTCCTGGACCCCCCTCTACCAATGCTCTTACTGTAACTCCTGGACCCCCCTCTTCCACTGCTATTGCTGTAACTCCTGGACCCTCCTCTTCCCACTGCTGCTGCTGCAACTCCTGGTCTTCCCTCCACCACTGCTGCTGCTGTACTCCTGGACCCCCCTCTACCAATGCTGCTGCTGTAACGCCTGGACCCCCCTCTACCACTGCTGCTGCTGTAACTCCTGGACTCCCCTCTACCACCGCTGCCGCAGTAACTCCTGGACCCCCCTCTAAAACTGCTGTTGCTGTTACTCCTGGACTCCCCTCTACCACTGCTGTTACTGTAACTCCTGGACCCCCTCTACCACTGCTGTTACTGTAACTCCTGGAGTCCCCTCTAGCACTGCTGCTGCTGTAACTCCTGGACCCCCCTCTACCAATGCTCTTACTGCAACTCCTGGACCCCCATCTTCCACTGCTATTGCTGTAACTCCTGGACCCTCCTCTACCACTGCTGTTACTGTAACTCCTGGACTTCCCTCCACCACTGCTGCTGCTGTAACTCCTGGTCTCCCCTCTACCACCGCTGCCGCAGGAACTCATGGACCCCCCTCTACTTCTGCTGTTGCTGTTACTCCTGGACTCCCCACTATCACTGCTGTTACTGTAACTCCTGAACCCCCTCTACCACTGCTGTTACTGTAACTCCTGGACCCTCTTCTACCACTGCTGCTGCTGTAAATCCATGACCCTCCTCTACCACTGCTACTGCTGTAACTCCTGGATCCCTCCCAACCACTTCTGCTGCTGTAACTCCTGGAAACCCCTCTACCACTGCAGCTGATGTAACTCCTGGACCCTCCTCTACCACTGCTGCTGTTGGAACTCCTGGACCCGCCTCTACCACTGCTGCTGCAGTAACACCCGGACCCCCCTCGACTACTGCTGTTGCAGTTACTCCTGGACCCCCCTCTACCACTGCTGTTACTGTAACTCCTGGACTCCCCTCTACCACTGCTGCTGTTGGAACTCCTGGAACCCCTCTACCGCTGCTGTTGCAGTAACTCCTGGACCCCCCTCTACCACTGCTGCTGATGTCGCTCCTGGATCCACCTCAACCACTGCAGCTGCTGTAATACCTGGAGCCCCCTAAACCTCTGCTGCTGCTGTAACTCCTGGTACCCCCTCTACCACTGCTGTTGCTGTAACTCCTGGTACCCCCTCTACCACTGCTGCTGCTGTAACTCCTGGCCACTCCTCTACCACTGCTGCTGCTGTAACTCCAGGAACCCCCTCTCCCACTGCTGCTGATGTACCTCCTGGCACCAACTCGACCACTGCAGCTGCTGTAATACCTGGAGCCCCTTAAACCTCTGCTGCTGCTGTAACTCCTGGAACCCCCTCTACCACTGCTGCTGCCGTAACTCTAGGACCCCCCTCTACCACTGCTGCTGCTGTAACTCCTGGACCCCATTCTACCACTGCTGCTGCCGTAACTCCTGGACCCCCCTCTACCACTGCTGCTGCTGTAACTCCTGGACCCCATTCTACCACTGCTGCTGCTGTAACTCCTGGACCCCCCTCTACCACTGCTGCTGCTGTAACTCCTGGACCCCCCTCTACCACTGCTGCTGCTGTAACTCCTGGACACCCCTCTACCACTGCTGCTGCTGTAACTCCTGGACTTCCCTCTACCACTGCTGCTGCTGTAACCCCTGAACTCCCCTCTACCACTGCTGCTGCTGTAAATCCTGGACCCTCCTCTACCACTGCTGTTACTGTAACTCCTGGACCCCCCTCTAGCACTGCTGCTGCTGTAACTCCTGGAACCCCCTCTTCCAATGCTCTTACTGTAACTCCTGGACCCCCCTCTTCCACTGCTGCTGCTGCAACTCCTGGACCCCCCTGTCCCACTGCAGTTGCTGCAACTCCTGGACTTCCCTCTACCACTGCTGATGCTGTAACTCCTGGACCCAACACTCCCACTGCTGTTACTGTAACTCCTGGACTCCACTCTACCACTGCTGCTGCTGTAAATCCTGGACCCTCCTCTACCACTGCTGTTACTGTAACTCCTGGACGCTCCACTAGCATTGCTGCTGCAGTAACTCCAGGACCCCCCTCTACCACTGCTATTGCAGTATCTCCAGGACTCCCCTCTACCACTGCTATTGCTGTAACTCCTGGACCCCCCTCTACCACTGCTATTGCTGTAACTCCTGGACCCCCCTCTACCACTGCTATTGCTGTAACTACTGGACTCCCCTCTACTAATGCTGTAACTGTAACTCCTGGACTCCCCTCTACCACTCCTGTTGCAGTAACTCCTGGACCCCCCTCTCCCACTGCTGCTGCTGGAAGTCCTGGACTCCCCTCTACCACTGCTGCTGCTGTAAGTCCTGGACTCCCCTCTACCACTGCTGCTGCTGTAACTCCTGGACTCCCCTCTACCACTGCTGTTACTGTAACTCCTGGAACCTCCTCTACCACTGCTGTTACTGTAACTCCTGGAACCTCCTCTACCACTGTTGTTACTGTAACTCCTGGACTCCCCTCTACCACTGCTGCTGCTGTAACTCCTGGACTCCCCTCTACCACTGCTGCTGCTGTAAGTCCTGGACTCCCCTCTACCACTGCTGTTACTGTAACTCCTGGAACCTCCTCTACCACTGCTGTTACTGTAACTCCTGGACTCCCCTCTACCACTGCTGCTGCTGCAACTCCTGGAC
The DNA here is from genome assembly GCF_036365525.1 of Heterodontus francisci. Taxonomy (NCBI): domain Eukaryota; kingdom Metazoa; phylum Chordata; class Chondrichthyes; order Heterodontiformes; family Heterodontidae; genus Heterodontus; species Heterodontus francisci. The sequence continues at coordinate 8,522,697 of NC_090373.1, forward strand.
CCCCCTGTCCCACTGCTGTTGCTGCAACTCCTGGACTCAACACTCCCACTGCTGTTACTGTAACTCCTGGACCCCCCTGTCCCACTGCTGATGCTGTAACTCCTGGACCCAACACTCCCACTGCTGTTACTGTAACTCCTGGACCCCACTCTACCACTGCTGCTGCTGTAAATCCTGGACCCTCCTCTACCACTGCTGTTACTGTAACTCCTGGACGCTCCACTAGCATTGCTGCTGCAGTAACTCCAGGACCCCCCTCTGCTACTGCTGTTGCAGTAACTCCTGGACCCCTCTCTACCACTGCTATTGCTGTAACTCCTGGACCCCCCTCTACCACTGCTATTGCTGTAACTCCTGGACTCCCCTCTACCACTGCTATTGCTGTAACTCCTGGACCCCCCTCTACCACTGCTATTGCTGTAACTCCTGGACCCCCACTACCACTGCTATTGCTGTAACTCCTGGACTCCCCTCTACTAATGCTGTAACTGTAACTCCTGGAATCCCCTCTACCACTCCTGTTGCAGTAACTCCTGGACCCCCTTCTACCACTGCTGCTGCTGGAAGTCCTGGAATCCCCTCTACCACTGCTGCTGCTGTAAGTCCTGGACTCCCCTCTACCACTGCTGCTGCTGTAACTCCTGGACTCCCCTCTACCACTGCTGCTGCTGTAACTCCTGGACTCCCCTCTACCACTGCTGTTACTGTAACTCCTGGAACCTCCTCTACCACTGCTGTTACTGTAACTCCTGGACCCCCCTCTACCACTGCTGCTGCTGTAACTCCTGGACTCCCCTCTCCCACTGCTGTTACTGTAACTCCTGGAACCTCCTCTACCACTGCTGTTACTGTAACTCCTGGAACCTCCTCTACCACTGCTGTTACTGTAACTCCTGGAACCTCCTCTATCACTGCTGTTACTGTAACTCCTGGAACCTCCTCTACCACTGCTGTTACTGTAACTCCTGGACTCCCCTCTACCACTGCTGCTGCTGTAACTCCTGGACTCCCCTCTACCACTGCTGCTGCTGTAAGTCCTGGACTCCCCTCTACCACTGCTGTGACTGTAACTCCTGGAACCTCCTCTACCACTGCTGTTACTGTAACTCCTGGACTCCCCTCTACCACTGCTGCTGCTGTAACTCCTGGACTCCCCTCTCCCACTGCTGTTACTGTAACTCCTGGAACCTCCTCTACCACTGCTGTTACTGTAACTCCTGGACTCCCCTCTACCACTGCTGCTGCTGTAAGTCCTGGACCCCCCTCTACCACTGCTGCTGCTGTAACTCCTGGACTCCCCTCTACCACTGCTGCTGCAGTAACTCCTGGAACCACCTCGACCACTGCTGTTACTGTAACTCCTGGAACCTCCTCTACCACTGCTGTTACTGTAACTCCTGGACCCCCTCTACCACTGCTGTTGGTGTAACTCCTGGACCCCCCTCTACCACTGCTGTTACTGTAACTCCTGGACCCCCCTCTACCACTGCTGCTGATGTAACTCCTGGACCCTTCTCTACCACTGCTGTTACTGTAACTCCTGGACCCCCCTCTACCACTGCTGCTGATGTAACTCCTGGACCCTTCTCTACCACTGCTGTTACTGTAACTCCTGGACCCCCCTCTACCACTGCTGCTGCAGTAACTCCAGGACCCCCCTCTGCTACTGCTGTTGCAGTAACTCCTGGACCCCTCTCTACCACTGCTATTGCAGTAACTCCTGGACTCCCCTCTACCACTGCTATTGCTGTAACTCCTGGACCCCCCTCTACCACTGCTATTGCTGTAACTCCTGGACCCCCCCTGTACCACTGCTATTGCTGTAACTCCTGGACTCCCCTCTACTAATGCTGTAACTGTAACTCCTGGACTCCCCTCCACCACTCCTGTTGCAGTAACTCCTGGACCCCCCTCTACCACTGCTGCTGCTGGAAGTCCTGGACTCCCCTCTACCACTGCTGCTGCTGTAACTCCAGGACTCCCCCCTACCACTGCTGCTGCTGCAACTCCTGGACCCCCTTCTACCACTGCTGCTGCTATAACTCCTGGACCCCACTCTACCACTGCGGCTGCTGTAACTCCTGGACACCCCTCTACCACTGCTGTCGCTGTAACTCCAGGACCCCCCACTCCCACTGCTGTTACTGTAACTCCTGGACTTCCCTCTACCACTGCTGCTGCTGCAACTCCTGGACCTCCCTCTACCACTGCTGTTACTGTAACTCCTGGACTTCCCTCTACCACTGCTGTTACTGTAACTCCAGGACCCCCCACTCCCACTGCTGTTACTGTAACTCCTGGACTTCCCTCTACCACTGCTGCTGCTGCAACTCCTGGACTTCCCTCTACCACTGCTGCTGATGTAACTCCTGGACTTCCCTCTACCACTGCTGTTACTGTAACTCCTGCGCCCCCCTCCACCACTACTGTTACTGTAACTCCTGGACCCTCCTCTACCACTGCTGCTGATGTAACTCCTGGACTTCCCTCGACCACTGCTGTTACTGTAACTCCTGGACCCCCCTCTGCCACTGCTGCTGCTGTAACTCCTCGACCCTCCTCGAACACTGCTGTTACTGTAACTCCTGGTCCCCCCTCTACCACTGCTACTGCTGTAACTCCTGGACCCCACCCAACCACTGCTGCTGCTGTAACTCCTGGACCCTCCTCTACCACTGCTGCTGCTGTAACTCCTGGAACCCCCCTCTACCACTGCTGCTGCAGTAACTCCTGGACCCCCCTCTACTACTGCTGTTGCAGTTACTCCTGGACCCCCCTCTACCACTGCTGCTGCAGTAACTCCTGGACCCCCCTCTACCACTGCTGCTGCAGTAACTCCTGGACCCCCCTCCACTACTGCTGTTGCAGTTACTCCTGGACCCCCCTCTACCACTGCTGCTGCTGTAACTCCTGGACTCCCCTCTACCACTGCTGTTGCAGAAACTCCTGGACCCCCCTCTACCACTGCTGCTGCTGTGACTCCTGGACCCCCCTCTACCACTGCTGTTGCTGTAACTCCTGGACCCTCCTCTACCACTGCTGCTGCTCTAACTCCTGGACCCCCCTCTACTGCTGATGCTGCTGTATCTCCTGGACACGCCCAACCCCCGACCCCCTCTACCACTGCTATAGCTGTAGCTCCTGGACCCTCCTCTACCACTGCGGCTGCTGTAACTCCAGGAACCCCCTCTACCACTGCTGCTGCTGTAAATCCTGGACTCTCCTCTACCACTGCTGCTGCTGTATCTCCTGGACCCCCCTCTTCCACTGCTGTTACTGTAACTCCTGGACCCCCCTCTACCAATGCTCTTACTGTAACTCCTGGACCCCCCTCTTCCACTGCTATTGCTGTAACTCCTGGACCCTCCTCTTCCCACTGCTGCTGCTGCAACTCCTGGTCTTCCCTCCACCACTGCTGCTGCTGTACTCCTGGACCCCCCTCTACCAATGCTGCTGCTGTAACGCCTGGACCCCCCTCTACCACTGCTGCTGCTGTAACTCCTGGACTCCCCTCTACCACCGCTGCCGCAGTAACTCCTGGACCCCCCTCTAAAACTGCTGTTGCTGTTACTCCTGGACTCCCCTCTACCACTGCTGTTACTGTAACTCCTGGACCCCCTCTACCACTGCTGTTACTGTAACTCCTGGAGTCCCCTCTAGCACTGCTGCTGCTGTATCTCCTGGACCCCCCTCTTCCACTGCTGTTACTGTAACTCCTGGACCCCCCTCTACCAATGCTCTTACTGTAACTCCTGGACCCCCCTCTTCCACTGCTATTGCTGTAACTCCTGGACCCTCCTCTACCACTGCGGCTGCTGTAACTCCAGGAACCCCCTCTACCACTGCTGCTGCTGTAAATCCTGGACTCTCCTCTACCACTGCTGCTGCTGTATCTCCTGGACCCCCCTCTTCCACTGCTGTTACTGTAACTCCTGGACCCCCCTCTACCAATGCTCTTACTGTAACTCCTGGACCCCCCTCTTCCACTGCTATTGCTGTAACTCCTGGACCCTCCTCTTCCCACTGCTGCTGCTGTAACTCCTGGTCTCCCCTCTACCACCGCTGCCGCAGGAACTCATGGACCCCCCTCTACTTCTGCTGTTGCTGTTACTCCTGGACTCCCCACTATCACTGCTGTTACTGTAACTCCTGAACCCCCTCTACCACTGCTGTTACTGTAACTCCTGGACCCTCTTCTACCACTGCTGCTGCTGTAAATCCATGACCCTCCTCTACCACTGCTACTGCTGTAACTCCTGGATCCCTCCCAACCACTTCTGCTGCTGTAACTCCTGGAAACCCCTCTACCACTGCAGCTGATGTAACTCCTGGACCCTCCTCTACCACTGCTGCTGTTGGAACTCCTGGACCCGCCTCTACCACTGCTGCTGCAGTAACACCCGGACCCCCCTCGACTACTGCTGTTGCAGTTACTCCTGGACCCCCCTCTACCACTGCTGTTACTGTAACTCCTGGACTCCCCTCTACCACTGCTGCTGTTGGAACTCCTGGAACCCCTCTACCGCTGCTGTTGCAGTAACTCCTGGACCCCCCTCTACCACTGCTGCTGATGTCGCTCCTGGATCCACCTCAACCACTGCAGCTGCTGTAATACCTGGAGCCCCCTAAACCTCTGCTGCTGCTGTAACTCCTGGTACCCCCTCTACCACTGCTGTTGCTGTAACTCCTGGTACCCCCTCTACCACTGCTGCTGCTGTAACTCCTGGCCACTCCTCTACCACTGCTGCTGCTGTAACTCCAGGAACCCCCTCTCCCACTGCTGCTGATGTACCTCCTGGCACCAACTCGACCACTGCAGCTGCTGTAATACCTGGAGCCCCTTAAACCTCTGCTGCTGCTGTAACTCCTGGAACCCCCTCTACCACTGCTGCTGCCGTAACTCTAGGACCCCCCTCTACCACTGCTGCTGCTGTAACTCCTGGACCCCATTCTACCACTGCTGCTGCCGTAACTCCTGGACCCCCCTCTACCACTGCTGCTGCTGTAACTCCTGGACCCCATTCTACCACTGCTGCTGCTGTAACTCCTGGACCCCCCTCTACCACTGCTGCTGCTGTAACTCCTGGACCCCCCTCTACCACTGCTGCTGCTGTAACTCCTGGACACCCCTCTACCACTGCTGCTGCTGTAACTCCTGGACTTCCCTCTACCACTGCTGCTGCTGTAACCCCTGAACTCCCCTCTACCACTGCTGCTGCTGTAAATCCTGGACCCTCCTCTACCACTGCTGTTACTGTAACTCCTGGACCCCCCTCTAGCACTGCTGCTGCTGTAACTCCTGGAACCCCCTCTTCCAATGCTCTTACTGTAACTCCTGGACCCCCCTCTTCCACTGCTGCTGCTGCAACTCCTGGACCCCCCTGTCCCACTGCAGTTGCTGCAACTCCTGGACTTCCCTCTACCACTGCTGATGCTGTAACTCCTGGACCCAACACTCCCACTGCTGTTACTGTAACTCCTGGACTCCACTCTACCACTGCTGCTGCTGTAAATCCTGGACCCTCCTCTACCACTGCTGTTACTGTAACTCCTGGACGCTCCACTAGCATTGCTGCTGCAGTAACTCCAGGACCCCCCTCTACCACTGCTATTGCAGTATCTCCAGGACTCCCCTCTACCACTGCTATTGCTGTAACTCCTGGACCCCCCTCTACCACTGCTATTGCTGTAACTCCTGGACCCCCCTCTACCACTGCTATTGCTGTAACTACTGGACTCCCCTCTACTAATGCTGTAACTGTAACTCCTGGACTCCCCTCTACCACTCCTGTTGCAGTAACTCCTGGACCCCCCTCTCCCACTGCTGCTGCTGGAAGTCCTGGACTCCCCTCTACCACTGCTGCTGCTGTAAGTCCTGGACTCCCCTCTACCACTGCTGCTGCTGTAACTCCTGGACTCCCCTCTACCACTGCTGTTACTGTAACTCCTGGAACCTCCTCTACCACTGCTGTTACTGTAACTCCTGGAACCTCCTCTACCACTGTTGTTACTGTAACTCCTGGACTCCCCTCTACCACTGCTGCTGCTGTAACTCCTGGACTCCCCTCTACCACTGCTGCTGCTGTAAGTCCTGGACTCCCCTCTACCACTGCTGTTACTGTAACTCCTGGAACCTCCTCTACCACTGCTGTTACTGTAACTCCTGGACTCCCCTCTACCACTGCTGCTGCTGTAACTCCTGGACTCCCCTCTCCCACTGCTCTTACTGTAACTCCTGGAACCTCCTCTACCACTGCTGTTACTGTAACTCCTGGACTCCCCTCTACCACTGCTGCTGCTGTAAGTCCTGGACCCCCCTCTGCCACTGCTGCTGCAGTAACTCCTGGACTCCCCTCTCCCACTGCTCTTACTGTAACTCCTGGAACCTCCTCTACCACTGCTGCTGCTGTAACTCCTGGACCCCCCCTCTACGACTGCTGTTACTGTAACTCCTGGAGCCCCCTCTACCACTGCGGCTGCTGTAACTCCTGGACCCCCCTCTACCACTGCTGCTGATGTAACTCCTGGACCCTTCTCTACCACTGCTGTTACTGTAACTCCTGGACCCCCCTCTACCACTGCTGCTGCTATAACTCCTGGACCTCCCTTTTTCACTGCTGTTACTTGAACTCCTGGACCCCTCTCTAAAACTGCTGCTGCTATAACTCCTGGACCTCCCTCTATCACTGCTGTTACTGTAACTCCTGGACCCCCCTCTAAAACTGCTGCTGCTGTAAATCCTTGACCCTCCTCTAACACTGCTGTTTCTGTAACTCCTGGTCCCCCCTCTACCGCTGCTACTGCTGTAACTCCTGGATCCTCCTCTACCACTGCTGCTGCTGCAACTCCTGGACCCCCTCTACCACTGCTGCTGTAGTAACTCCTGGACCCCCCCCCCTAACACTGCTGCTGCTGTAACTCAAGTAACCCCCTCTACCACTGCTGCTGTAGTAACTCCTGGACCCCCCTCTACTACAGCTGTTGCTGTAACACCTGGACTCCCCTCTATCACTGCTGCTGCAGTAACTCCTGGACACCCCTCGACTACTGCTGTTGCAGTAACTCCTGGACCACCCTCTACCACTGCTGTTACTGTAACACCTGGACTCCCCACTACCACTGCTGCTGCAGTAACTACTGGACTCCCCTCTACCACTGCTGCTGCTGTAACTCCTGGACGACTCTCTACCGCTGCTGCTGCTGTATCTCCTGGACACCCCCAACCCCCATCCCCTCTCCCATTGCTATTGCTGTAACACCTGGACTCCCCACTACCACTGCTGCTGCTGCAACTCCTGGACCCACCTCTCCCACTGCTGTTACTGTAACTCCTGGACCCCCCTCTACCACTGCTGTTCGTGTGACTGTGACGCCTGGACACCCCTCTACCACTGCTGCTGCTGCAACTCCTGGAGCACCCTCTACCACTGCTGCTGCTGTATCTCCTGGACACCCCCAACCCCCGCACCCTCTGCCACTGCTATTGCTGTAACTCCTGGACCCCCCTCTACCACTGCTGCAGCTGTAACTACTGGACCCCCGCTCTACCACTGCTGCTGCTGTATCTCCTGGACACCCCTCTACCACTGCTGCTGATGTAACTCCTGGACCCTTCCCCACCACTGCTGCTGCTGTAACTCCTGGACCCCCCTCTACCACTGCTGCTGATGTAACTCCTGGACCCTTCCCCACCACTGCTGCTGCTGTAACTCCTGGACCCCCCTCTACCACTGCTGCTGATGTAACTCCTGGACACCCCTCTACCACTGCTGCTGATGTAACTCCTGGACCCTTCTCCACCACTGCTGTTACTGTAACTCCTGGACCCACCTCTACCACTGCTGTTACTGTAACTCCTGGTCCCCCCTCTACCACTGCTCCTGCTGTATCTCCTGGACACCCCTCTACCACTGCTGTTGCTGTAACTCCTGGACCCCCCTCGACCACTGCTGTTACTGTAACTCCTGGAACCCCCTCTCCCACTGCTGTTACTGTAACTCCTGGACCCCCTTCTACCACTGCTGCTGCTGTAACTCCTGGACCCTCCTCTACCACTGCTGTAGCTGTAACTCCAGGACCCCCACTCCCACTGCTGTTACTGTAACTCCTGGACTTCCCTCTACCACTGCTACTGCCGTAACTCCTCGACCCCATTCTACCACTGCTGCTGCTGTAACTCCTGGACCCCCGTCTACCACAGCTGCTGCCGTACCCCCTGGACCGTCCTCTACCACTGCTGCTGCTGTGTCTCCTGGACTTCCCTCGACCACAGCTGCTGATGTAACTCCTGGACTTCCCTCTACCACTGCTGTTACTGTAACTCCTGGTCCCCCCTCGACCACTGCTACTGCTGTAACTCCTGGACCCCGCCCAACCACTGCTGCTGCTGTAACTCCTGGACTCCCCTCTACCACTGCTGCTGCTGTAACTCCTGGACGTCCTCTACCACTGCTGCTGCTGTAACTCCTGGACCCCCCTCTACCACTGCTGCTGCAGTAACTCCTGGACCCCCCTCTACTACTGCTGTTGCAGTTACTCCTGGACCCCCCTCTACCACTGCTATTGCTGTAACACCTGGACTCCCCCTCTACCACTGCTGCTGCTGTAACTCCTGGACTCCCCTCTACCACTGCTGTTGCAGAAACTCCTGGACCCCCCTCTACCACTGCTGCTGCTGTGACTCCTGGACCCCCCTCTACCACTGCTGTTGCTGTAACTCCTGGACCCTCCTCTACCACTGCGGCTGCTGTAACTCCTGGAACCCCCTCTACCACTGCTGCTGCTGTAACTCCTGGACCCCCCTCTACCACTGCTGCTGCTGTGACTCCTGGACCCCCCTCTACCACAGCTGTTACTGTAACTCCTGGACCCCCCTCTACCACTGCTGCTCCTGTAACTCCTGGACCCCCCTCTACCACTGCTGCTCCTGTAACTCCTGGACCCCCCTCTACCACTGCTGCTCCTGTAACTCCTGGACCCCCCTCTACCACTGCTGTTATTGTAACTCCTGGACCCCCCTCTAGCACTGCTGCTGCTGCAACTCCTGGACCCCCCTCTACCACTGCTGCTGCTGTAACTCCTGGACCCCATTCTACCACTGCTGCTGCCGTAACTCCTGGACCCCCCTCTACCACTGCTGCTGCTGTAACTCCTGGACCCCCCTCTACCACTGCTGCTGCTGTAACTCCTGGACCCCCGTCTACCACTGCTGCTGCTGTGTCTCCTGGACACCCCTCTATCACTGCTGCTGCTGTAACTCCTGGACACCCCTCTATCACTGCTGCTGCTGTAACTCCTGGACCCCCGTCTACCACTGCTGCTGCTGTGTCTCCTGGACACCCCTCTATCACTGCTGCTGCTGTAACTCCTGGACCCCCCTCTACCACTGCTGCTCCTGTAACTCCTGGACCCCCCTCTACCACTGCTGTTATTGTAACTCCTGGACCCCCCTCTAGCACTGCTGCTGCTGCAACTCCTGGACCCCCCTCTACCACTGCTGCTGCTGTAACTCCTGGACCCCATTCTACCACTGCTGCTGCCGTAACTCCTGGACCCCCCTCTACCACTGCTGCTGCTGTAACTCCTGGACCCCCCTCTACCACTGCTGCTGCTGTAACTCCTGGACCCCCGTCTACCACTGCTGCTGCTGTGTCTCCTGGACACCCCTCTACCACTGCTGCTGCTGTAACTCCTGGACCCCCCTCTACCACTGCTGCTGATGTAACTCCTGGACTTCCCTCTAACACTGCTGTTACTGTAACTCCTGGTCCCCCCTCTGCCACTGCTGTTACTGTAACTCCTGGACCCTCCTCTACCACTGCTGCTGCTGTAACTTCTGGAACCCCCTCCACCACTGCTGTTACTGTCACTCCTGGACCCCCCTCTACCACTGCGGCTGCTGTAACTCCTGGACCCCACTCTACCACTGCGGCTGCTGTAACTCCTGGACACCCCTCTACCACTGCTCCTGCTGTAACTCCTGGACCCCCCCTCTACCACTGCTGTTACTGTAACTCCTGGACTCCCCTCTACCACTGCTGTTACTGTAACTCCTGGACCCCCTCTACCACTGCTGCTGCTGTAACTCCTGGAGCCCCCTCTAGCACTGCTGCTGCTGTTACCCCTGGACCCCCCTCTACCACTGCTATTGCTGTAACACCTGGACCCCCCCTCTACCACTGCTGTTGCTGTAACTTCTGGACCCTCCTCTACCACTGCTCCTGCTGTAACTCCTGGAGCCCCCTCTAGCACTGCTGCTGCTGTGACTCCTGGACCCCCCTCTACCACTGCTGTTGCTGTAACTTCTGGACCCTCCTCTACCACTGCTCCTGCTGTAACTCCTGGACCCCCCTCTACCACTGCTGCTGCTGTAACTCCTGGACCCCCCTCTACTGCTGCTGCTGCTGTATCTCCTGGACACGCCCAACCCCCGACCCCCTCTACCACTGCTATAGCTGTAAATCCTGGACCCCCCTCTAGCACTGCTGCTGCTGTAACTCCTGAACCCCCCTCTACCAATGCTCTTACTGTAACTCCAGGACCCCCCTCTTCCACTGCTGTTGCTGTAACTCCTGGAGCCCCCTCTAGCACTGCTGCTGCTGTAACTCCTGGTCCCCCCTCTACCAATGCTCTTACTGTAACTCCTGGACCCCCGTCTACTACTGCTGCTGCTGTATCTGCTGGACACCCCCACCCCCCACCCCCTCTACCACTGCTACTGCTGTAACTCCTGGACCCTCCTCTACCACTGCTGCTGCTGCAACTCCTGGACCCACCTCTCCCACTGCTGTTACTGTAACTCCTGGACTTCCCTCTACTACTGCTGTTGCTGTTACTCCTGGACCCTCCTCTTCCCACTGCTGCTGCTGCAACCCCCTCTACCACTGCTGCTGCTGTAACTCCTGGACTCCCCTCTACTACTGCTGTTGCAGTAACTCCTGGACCCCCTCTACCACTGCTGCTGCTGTAACTCCTGGACCCCCCTCTACCATTGCTGCTGCTGTAACTCCTGGATCCCCCTCGACCACTGCAGCTGCTGTAATACCTGGAGCCCCCTCTACCACTGCTGTTGCTGTAACTCCTGGACCCTCCTCTTCCACTGCGGCTGCTGTAACTCCTGGACTCCCCTCTACCACTGCTGTTGCAGTAACTCCTGGATCCCCCTCGACCACTGCAGCTGCTGTAATACCTGGAGCCCCCTCTACCACTGCTGTTGCTGTAACTCCTGGACCCTCCTCTTCCACTGCGGCTGCTGTAACTCCTGGAACCCCCTCTACAACTGCTGCTGCTGTAACTCCTGGACCCCCCTCTACTGCTGCTGCTGCTGTATCTCCTGGACACGCCCAACCCCCGACCCCCTCTACCACTGCTATAGCTGTAGCTCCTGGACCCTCCTCTACCACTGCTGTTACTGTAACTCCTGGACCCCCCTCTAGCACTGCTGCTGCTGTAACTCCCGGACCCACCTCTCCCACTGCTATTGCTGTAACTCCTGGACCCTCCTCTACCACTGCTGCCGCTGTAAATCCTGGACTCTCCTCTACCACTGCTGCTGCTGCAACTCCTGGACTTCCCTCTACCACTGCTGCTGCTGTACTCCGGGACCCCCCTCTACCACTACTGCTGCTGTACTCCTGGACCCCCCTCTCCCACTACTGCTGCTGTAACTCATGGACCCCCCTCTACCACTGCTGCTGCTCCAACTCCTGGACCCCCCTCGACCACTGCTGCTGCTGTAACACCTGGACCCCCCTCTACCACTGCTGTTGCAGTTACTCCTGGACCCACCTCTCCCACTGCTGTTACTGTAACTCCTGGACTTCCCTCTACCACTGCTGCTGCTGTAACTCCTGGACCCCCCTCTACCACTGCTGCTGCTGTAACTCCTGGACTCCCCTCTACCACTGCTGCTGCTGTAACTCCTGGACCCATCTCTACCACTGCCGCTGATGTAACTCCTGGACCCCCCTCTACTACTGCTGTTGCAGTTACTCCTGGACCCACCTCTCCCACTGCTGTTACTGTAACTCCTGGACTTCCCTCTACCACTGCTGCTGCTGTAACTCCTGGACCCCCCTCTACCACTGCTGCTGATGTAACTCCTGGACCCCCCTCTACCACTGCTGTTACTGTACCTCCTGGACCCCCCTCTGCCACTGCTGTTACTGTAACTGCTGGACCCCCTCTACCACTGCTGTTACTGTAACTCCTGGACCCCCCTCTACCACTGCGGCTGCTGTAACTCCTGGACCCCCCTCTACCACTGCTGCTGCTGTAACTCCTGGACCCCCCTCTACTGCTGCTGCTGCTGTATCTCCTGGACACGCCCAACCCCCGACCCCCTCTACCACTGCTACAGCTGTAACTCCTGGACCCTCCTCCACCACTGCTGCTGCTGTAATACCTGGAGCCCCCTCTACCACTGCTGTTGCTGTAACTCCTGGAACCCCCTCTACCACTGCTGCTGCTGTAACTCCTGGACCCCCCTCTACTGCTGCTGCTGCTGTATCTCCTGGACACGCCCAACCCCCGACCCCCTCTACCACTGCTATAGCTGTAGCTCCTGGACCCTCCTCTACCACTGCTGCTGCTGTAACTCCTGGACACACCTCTCCCACTGCTATTGCTGTAACTCCTGGACCCCCCTCTACCAATGCTCTTACTGTAACTCCTGGACCCCCCTCTACCACTGCTGCTGCTGCAACTCCTGGACTTCCCTCTGCCACTGCTGCTGCTGTACTCCTGGACCCCCCTCTACCACTGCTGCTGCTGTACTCCTGGACTTCCCTCTACCACTACTGCTGCTGTAACTCCTGGACCCCCCCCTAACACTGCTGCTGCTGTAACTCATGGACCCCCCTCTACCAATGCTGCTGCTGTAACTCCTGGACCCCCCTCTACCACTACTGCTGCTGTACTCCTGGACGTCCCTCTACCACTACTGCTGCTGTAACTCCTGGACCCCCCCCCCTAACACTGCTGCTGCTGTAACTCATGGACCCCCCTCTACCACGGCTGCTGCTGTATCTCCTGGAAACCCCAACCCCCCACCCCCTCTACCACTGCGATTGCTGTAACTCCTGGAACCTCCTCTACCACTGCTGCTACTGCAACTCCTGGACCCACCTCTCCCACTGCTGTTACTGTAACTCCTGGACTTCCCTCTACCACTGCTGCTGCTGTAACTCCTGGAACCCGCTCTACCACTGCTGTTACTGTACCACCTGGAACCCGCTCTACCACTGCTGTTACTGTACCTCCTGGAGCCCCTTCTACCACTGCTGTTACTGTAACTCCTGGAACCCGCTCTACCACATCTGTTACTGTACCTCCTGGACCCCCCTCTGCCACTGCTGTTACTGTAACTCCTGGACCCCCTCTCCCACTGCTGTTACTGTAACTCCTGGATCCACCTCGACCACTGCAGCTGCTGTAACTCCTGGAACCCCCTCTACCACTGCTGTTGCTGTAACTCCTGGATCCCCCTCTACCACTGCTGTTGCTGTAACTCCTGGACCCTCCTCTACCACTGCTGCTGCAGTAACTCCTGGACCCCCATCTACAACTGCTGTTGCAGTAACTCCTGGAGCCCCTCCACAAATGCTATTGCTGTCACTCCTGGACTCCCCTCTACCACTGCTGTTACTGTAACACCTGGTCTCCCCTCTACCACTGCTGTTGCAGTAACACCTGGACCCTCCTCTACCACTGCTGCTGCAGTAACTCCTGGACCCCCATCTACAACTGCTGTTGCAGTAACTCCTGGAGCCCCTCCACAAATGCTATTGCTGTCACTCCTGGACCCCCCTCTACCACTGCTGCTGCTGTAACTCCTGGACTCCCCTCTACCACTGCTGTTGCAGTAACTCCTGGACCCCCCGCTACCACTGCTGCTGCTGTAACTCCTGGATCCCCCTCTACCACTGCTGCTGATGTATCTCCTGGATCCCCCTCGACCACTGCTGTTGCTGTAACTCCTGGACCCTCCTCTCCCACTGCGGCTGCTGTAACTCCTGGACCCCCCTCTACCACTGCTGCTGCTGCAACTCCTGGACCCACCTCTCCCACTGCTGTTACTGTAACTCCTGGACTTCCCTCTACTACTGCTGTTGCTGTTACTCCTGGACCCTCCTCTTCCCACTGCTGCTGCTGCAACCCCCTCTACCACTGCTGCTGCTGTAACTCCTGGACTCCCCTCTACCACTGCTGTTGCAGTAACTCCTGGACCCCCCTCTACCACTGCTGCTGCTGTAACTCCTGGACCCCCCTCTACCACTGCTGCTGCTGTAATACCTGGAGCCCCCTCTACCACTGCTGTTGCTGTAACTCCTGGACCCTCCTCTTCCACTGCGGCTGCTGTAACTCCTGGACTCCCCTCTACCACGGCTGTTGCAGTAACTCCTGGATCCCCCTCGACCACTGCAGCTGCTGTAATACCTGGAGCCCCCTCTACCACTGCTGTTGCTGTAACTCCTGGACCCTCCTCTTCCACTGCGGCTGCTGTAACTCCTGGAACCCCCTCTACAACTGCTGCTGCTGTAACTCCTGGACCCCCCTCTACTGCTGCTGCTGCTGTATCTCCTGGACACGCCCAACCCCCGACCCCCTCTACCACAGCTATAGCTGTAGCTCCTGGACCCTCCTCTACCAATGCTCTTACTGTAACTCCAGGACCCCCCTCTTCCACTGCTGTTGCTGTAACTCCTGGAGCCCCCTCTAGCACTGCCGCTGCTGTAACTCCTGGACCCCCCTCTACCAATGCTCTTACTGTAACTCCTGGACCCCCGTCTACTACTGCTGCTGCTGTATCTGCTGGACACCCCCACCCCCCACCCCCTCTACCACTGCTACTGCTGTAACTCCTGGACCCTCCTCTACCACTGCTGCTGCTGCAACTCCTGGACCCACCTCTCCCACTGCTGTTACTGTAACTCCTGGACTTCCCTCTACTACTGCTGTTGCTGTTACTCCTGGACCCTCCTCTTCTCACTGCTGCTGCTGCAACCCCCTCTACCACTGCTGCTGCTGTAACTCCTGGACTCCCCTCTACCACTGCTGTTGCAGTAACTCCTGGACCCCCTCTACCACTGCTGCTGCTGTAACTCCTGGACCCCCCTCTACCATTGCTGCTGCTGTAACTCCTGGATCCCCCTCGACCACTGCAGCTGCTGTAATACCTGGAGCCCCCTCTACCACTGCTGTTGCTGTAACTCCTGGACCCTCCTCTTCCACTGCGGCTGCTGTAACTCCTGGAACCCCCTCTACAACGGTTGCTGCTGTAACTCCTGGACCCCCCTCTACTGCTGCTGCTGCTGTATCTCCTGGACACGCCCAACCCCCGACCCCCTCTACCACTGCTATAGCTGTAGCTCCTGGACCCTCCTCTACCACTGCTGTTACTGTAACTCCTGGACCCCCCTCTAGCACTGCTGCTGCTGTAACTCCCGGACCCACCTCTCCCACTGCTATTGCTGTAACTCCTGGACCCTCCTCTACCACTGCTGCCGCTGTAAATCCTGGACTCTCCTCTACCACTGCTGCTGCTGCAACTCCTGGACTTCCCTCTACCACTGCTGCTGCTGTACTCCGGGACCCCCCTCTACCACTACTGCTGCTGTACTCCTGGACCCCCCTCTCCCACTACTGCTGCTGTAACTCATGGACCCCCCTCTACCACTGCTGCTGCTGCAACTCCTGGACCCCCCTCGACCACTGCTGCTGCTGTAACACCTGGACCCCCCTCTACCACTGCTGTTGCAGTTACTCCTGGACCCACCTCTCCCACTGCTGTTACTGTAACTCCTGGACTTCCCTCTACCACTGCTGCTGCTGTAACTCCTGGACCCCCCTCTACCACTGCTGCTGCTGTAACTCCTGGACTCCCCTCTACCACTGCTGCTGCTGTAACTCCTGGACCCATCTCTACCACTGCTGGTGATGTAACTCCTGGACCCCCCTCTACTACTGCTGTTGCAGTTACTCCTGGACCCACCTCTCACACTGCTGTTACTGTAACTCCTGGACTTCCCTCTACCACTGCTGCTGCTGTAACTCCTGGACCCCCCTCTACCACTGCTGCTGATGTAACTCCTGGACCCCCCTCTACCACTGCTGTTACTGTAACTGCTGGACCCCCTCTACCACTGCTGTTACTGTAACTCCTGGACCCCCCTCTACCACTGCGGCTGCTGTAACTCCTGGACCCCCCTCTACCACTGCTGCTGCTGTAACTCCTGGACCCCCCTCTACTGCTGCTGCTGCTGTATCTCCTGGACACGCCCAACCCCCGACCCCCTCTACCACTGCTACAGCTGTAACTCCTGGACCCTCCTCCACCACTGCTGCTGCTGTAATACCTGGAGCCCCCTCTACCACTGCTGTTGCTGTAACTCCTGGAACCCCCTCTACCACTGCTGCTGCTGTAACTCCTGGACCCCCCTCTACTGCTGCTGCTGCTGTATCTCCTGGACACGCCCAACCCCCGACCCCCTCTACCACTGCTATAGCTGTAGCTCCTGGACCCTCCTCTACCACTGCTGCTGCTGTAACTCCTGGACCCCCCTCTTCCACTGCTATTGCTGTAACTCCTGGACCCCCCTCTACCAATGCTCTTACTGTAACTCCTGGACCCCCCTCTACCACTGCTGCTGCTGCAACTCCTGGACTTCCCTCTGCCACTGCTGCTGCTGTACTCCTGGACCCCCCTCTACCACTGCTGCTGCTGTACTCCTGGACTTCCCTCTACCACTACTGCTGCTGTAACTCCTGGACCCCCCCCTAACACTGCTGCTGCTGTAACTCATGGACCCCCCTCTACCAATGCTGCTGCTGTAACTCCTGGACCCCCCTCTACCACTACTGCTGCTGTACTCCTGGACGTCCCTCTACCACTACTGCTGCTGTAACTCCTGGACCCCCCCCCTAACACTGCTGCTGCTGTAACTCATGGACCCCCCTCTACCACGGCTGCTGCTGTATCTCCTGGAAACCCCAACCCCCCACCCCCTCTACCACTGCGATTGCTGTAACTCCTGGAACCTCCTCTACCACTGCTGCTACTGCAACTCCTGGACCCACCTCTCCCACTGCTGTTACTGTAACTCCTGGACTTCCCTCCACCACTGCTGCTGCTGTAACTCCTGGAACCCGCTCTACCACTGCTGTTACTGTACCACCTGGAACCCGCTCTACCACTGCTGTTACTGTACCTCCTGGAGCCCCTTCTACCACTGCTGTTACTGTAACTCCTGGAACCCGCTCTACCACATCTGTTACTGTACCTCCTGGACCCCCCTCTGCCACTGCTGTTACTGTAACTCCTGGACCCCCTCTCCCACTGCTGTTACTGTAACTCCTGGATCCACCTCGACCACTGCAGCTGCTGTAACTCCTGGAACCCCCTCTACCACTGCTGTTGCTGTAACTCCTGGATCCCCCTCTACCACTGCTGTTGCTGTAACTCCTGGACCCTCCTCTACCACTGCTGCTGCAGTAACTCCTGGACCCCCATCTACAACTGCTGTTGCAGTAACTCCTGGAGCCCCTCCACAAATGCTATTGCTGTCACTCCTGGACTCCCCTCTACCACTGCTGTTACTGTAACACCTGGTCTCCCCTCTACCACTGCTGTTGCAGTAACACCTGGACCCTCCTCTACCACTGCTGCTGCAGTAACTCCTGGACCCCCATCTACAACTGCTGTTGCAGTAACTCCTGGAGCCCCTCCACAAATGCTATTGCTGTCACTCCTGGACCCCCCTCTACCACTGCTGCTGCTGTAACTCCTGGACTCCCCTCTACCACTGCTGTTGCAGTAACTCCTGGACCCCCCGCTACCACTGCTGCTGCTGTAACTCCTGGATCCCCCTCTACCACTGCTGCTGATGTATCTCCTGGATCCCCCTCGACCACTGCTGTTGCTGTAACTCCTGGACCCTCCTCTCCCACTGCGGCTGCTGTAACTCCTGGACCCCCCTCTACCACTGCTATAGCTGTAGCTCCTGGGCCCTCCTCTACCCCTGCTGCTGCTGTAACTCCAGGAAGCCCCTCTCCCGCTGCTGTTACTGTAACTCCTGGACCCCCCTCTTGCACTGCTGCTGCTTTAACTGCTGGACCCCCCTCTACCAATGCTCTTACTGTAACTCCTTGACTCCCCTCTTCCACTGCTGCTGCTGCAACTCCTGGAGCACCCTCTGCCGCTGCTGCTGTTGTATCTCCTGGACACCCCCACCACCTCTAACACTGCTATTGCTGTAACTCCTGGACCCCCCTCTACCACTGCTGTTACTGTAACTCCTGGACCCCCTCTTGCACTGCTGCTGCTGTAACTGCTGGACCCCACTCTACCAATGCTCTTACAGTAACTCCTGGACCCCCCTCTTCCACTGCTGCTGCTGCAACTCCTGGACCCCCCTCTACCACTGCTGTTACTGTAACTCCTGGAGCCCCCTCTACGACTTCTGCTGCTGTAACTCCTGGACCCCCCTCTACCACTGCTGCTGCTGTAACTCCTGGACCCCCCTCTACCAATGCTGCTGATGTACCTCCTGGATCCCCCTCGACCACTGCAGCTGCTGTAATACCTGGAGCCCCCTCTACCACTGCTGTTGCTGTAACTCCTGGACCCTCCTCTTCCACTGCGGCTGCTGTAACTCCTGGAACCCCCTCTACAACTGCTGCTGCTGTAACTCCTGGACCCCCCTCTACTGCTGCTGCTGCTGTATCTCCTGGACACGCCCAACCCCCGACCCCCTCTACCACTGCTATAGCTGTAGCTCCTGGACCCTCCTCTACCAATGCTCTTACTGTAACTCCAGGACCCCCCTCTTCCACTGCTGTTGCTGTAACTCCTGGAGCCCCCTCTAGCACTGCCGCTGCTGTAACTCCTGGACCCCCCTCTACCAATGCTCTTACTGTAACTCCTGGACCCCCGTCTACTACTGCTGCTGCTGTATCTGCTGGACACCCCCACCCCCCACCCCCTCTACCACTGCTACTGCTGTAACTCCTGGACCCTCCTCTACCACTGCTGCTGCTGCAACTCCTGGACCCACCTCTCCCACTGCTGTTACTGTAACTCCTGGACTTCCCTCTACTACTGCTGTTGCTGTTACTCCTGGACCCTCCTCTTCCCACTGCTGCTGCTGCAACCCCCTCTACCACTGCTGCTGCTGTAACTCATGGACTCCCCTCTACCACTGCTGTTGCAGTAACTCCTGGACCCCCCTCTACCACTGCTGCTGCTGTAACTCCTGGACCCCCCTCTACCATTGCTGCTGCTGTAACTCCTGGATCCCCCTCGACCACTGCAGCTGCTGTAATACCTGGAGCCCCCTCTACCACTGCTGTTGCTGTAACTCCTGGACCCTCCTCTTCCACTGCGACTGCTGTAACTCCTGGACTTCCCTCTACCACTGCTGTTGCAGTAACTCCTGGATCCCCCTCGACCACTGCAGCTGCTGTAATACCTGGAGCCCCCTCTACCACTGCTGTTGCTGTAACTCCTGGACCCTCCTCTTCCACTGCGGCTGCTGTAACTCCTGGAACCCCCTCTACAACTGCTGCTGCTGTAACTCCTGGACCCCCCTCTACTGCTGCTGCTGCTGTATCTCCTGGACACGCCCAACCCCCGACCCCCTCTACCACTGCTATAGCTGTAGCTCCTGGACCCTCCTCTACCACTGCTGTTACTGTAACTCCTGGACCCCCCTCTAGCACTGCTGCTGCTGTAACTCCCGGACCCACCTCTCCCACTGCTATTGCTGTAACTCCTGGACCCTCCTCTACCACTGCTGCTGCTGTAAATCCTGGACTCTCCTCTACCACTGCTGCTGCTGCAACTCCTGGACTTCCCTCTACCACTGCTGCTGCTGTACTCCGGGACCCCCCTCTACCAGTACTGCTGCTGTACTCCTGGACCCCCCTCTCCCACTACTGCTGCTGTAACTCATGGACCCCCCTCTACCACTGCTGCTGCTGCTGCTGCAACTCCTGGACCCCCCTCGACCACTGCTGCTGCTGTAACACCTGGACCCCCCTCTACCACTGCTGTTGCAGTTACTCCTGGACCCACCTCTCCCACTGCTGCTGCTGTAACTCCTGGACTCCCCTCTACCACTGCTGCTGCTGTAACTCCTGGACCCCCCTCTACCACTGCTGCTGATGTAACTCCTGGACCCCCCTCTACTACTGCTGTTGCAGTTACTCCTGGACCCACCTCTCCCACTGCTGTTACTGTAACTCCTGGACTTCCCTCTACCACTGCTGCTGCTGTAACTCCTGGACCCCCCTGTACCACTGCTGCTGATGTAACTCCTGGACCCCCCTCTACCACTGCTGTTACTGTACCTCCTGGACCCCCCTCTGCCACTGCTGTTACTGTAACTGCTGGACCCCCTCTACCACTGCTGTTACTGTAACTCCTGGACCCCCCTCTACCACTGCGGCTGCTGTACCTCCTGGACCCCCCTCTACCACTGCTGCTGCTGTAACTCCTGGACCCCCCTCTACTGCTGCTGCTGCTGTATCTCCTGGACACGCCCAACCCCCGACCCCCTCTACCACTGCTACAGCTGTAACTCCTGGACCCTCCTCCACCACTGCTGCTGCTGTAATACCTGGAGCCCCCTCTACCACTGCTGTTGCTGTAACTCCTGGACCCTCCTCTTCCACTGCGGCTGCTGTAACTCCTGGAACCCCCTCTACAACTGCTGCTGCTGTAACTCCTGGACCCCCCTCTACTGCTGCTGCTGCTGTATCTCCTGGACACGCCCAACCCCCGACCCCCTCTACCACTGCTATAGCTGTAGCTCCTGGACCCTCCTCTACCACTGCTGCTGCTGTAACTCCTGGACCCACCTCTCCCACTGCTATTGCTGTAACTCCTGGACCCCCCTCTACCAATGCTCTTACTGTAACTCCTGGACCCCCCTCTACCACTGCTGCTGCTGCAACTCCTGGACTTCCCTCTGCCACTGCTGCTGCTGTACTCCTGGACCCCCCTCTACCACTGCTGCTGCTGTACTCCTGGACTTCCCTCTACCACTACTGCTGCTGTAACTCCTGGACCCCCCCCTAACACTGCTGCTGCTGTAACTCATGGACCCCCCTCTACCAATGCTGCTGCTGTAACTCCTGGACCCCCCTCTACCACTACTGCTGCTGTACTCCTGGACGTCCCTCTACCACTACTGCTGCTGTAACTCCTGGACCCCCCCCTAACACTGCTGCTGCTGTAACTCATGGACCCCCCTCTACCACGGCTGCTGCTGTATCTCCTGGAAACCCCAACCCCCCACCCCCTCTACCACTGCGATTGCTGTAACTCCTGGAACCTCCTCTACCACTGCTGCTACTGCAACTCCTGGACCCACCTCTCCCACTGCTGTTACTGTAACTCCTGGACTTCCCTCTACCACTGCTGCTGCTGTAACTCCTGGAACCCGCTCGACCACTGCTGTTACTGTAACTCCTGGAACCCCCTCTACCACTGCTGTTACTGTAACTCCTGGAACCCGCTCTACCACATCTGTTACTGTACCTCCTGGACCCCACTCTGCCACTGCTGTTACTGTAACTCCTGGACCCCCTCTACCACTGCTGTTACTGTAACTCCTGGATCCACCTCGACCACTGCAGCTGCTGTAACTCCTGGAACCCCCTCTACCACTGCTGTTGCTGTAACTCCTGGATCCCCCTCTACCACTGCTGTTGCTGTAACTCCTGGACCCTCCTCTACCACTGCGGCTGCTGTAACTCCTGGACCCCCCTCTACTGCTGCTGCTGCTGTATCTCCTGGACACGCCCAACCCCCGACCCCCTCTACCACTGCTATAGCTGTAGCTCCTGGACCCTCCTCTACCACTGCTGCTGCTGTAACTCCTGGACCCCCCTCTACTGCTGCTGCTGCTCTATCTCCTGGACACACCCAACCCCCGACCCCCTCTACCACTGCTATAGCTGTAGCTCCTGGACCCTCCTCAACCACTGCTGCTGCTGTAATTCCTGGACCCCCCTCTACTGCTGCTGCTGCTGTATCTCCTGGACACGCCCAACCCCCGACCCCCTCTACCACTGCTATTGCTGTAGCTCCTGGACCCTCCTCTACCGCTGCTGCAGCTGTAACTCCAGGACCCCCCACTCCCACTGCTGTTACTGTCACTCCTGGACTCCCCTCTACCACTGCTGCTGCCGTAACTCCTGGACCCACCCTCTACCACTGCTGTTGCTGTAACTCCTGGACCCCCCTCTACGACTGCTGTTGCAGTTACTCCTGGACCCACCTCTCCCACTGCTGTTACTGTAACTCCTGGACTTCCCTCTACCACTGCTGCTGCTGTAACTCCTGGACCCCCCTCTACCACTGCTGCTGATGTAACTCCTGGACCCCCCTCTACCACTGCTGTTACTGTAACTGCTGGACCCCCTCTACCACTGCTGTTACTGTAACTCCTGGACCCCCCTCTACCACTGCGGCTGCTGTAACTCCTGGACCCCCCTCTACCACTGCTGCTGCTGTAACTCCTGGACCCCCCTCTACTGCTGCTGCTGCTGTATCTCCTGGACACGCCCAACCCCCGACCCCCTCTACCACTGCTACAGCTGTAACTCCTGGACCCTCCTCCACCACTGCTGCTGCTGTAATACCTGGAGCCCCCTCTACCACTGCTGTTGCTGTAACTCCTGGAACCCCCTCTACCACTGCTGCTGCTGTAACTCCTGGACCCCCCTCTACTGCTGCTGCTGCTGTATCTCCTGGACACGCCCAACCCCCGACCCCCTCGACCACTGCTATAGCTGTAGCTCCTGGACCCTCCTCTACCACTGCTGCTGCTGTAACTCCTGGACCCCCCTCTTCCACTGCTATTGCTGTAACTCCTGGACCCCCCTCTACCAATGCTCTTACTGTAACTCCTGGACCCCCCTCTACCACTGCTGCTGCTGCAACTCCTGGACTTCCCTCTGCCACTGCTGCTGCTGTACTCCTGGACCCCCCTCTACCACTGCTGCTGCTGTACTCCTGGACTTCCCTCTACCACTACTGCTGCTGTAACTCCTGGACCCCCCCCTAACACTGCTGCTGCTGTAACTCATGGACCCGCCTCTACCAATGCTGCTGCTGTAACTCCTGGACCCCCCTCTACCACTACTGCTGCTGTACTCCTGGACGTCCCTCTACCACTACTGCTGCTGTAACTCCTGGACCCCCCCCCTAACACTGCTGCTGCTGTAACTCATGGACCCCCCTCTACCACGGCTGCTGCTGTATCTCCTGGAAACCCCAACCCCCCACCCCCTCTACCACTGCGATTGCTGTAACTCCTGGAACCTCCTCTACCACTGCTGCTACTGCAACTCCTGGACCCACCTCTCCCACTGCTGTTACTGTAACTCCTGGACTTCCCTCCACCACTGCTGCTGCTGTAACTCCTGGAACCCGCTCTACCACTGCTGTTACTGTACCACCTGGAACCCGCTCTACCACTGCTGTTACTGTACCTCCTGGAGCCCCTTCTACCACTGCTGTTACTGTAACTCCTGGAACCCGCTCTACCACATCTGTTACTGTACCTCCTGGACCCCCCTCTGCCACTGCTGTTACTGTAACTCCTGGACCCC
Source organism: Heterodontus francisci (assembly GCF_036365525.1). Classification (NCBI taxonomy): domain Eukaryota; kingdom Metazoa; phylum Chordata; class Chondrichthyes; order Heterodontiformes; family Heterodontidae; genus Heterodontus; species Heterodontus francisci. The sequence goes on from NC_090373.1 coordinate 8,546,313, forward strand.
CTCTCCCACTGCTGTTACTGTAACTCCTGGATCCACCTCGACCACTGCAGCTGCTGTAACTCCTGGAACCCCCTCTACCACTGCTGTTGCTGTAACTCCTGGATCCCCCTCTACCACTGCTGTTGCTGTAACTCCTGGACCCTCCTCTACCACTGCTGCTGCAGTAACTCCTGGACCCCCATCTACAACTGCTGTTGCAGTAACTCCTGGAGCCCCTCCACAAATGCTATTGCTGTCACTCCTGGACTCCCCTCTACCACTGCTGTTACTGTAACACCTGGTCTCCCCTCTACCACTGCTGTTGCAGTAACACCTGGACCCTCCTCTACCACTGCTGCTGCAGTAACTCCTGGACCCCCATCTACAACTGCTGTTGCAGTAACTCCTGGAGCCCCTCCACAAATGCTATTGCTGTCACTCCTGGACCCCCCTCTACCACTGTTGCTGCTGTAACTCCTGGACTCCCCTCTACCACTGCTGTTGCAGTAACTCCTGGACCCCCCGCTACCACTGCTGCTGCTGTAACTCCTGGATCCCCCTCTACCACTGCTGCTGATGTATCTCCTGGATCCCCCTCGACCACTGCTGTTGCTGTAACTCCTGGACCCTCCTCTCCCACTGCGGCTGCTGTAACTCCTGGACCCCCCTCTACCACTGCTATAGCTGTAGCTCCTGGGCCCTCCTCTACCCCTGCTGCTGCTGTAACTCCAGGAACCCCCTCTCCCGCTGCTGTTACTGTAACTCCTGGACCCCGCTCTTGCACTGCTGCTGCTTTAACTGCTGGACCCCCCTCTACCAATGCTCTTACTGTAACTCCTTGACTCCCCTCTTCCACTGCTGCTGCTGCAACTCCTGGAGCACCCTCTGCCGCTGCTGCTGTTGTATCTCCTGGACACCCCCACCCCCTCTAACACTGCTATTGCTGTAACTCCTGGACCCCCCTCTACCACTGCTGTTACTGTAACTCCTGGACCCCCTCTTGCACTGCTGCTGCTGTAACTGCTGGACCCCACTCTACCAATGCTCTTACAGTAACTCCTGGACCCCCCTCTTCCACTGCTGCTGCTGCAACTCCTGGACCCCCCTCTACCACTGCTGTTACTGTAACTCCTGGAGCCCCCTCTACGACTTCTGCTGCTGTAACTCCTGGACCCCCCTCTACCACTGCTGCTGCTGTAACTCCTGGACCCCCCTCTACCAATGCTGCTGATGTACCTCCTGGATCCCCCTCGACCACTGCAGCTGCTGTAATACCTGGAGCCCCCTCTACCACTGCTGTTGCTGTAACTCCTGGACCCTCCTCTTCCACTGCGGCTGCTGTAACTCCTGGAACCCCCTCTACAACTGCTGCTGCTGTAACTCCTGGACCCCCCTCTACTGCTGCTGCTGCTGTATCTCCTGGACACGCCCAACCCCCGAACCCCTCTACCACTGCTATAGCTGTAGCTCCTGGACCCTCCTCTACCAATGCTCTTACTGTAACTCCAGGACCCCCCTCTTCCACTGCTGTTGCTGTAACTCCTGGAGCCCCCTCTAGCACTGCCGCTGCTGTAACTCCTGGACCCCCCTCTACCAATGCTCTTACTGTAACTCCTGGACCCCCGTCTACTACTGCTGCTGCTGTATCTGCTGGACACCCCCACCCCCCACCCCCTCTACCACTGCTACTGCTGTAACTCCTGGACCCTCCTCTACCACTGCTGCTGCTGCAACTCCTGGACCCACCTCTCCCACTGCTGTTACTGTAACTCCTGGACTTCCCTCTACTACTGCTGTTGCTGTTACTCCTGGACCCTCCTCTTCCCACTGCTGCTGCTGCAACCCCCTCTACCACTGCTGCTGCTGTAACTCATGGACTCCCCTCTACCACTGCTGTTGCAGTAACTCCTGGACCCCCCTCTACCACTGCTGCTGCTGTAACTCCTGGACCCCCCTCTACCATTGCTGCTGCTGTAACTCCTGGATCCCCCTCGACCACTGCAGCTGCTGTAATACCTGGAGCCCCCTCTACCACTGCTGTTGCTGTAACTCCTGGACCCTCCTCTTCCACTGCGGCTGCTGTAACTCCTGGACTCCCCTCTACCACTGCTGTTGCAGTAACTCCTGGATCCCCCTCGACCACTGCAGCTGCTGTAATACCTGGAGCCCCCTCTACCACTGCTGTTGCTGTAACTCCTGGACCCTCCTCTTCCACTGCGGCTGCTGTAACTCCTGGAACCCCCTCTACAACTGCTGCTGCTGTAACTCCTGGACCCCCCTCTACTGCTGCTGCTGCTGTATCTCCTGGACACGCCCAACCCCCGACCCCCTCTACCACTGCTGCTGCTGCAACTCCTGGAGCACCCTCTGCCGCTGCTGCTGTTGTATCTCCTGGACACCCCCACCCCCTCTAACACTGCTATTGCTGTAACTCCTGGACCCCCCTCTACCACTGCTGTTACTGTAACTCCTGGACCCCCTCTTGCACTGCTGCTGCTGTAACTGCTGGACCCCACTCTACCAATGCTCTTACAGTAACTCCTGGACCCCCCTCTTCCACTGCTGCTGCTGCAACTCCTGGACCCCCCTCTACCACTGCTGTTACTGTAACTCCTGGAGCCCCCTCTACGACTTCTGCTGCTGTAACTCCTGGACCCCCCTCTACCACTGCTGCTGCTGTAACTCCTGGACCCCCCTCTACCAATGCTGCTGATGTACCTCCTGGATCCCCCTCGACCACTGCAGCTGCTGTAATACCTGGAGCCCCCTCTACCACTGCTGTTGCTGTAACTCCTGGACCCTCCTCTTCCACTGCGGCTGCTGTAACTCCTGGAACCCCCTCTACAACTGCTGCTGCTGTAACTCCTGGACCCCCCTCTACTGCTGCTGCTGCTGTATCTCCTGGACACGCCCAACCCCCGAACCCCTCTACCACTGCTATAGCTGTAGCTCCTGGACCCTCCTCTACCAATGCTCTTACTGTAACTCCAGGACCCCCCTCTTCCACTGCTGTTGCTGTAACTCCTGGAGCCCCCTCTAGCACTGCCGCTGCTGTAACTCCTGGACCCCCCTCTACCAATGCTCTTACTGTAACTCCTGGACCCCCGTCTACTACTGCTGCTGCTGTATCTGCTGGACACCCCCACCCCCCACCCCCTCTACCACTGCTACTGCTGTAACTCCTGGACCCTCCTCTACCACTGCTGCTGCTGCAACTCCTGGACCCACCTCTCCCACTGCTGTTACTGTAACTCCTGGACTTCCCTCTACTACTGCTGTTGCTGTTACTCCTGGACCCTCCTCTTCCCACTGCTGCTGCTGCAACCCCCTCTACCACTGCTGCTGCTGTAACTCATGGACTCCCCTCTACCACTGCTGTTGCAGTAACTCCTGGACCCCCCTCTACCACTGCTGCTGCTGTAACTCCTGGACCCCCCTCTACCATTGCTGCTGCTGTAACTCCTGGATCCCCCTCGACCACTGCAGCTGCTGTAATACCTGGAGCCCCCTCTACCACTGCTGTTGCTGTAACTCCTGGACCCTCCTCTTCCACTGCGGCTGCTGTAACTCCTGGACTCCCCTCTACCACTGCTGTTGCAGTAACTCCTGGATCCCCCTCGACCACTGCAGCTGCTGTAATACCTGGAGCCCCCTCTACCACTGCTGTTGCTGTAACTCCTGGACCCTCCTCTTCCACTGCGGCTGCTGTAACTCCTGGAACCCCCTCTACAACTGCTGCTGCTGTAACTCCTGGACCCCCCTCTACTGCTGCTGCTGCTGTATCTCCTGGACACGCCCAACCCCCGACCCCCTCTACCACTGCTATAGCTGTAGCTCCTGGACCCTCCTCTACCACTGCTGTTACTGTAACTCCTGGACCCCCCTCTAGCACTGCTGCTGCTGTAACTCCCGGACCCACCTCTCCCACTGCTATTGCTGTAACTCCTGGACCCTCCTCTACCACTGCTGCTGCTGTAAATCCTGGACTCTCCTCTACCACTGCTGCTGCTGCAACTCCTGGACTTCCCTCTACCACTGCTGCTGCTGTACTCCGGGACCCCCCTCTACCACTACTGCTGCTGTACTCCTGGACCCCCCTCTCCCACTACTGCTGCTGTAACTCATGGACCCCCCTCTACCACTGCTGCTGCTGCTGCTGCAACTCCTGGACCCCCCTCGACCACTGCTGCTGCTGTAACACCTGGACCCCCCTCTACCACTGCTGTTGCAGTTACTCCTGGACCCACCTCTCCCACTGCTGCTGCTGTAACTCCTGGACCCCCCTCTACCACTGCTGCTGCTGTAACTCCTGGACTCCCCTCTACCACTGCTGCTGCTGTAACTCCTGGACCCCCCTCTACCACTGCTGCTGATGTAACTCCTGGACCCCCCTCTACTACTGCTGTTGCAGTTACTCCTGGACCCACCTCTCCCACTGCTGTTACTGTAACTCCTGGACTTCCCTCTACCACTGCTGCTGCTGTAACTCCTGGACCCCCCTCTACCACTGCTGCTGATGTAACTCCTGGACCCCCCTCTACCACTGCTGCTGATGTAACTCCTGGACCCCCCTCTGCCACTGCTGTTACTGTAACTGCTGGACCCCCTCTACCACTGCTGTTACTGTAACTCCTGGACCCCCCTCTACCACTGCGGCTGCTGTAACTCCTGGACCCCCCTCTACCACTGCTGCTGCTGTAACTCCTGGACCCCCCTCTACTGCTGCTGCTGCTGTATCTCCTGGACACGCCCAACCCCCGACCCCCTCTACCACTGCTACAGCTGTAACTCCTGGACCCTCCTCCACCACTGCTGCTGCTGTAATACCTGGAGCCCCCTCTACCACTGCTGTTGCTGTAACTCCTGGACCCTCCTCTTCCACTGCGGCTGCTGTAACTCCTGGAACCCCCTCTACAACTGCTGCTGCTGTAACTCCTGGACCCCCCTCTACTGCTGCTGCTGCTGTATCTCCTGGACACGCCCAACCCCCGACCCCCTCTACCACTGCTATAGCTGTAGCTCCTGGACCCTCCTCTACCACTGCTGCTGCTGTAACTCCTGGACCCCCCTCTACTGCTGCTGCTGCTGTATCTCCTGGACACGCCCAACCCCCGACCCCCTCTACCACTGCTACAGCTGTAACTCCTGGACCCTCCTCCACCACTGCTGCTGCTGTAATACCTGGAGCCCCCTCTACCACTGCTGTTGCTGTAACTCCTGGACCCTCCTCTTCCACTGCGGCTGCTGTAACTCCTGGAACCCCCTCTACAACTGCTGCTGCTGTAACTCCTGGACCCCCCTCTACTGCTGCTGCTGCTGTATCTCCTGGACACGCCCAACCCCCGACCCCCTCTACCACTGCTATAGCTGTAGCTCCTGGACCCTCCTCTACCACTGCTGCTGCTGTAACTCCTGGACCCACCTCTCCCACTGCTATTGCTGTAACTCCTGGACCCCCCTCTACCAATGCTCTTACTGTAACTCCTGGACCCCCCTCTACCACTGCTGCTGCTGCAACTCCTGGACTTCCCTCTGCCACTGCTGCTGCTGTACTCCTGGACCCCCCTCTACCACTGCTGCTGCTGTACTCCTGGACTTCCCTCTACCACTACTGCTGCTGTAACTCCTGGACCCCCCCCTAACACTGCTGCTGCTGTAACTCATGGACCCCCCTCTACCACTACTGCTGCTGTACTCCTGGACGTCCCTCTACCACTACTGCTGCTGTAACTCCTGGACCCCCCCCCTAACACTGCTGCTGCTGTAACTCATGGACCCCCCTCTACCACGGCTGCTGCTGTATCTCCTGGAAACCCCAACCCCCCACCCCCTCTACCACTGCGATTGCTGTAACTCCTGGAACCTCCTCTACCACTGCTGCTACTGCAACTCCTGGACCCACCTCTCCCACTGCTGTTACTGTAACTCCTGGACTTCCCTCTACCACTGCTGCTGCTGTAACTCCTGGAACCCGCTCGACCACTGCTGTTACTGTACCACCTGGAACCCGCTCTACCACTGCTGTTACTGTAACTCCTGGAACCCCCTCTACCACTGCTGTTACTGTAACTCCTGGAACCCGCTCTACCACATCTGTTACTGTACCTCCTGGACCCCACTCTGCCACTGCTGTTACTGTAACTCCTGGACCCCCTCTCCCACTGCTGTTACTGTAACTCCTGGATCCACCTCGACCACTGCAGCTGCTGTAACTCCTGGAACCCCCTCTACCACTGCTGTTGCTGTAACTCCTGGATCCCCCTCTACCACTGCTGTTGCTGTAACTCCTGGACCCTCCTCTACCACTGCGGCTGCTGTAACTCCTGGACCCCCCTCTACTGCTGCTGCTGCTGTATCTCCTGGACACGCCCAACCCCCGACCCCCTCTACCACTGCTATAGCTGTAGCTCCTGGACCCTCCTCTAGCACTGCTGCTGCTGTAACTCCTGGACCCCCCTCTACTGCTGCTGCTGCTCTATCTCCTGGACACACCCAACCCCCGACCCCCTCTACCACTGCTATAGCTGTAGCTCCTGGACCCTCCTCAACCACTGCTGCTGCTGTAATTCCTGGACCCCCCTCTACTGCTGCTGCTGCTGTATCTCCTGGACACGCCCAACCCCCGACCCCCTCTACCACTGCTATTGCTGTAGCTCCTGGACCCTCCTCTACCGCTGCTGCAGCTGTAACTCCAGGACCCCCCACTCCCACTGCTGTTACTGTCACTCCTGGACTCCCCTCTACCACTGCTGCTGCCGTAACTCCTGGACCCACCCTCTACCACTGCTGTTGCTGTAACTCCTGGACCCCCCTCTACTACTGCTGTTGCAGTTACTCCTGGACCCACCTCTCCCACTGCTGTTACTGTAACTCCTGGACTTCCCTCTACCACTGCTGCTGCTGTAACTCCTGGACCCCCCTCTACCACTGCTGCTGATGTAACTCCTGGACCCCCCTCTACCACTGCTGTTACTGTAACTGCTGGACCCCCTCTACCACTGCTGTTACTGTAACTCCTGGACCCCCCTCTACCACTGCGGCTGCTGTAACTCCTGGACCCCCCTCTACCACTGCTGCTGCTGTAACTCCTGGACCCCCCTCTACTGCTGCTGCTGCTGTATCTCCTGGACACGCCCAACCCCCGACCCCCTCTACCACTGCTACAGCTGTAACTCCTGGACCCTCCTCCACCACTGCTGCTGCTGTAATACCTGGAGCCCCCTCTACCACTGCTGTTGCTGTAACTCCTGGAACCCCCTCTACCACTGCTGCTGCTGTAACTCCTGGACCCCCCTCTACTGCTGCTGCTGCTGTATCTCCTGGACACGCCCAACCCCCGACCCCCTCTACCACTGCTATAGCTGTAGCTCCTGGACCCTCCTCTACCACTGCTGCTGCTGTAACTCCTGGACCCCCCTCTTCCACTGCTATTGCTGTAACTCCTGGACCCCCCTCTACCAATGCTCTTACTGTAACTCCTGGACCCCCCTCTACCACTGCTGCTGCTGCAACTCCTGGACTTCCCTCTGCCACTGCTGCTGCTGTACTCCTGGACCCCCCTCTACCACTGCTGCTGCTGTACTCCTGGACTTCCCTCTACCACTACTGCTGCTGTAACTCCTGGACCCCCCCCTAACACTGCTGCTGCTGTAACTCATGGACCCGCCTCTACCAATGCTGCTGCTGTAACTCCTGGACCCCCCTCTACCACTACTGCTGCTGTACTCCTGGACGTCCCTCTACCACTACTGCTGCTGTAACTCCTGGACCCCCCCCCTAACACTGCTGCTGCTGTAACTCATGGACCCCCCTCTACCACGGCTGCTGCTGTATCTCCTGGAAACCCCAACCCCCCACCCCCTCTACCACTGCGATTGCTGTAACTCCTGGAACCTCCTCTACCACTGCTGCTACTGCAACTCCTGGACCCACCTCTCCCACTGCTGTTACTGTAACTCCTGGACTTCCCTCCACCACTGCTGCTGCTGTAACTCCTGGAACCCGCTCTACCACTGCTGTTACTGTACCACCTGGAACCCGCTCTACCACTGCTGTTACTGTACCTCCTGGAGCCCCTTCTACCACTGCTGTTACTGTAACTCCTGGAACCCGCTCTACCACATCTGTTACTGTACCTCCTGGACCCCCCTCTGCCACTGCTGTTACTGTAACTCCTGGACCCCCTCTCCCACTGCTGTTACTGTAACTCCTGGATCCACCTCGACCACTGCAGCTGCTGTAACTCCTGGAACCCCCTCTACCACTGCTGTTGCTGTAACTCCTGGATCCCCCTCTACCACTGCTGTTGCTGTAACTCCTGGACCCTCCTCTACCACTGCTGCTGCAGTAACTCCTGGACCCCCATCTACAACTGCTGTTGCAGTAACTCCTGGAGCCCCTCCACAAATGCTATTGCTGTCACTCCTGGACTCCCCTCTACCACTGCTGTTACTTTAACACCTGGTCTCCCCTCTACCACTGCTGTTGCAGTAACACCTGGACCCTCCTCTACCACTGCTGCTGCAGTAACTCCTGGACCCCCATCTACAACTGCTGTTGCAGTAACTCCTGGAGCCCCTCCACAAATGCTATTGCTGTCACTCCTGGACCCCCCTCTACCACTGTTGCTGCTGTAACTCCTGGACTCCCCTCTACCACTGCTGTTGCAGTAACTCCTGGACCCCCCGCTACCACTGCTGCTGCTGTAACTCCTGGATCCCCCTCTACCACTGCTGCTGATGTATCTCCTGGATCCCCCTCGACCACTGCTGTTGCTGTAACTCCTGGACCCTCCTCTCCCACTGCGGCTGCTGTAACTCCTGGTCCCCCCTCTACCACTGCTATAGCTGTAGCTCCTGGGCCCTCCTCTACCCCTGCTGCTGCTGTAACTCCAGGAACCCCCTCTCCCGCTGCTGTTACTGTAACTCCTGGACCCCCCTCTTGCACTGCTGCTGCTTTAACTGCTGGACCCCCCTCTACCAATGCTCTTACTGTAACTCCTTGACTCCCCTCTTCCACTGCTGCTGCTGCAACTCCTGGAGCACCCTCTGCCGCTGCTGCTGTTGTATCTCCTGGACACCCCCACCCCCTCTAACACTGCTATTGCTGTAGCTCCTGGACCCCCCTCTACCACTGCTGTTACTGTAACTCCTGGACCCCCTCTTGCACTGCTGCTGCTGTAACTGCTGGACCCCACTCTACCAATGCTCTTACAGTAACTCCTGGACCCCCCTCTTCCACTGCTGCTGCTGCAACTCCTGGACCCCCCTCTACCACTGCTGTTACTGTAACTCCTGGAGCCCCCTCTACGACTTCTGCTGCTGTAACTCCTGGACCCCCCTCTACCACTGCTGCTGCTGTAACTCCTGGACCCCCCTCTACCAATGCTGCTGATGTACCTCCTGGATCCCCCTCGACCACTGCAGCTGCTGTAATACCTGGAGCCCCCTCTACCACTGCTGTTGCTGTAACTCCTGGACCCTCCTCTTCCACTGCGGCTGCTGTAACTCCTGGAACCCCCTCTACAACTGCTGCTGCTGTAACTCCTGGACCCCCCTCTACTGCTGCTGCTGCTGTATCTCCTGGACACGCCCAACCCCCGAACCCCTCTACCACTGCTATAGCTGTAGCTCCTGGACCCTCCTCTACCAATGCTCTTACTGTAACTCCAGGACCCCCCTCTTCCACTGCTGTTGCTGTAACTCCTGGAGCCCCCTCTAGCACTGCCGCTGCTGTAACTCCTGGACCCCCCTCTACCAATGCTCTTACTGTAACTCCTGGACCCCCGTCTACTACTGCTGCTGCTGTATCTGCTGGACACCCCCACCCCCCACCCCCTCTACCACTGCTACTGCTGTAACTCCTGGACCCTCCTCTACCACTGCTGCTGCTGCAACTCCTGGACCCACCTCTCCCACTGCTGTTACTGTAACTCCTGGACTTCCCTCTACTACTGCTGTTGCTGTTACTCCTGGACCCTCCTCTTCCCACTGCTGCTGCTGCAACCCCCTCTACCACTGCTGCTGCTGTAACTCATGGACTCCCCTCTACCACTGCTGTTGCAGTAACTCCTGGACCCCCCTCTACCACTGCTGCTGCTGTAACTCCTGGACCCCCCTCTACCATTGCTGCTGCTGTAACTCCTGGATCCCCCTCGACCACTGCAGCTGCTGTAATACCTGGAGCCCCCTCTACCACTGCTGTTGCTGTAACTCCTGGACCCTCCTCTTCCACTGCGGCTGCTGTAACTCCTGGACTCCCCTCTACCACTGCTGTTGCTGTAACTCCTGGACCCCCCTCTACTGCTGCTGCTGCTGTATCTCCTGGACACGCCCAACCCCCGACCCCCTCTACCACTGCTATAGCTGTAGCTCCTGGACCCTCCTCTACCACTGCTGCTGCTGTAACTCCTGGACCCCCCTCTACTGCTGCTGCTGCTCTATCTCCTGGACACACCCAACCCCCGACCCCCTCTACCACTGCTATAGCTGTAGCTCCTGGACCCTCCTCAACCACTGCTGCTGCTGTAATTCCTGGACCCCCCTCTACTGCTGCTGCTGCTGTATCTCCTGGACACGCCCAACCCCCGACCCCCTCTACCACTGCTATTGCTGTAGCTCCTGGACCCTCCTCTACCGCTGCTGCAGCTGTAACTCCAGGACCCCCCACTCCCACTGCTGTTACTGTCACTCCTGGACTCCCCTCTACCACTGCTGCTGCCGTAACTCCTGGACCCACCCTCTACCACTGCTGTTGCTGTAACTCCTGGACCCCCCTCTACTACTGCTGTTGCAGTTACTCCTGGACCCACCTCTCCCACTGCTGTTACTGTAACTCCTGGACTTCCCTCTACCACTGCTGCTGCTGTAACTCCTGGACCCCCCTCTACCACTGCTGCTGATGTAACTCCTGGACCCCCCTCTACCACTGCTGTTACTGTAACTGCTGGACCCCCTCTACCACTGCTGTTACTGTAACTCCTGGACCCCCCTCTACCACTGCGGCTGCTGTAACTCCTGGACCCCCCTCTACCACTGCTGCTGCTGTAACTCCTGGACCCCCCTCTACTGCTGCTGCTGCTGTATCTCCTGGACACGCCCAACCCCCGACCCCCTCTACCACTGCTACAGCTGTAACTCCTGGACCCTCCTCCACCACTGCTGCTGCTGTAATACCTGGAGCCCCCTCTACCACTGCTGTTGCTGTAACTCCTGGAACCCCCTCTACCACTGCTGCTGCTGTAACTCCTGGACCCCCCTCTACTGCTGCTGCTGCTGTATCTCCTGGACACGCCCAACCCCCGACCCCCTCTACCACTGCTATAGCTGTAGCTCCTGGACCCTCCTCTACCACTGCTGCTGCTGTAACTCCTGGACCCCCCTCTTCCACTGCTATTGCTGTAACTCCTGGACCCCCCTCTACCAATGCTCTTACTGTAACTCCTGGACCCCCCTCTACCACTGCTGCTGCTGCAACTCCTGGACTTCCCTCTACCACTACTGCTGCTGTAACTCCTGGACCCCCCCCTAACACTGCTGCTGCTGTAACTCATGGACCCGCCTCTACCAATGCTGCTGCTGTAACTCCTGGACCCCCCTCTACCACTACTGCTGCTGTACTCCTGGACGTCCCTCTACCACTACTGCTGCTGTAACTCCTGGACCCCCCCCCTAACACTGCTGCTGCTGTAACTCATGGACCCCCCTCTACCACGGCTGCTGCTGTATCTCCTGGAAACCCCAACCCCCCACCCCCTCTACCACTGCGATTGCTGTAACTCCTGGAACCTCCTCTACCACTGCTGCTACTGCAACTCCTGGACCCACCTCTCCCACTGCTGTTACTGTAACTCCTGGACTTCCCTCCACCACTGCTGCTGCTGTAACTCCTGGAACCCGCTCTACCACTGCTGTTACTGTACCACCTGGAACCCGCTCTACCACTGCTGTTACTGTACCTCCTGGAGCCCCTTCTACCACTGCTGTTACTGTAACTCCTGGAACCCGCTCTACCACATCTGTTACTGTACCTCCTGGACCCCCCTCTGCCACTGCTGTTACTGTAACTCCTGGACCCCCTCTCCCACTGCTGTTACTGTAACTCCTGGATCCACCTCGACCACTGCAGCTGCTGTAACTCCTGGAACCCCCTCTACCACTGCTGTTGCTGTAACTCCTGGATCCCCCTCTACCACTGCTGTTGCTGTAACTCCTGGACCCTCCTCTACCACTGCTGCTGCAGTAACTCCTGGACCCCCATCTACAACTGCTGTTGCAGTAACTCCTGGAGCCCCTCCACAAATGCTATTGCTGTCACTCCTGGACTCCCCTCTACCACTGCTGTTACTTTAACACCTGGTCTCCCCTCTACCACTGCTGTTGCAGTAACACCTGGACCCTCCTCTACCACTGCTGCTGCAGTAACTCCTGGACCCCCATCTACAACTGCTGTTGCAGTAACTCCTGGAGCCCCTCCACAAATGCTATTGCTGTCACTCCTGGACCCCCCTCTACCACTGTTGCTGCTGTAACTCCTGGACTCCCCTCTACCACTGCTGTTGCAGTAACTCCTGGACCCCCCGCTACCACTGCTGCTGCTGTAACTCCTGGATCCCCCTCTACCACTGCTGCTGATGTATCTCCTGGATCCCCCTCGACCACTGCTGTTGCTGTAACTCCTGGACCCTCCTCTCCCACTGCGGCTGCTGTAACTCCTGGACCCCCCTCTACCACTGCTATAGCTGTAGCTCCTGGGCCCTCCTCTACCCCTGCTGCTGCTGTAACTCCAGGAACCCCCTCTCCCGCTGCTGTTACTGTAACTCCTGGACCCCCCTCTTGCACTGCTGCTGCTTTAACTGCTGGACCCCCCTCTACCAATGCTCTTACTGTAACTCCTTGACTCCCCTCTTCCACTGCTGCTGCTGCAACTCCTGGAGCACCCTCTGCCGCTGCTGCTGTTGTATCTCCTGGACACCCCCACCCCCTCTAACACTGCTATTGCTGTAACTCCTGGACCCCCCTCTACCACTGCTGTTACTGTAACTCCTGGACCCCCTCTTGCACTGCTGCTGCTGTAACTGCTGGACCCCACTCTACCAATGCTCTTACAGTAACTCCTGGACCCCCCTCTTCCACTGCTGCTGCTGCAACTCCTGGACCCCCCTCTACCACTGCTGTTACTGTAACTCCTGGAGCCCCCTCTACGACTTCTGCTGCTGTAACTCCTGGACCCCCCTCTACCACTGCTGCTGCTGTAACTCCTGGACCCCCCTCTACCAATGCTGCTGATGTACCTCCTGGATCCCCCTCGACCACTGCAGCTGCTGTAATACCTGGAGCCCCCTCTACCACTGCTGTTGCTGTAACTCCTGGACCCTCCTCTTCCACTGCGGCTGCTGTAACTCCTGGAACCCCCTCTACAACTGCTGCTGCTGTAACTCCTGGACCCCCCTCTACTGCTGCTGCTGCTGTATCTCCTGGACACGCCCAACCCCCGAACCCCTCTACCACTGCTATAGCTGTAGCTCCTGGACCCTCCTCTACCAATGCTCTTACTGTAACTCCAGGACCCCCCTCTTCCACTGCTGTTGCTGTAACTCCTGGAGCCCCCTCTAGCACTGCCGCTGCTGTAACTCCTGGACCCCCCTCTACCAATGCTCTTACTGTAACTCCTGGACCCCCGTCTACTACTGCTGCTGCTGTATCTGCTGGACACCCCCACCCCCCACCCCCTCTACCACTGCTACTGCTGTAACTCCTGGACCCTCCTCTACCACTGCTGCTGCTGCAACTCCTGGACCCACCTCTCCCACTGCTGTTACTGTAACTCCTGGACTTCCCTCTACTACTGCTGTTGCTGTTACTCCTGGACCCTCCTCTTCCCACTGCTGCTGCTGCAACCCCCTCTACCACTGCTGCTGCTGTAACTCATGGACTCCCCTCTACCACTGCTGTTGCAGTAACTCCTGGACCCCCCTCTACCACTGCTGCTGCTGTAACTCCTGGACCCCCCTCTACCATTGCTGCTGCTGTAACTCCTGGATCCCCCTCGACCACTGCAGCTGCTGTAATACCTGGAGCCCCCTCTACCACTGCTGTTGCTGTAACTCCTGGACCCTCCTCTTCCACTGCGGCTGCTGTAACTCCTGGACTCCCCTCTACCACTGCTGTTGCAGTAACTCCTGGATCCCCCTCGACCACTGCAGCTGCTGTAATACCTGGAGCCCCCTCTACCACTGCTGTTGCTGTAACTCCTGGACCCTCCTCTTCCACTGCGGCTGCTGTAACTCCTGGAACCCCCTCTACAACTGCTGCTGCTGTAACTCCTGGACCCCCCTCTACTGCTGCTGCTGCTGTATCTCCTGGACACGCCCAACCCCCGACCCCCTCTACCACTGCTATAGCTGTAGCTCCTGGACCCTCCTCTACCACTGCTGTTACTGTAACTCCTGGACCCCCCTCTAGCACTGCTGCTGCTGTAACTCCCGGACCCACCTCTCCCACTGCTATTGCTGTAACTCCTGGACCCTCCTCTACCACTGCTGCTGCTGTAAATCCTGGACTCTCCTCTACCACTGCTGCTGCTGCAACTCCTGGACTTCCCTCTACCACTGCTGCTGCTGTACTCCGGGACCCCCCTCTACCACTACTGCTGCTGTACTCCTGGACCCCCCTCTCCCACTACTGCTGCTGTAACTCATGGACCCCCCTCTACCACTGCTGCTGCTGCTGCTGCAACTCCTGGACCCCCCTCGACCACTGCTGCTGCTGTAACACCTGGACCCCCCTCTACCACTGCTGTTGCAGTTACTCCTGGACCCACCTCTCCCACTGCTGCTGCTGTAACTCCTGGACCCCCCTCTACCACTGCTGCTGCTGTAACTCCTGGACTCCCCTCTACCACTGCTGCTGCTGTAACTCCTGGACCCCCCTCTACCACTGCTGCTGATGTAACTCCTGGACCCCCCTCTACTACTGCTGTTGCAGTTACTCCTGGACCCACCTCTCCCACTGCTGTTACTGTAACTCCTGGACTTCCCTCTACCACTGCTGCTGCTGTAACTCCTGGACCCCCCTCTACCACTGCTGCTGATGTAACTCCTGGACCCCCCTCTACCACTGCTGTTACTGTACCTCCTGGACCCCCCCCTGCCACTGCTGTTACTGTAACTGCTGGACCCCCTCTACCACTGCTGTTACTGTAACTCCTGGACCCCCCTCTACCACTGCGGCTGCTGTAACTCCTGGACCCCCCTCTACCACTGCTGCTGCTGTAACTCCTGGACCCCCCTCTACTGCTGCTGCTGCTGTATCTCCTGGACACGCCCAACCCCCGACCCCCTCTACCACTGCTACAGCTGTAACTCCTGGACCCTCCTCCACCACTGCTGCTGCTGTAATACCTGGAGCCCCCTCTACCACTGCTGTTGCTGTAACTCCTGGACCCTCCTCTTCCACTGCGGCTGCTGTAACTCCTGGAACCCCCTCTACAACTGCTGCTGCTGTAACTCCTGGACCCCCCTCTACTGCTGCTGCTGCTGTATCTCCTGGACACGCCCAACCCCCGACCCCCTCTACCACTGCTATAGCTGTAGCTCCTGGACCCTCCTCTACCACTGCTGCTGCTGTAACTCCTGGACCCACCTCTCCCACTGCTATTGCTGTAACTCCTGGACCCCCCTCTACCAATGCTCTTACTGTAACTCCTGGACCCCCCTCTACCACTGCTGCTGCTGCAACTCCTGGACTTCCCTCTGCCACTGCTGCTGCTGTACTCCTGGACCCCCCTCTACCACTGCTGCTGCTGTACTCCTGGACTTCCCTCTACCACTACTGCTGCTGTAACTCCTGGACCCCCCCCTAACACTGCTGCTGCTGTAACTCATGGACCCCCCTCTACCAATGCTGCTGCTGTAACTCCTGGACCCCCCTCTACCACTACTGCTGCTGTACTCCTGGACGTCCCTCTACCACTACTGCTGCTGTAACTCCTGGACCCCCCCCCTAACACTGCTGCTGCTGTAACTCATGGACCCCCCTCTACCACGGCTGCTGCTGTATCTCCTGGAAACCCCAACCCCCCACCCCCTCTACCACTGCGATTGCTGTAACTCCTGGAACCTCCTCTACCACTGCTGCTACTGCAACTCCTGGACCCACCTCTCCCACTGCTGTTACTGTAACTCCTGGACTTCCCTCTACCACTGCTGCTGCTGTAACTCCTGGAACCCGCTCGACCACTGCTGTTACTGTACCACCTGGAACCCGCTCTACCACTGCTGTTACTGTAACTCCTGGAACCCCCTCTACCACTGCTGTTACTGTAACTCCTGGAACCCGCTCTACCACATCTGTTACTGTACCTCCTGGACCCCACTCTGCCACTGCTG
The DNA here is from genome assembly GCF_036365525.1 of Heterodontus francisci. Classification (NCBI taxonomy): domain Eukaryota; kingdom Metazoa; phylum Chordata; class Chondrichthyes; order Heterodontiformes; family Heterodontidae; genus Heterodontus; species Heterodontus francisci. The sequence goes on from NC_090373.1 coordinate 8,562,679, forward strand.
TTACTGTAACTCCTGGACCCCCTCTACCACTGCTGTTACTGTAACTCCTGGATCCACCTCGACCACTGCAGCTGCTGTAACTCCTGGAACCCCCTCTACCACTGCTGTTGCTGTAACTCCTGGATCCCCCTCTACCACTGCTGTTGCTGTAACTCCTGGACCCTCCTCTACCACTGCGGCTGCTGTAACTCCTGGACCCCCCTCTACTGCTGCTGCTGCTGTATCTCCTGGACACGCCCAACCCCCGACCCCCTCTACCACTGCTATAGCTGTAGCTCCTGGACCCTCCTCTACCACTGCTGCTGCTGTACTCCGGGACCCCCCTCTACCACTACTGCTGCTGTACTCCTGGACCCCCCTCTCCCACTACTGCTGCTGTAACTCATGGACCCCCCTCTACCACTGCTGCTGCTGCTGCTGCAACTCCTGGACCCCCCTCGACCACTGCTGCTGCTGTAACACCTGGACCCCCCTCTACCACTGCTGTTGCAGTTACTCCTGGACCCACCTCTCCCACTGCTGCTGCTGTAACTCCTGGACCCCCCTCTACCACTGCTGCTGCTGTAACTCCTGGACTCCCCTCTACCACTGCTGCTGCTGTAACTCCTGGACCCCCCTCTACCACTGCTGCTGATGTAACTCCTGGACCCCCCTCTACTACTGCTGTTGCAGTTACTCCTGGACCCACCTCTCCCACTGCTGTTACTGTAACTCCTGGACTTCCCTCTACCACTGCTGCTGCTGTAACTCCTGGACCCCCCTCTACCACTGCTGCTGATGTAACTCCTGGACCCCCCTCTACCACTGCTGTTACTGTACCTCCTGGACCCCCCTCTGCCACTGCTGTTACTGTAACTGCTGGACCCCCTCTACCACTGCTGTTACTGTAACTCCTGGACCCCCCTCTACCACTGCGGCTGCTGTAACTCCTGGACCCCCCTCTACCACTGCTGCTGCTGTAACTCCTGGACCCCCCTCTACTGCTGCTGCTGCTGTATCTCCTGGACACGCCCAACCCCCGACCCCCTCTACCACTGCTACAGCTGTAACTCCTGGACCCTCCTCCACCACTGCTGCTGCTGTAATACCTGGAGCCCCCTCTACCACTGCTGTTGCTGTAACTCCTGGACCCTCCTCTTCCACTGCGGCTGCTGTAACTCCTGGAACCCCCTCTACAACTGCTGCTGCTGTAACTCCTGGACCCCCCTCTACTGCTGCTGCTGCTGTATCTCCTGGACACGCCCAACCCCCGACCCCCTCTACCACTGCTATAGCTGTAGCTCCTGGACCCTCCTCTACCACTGCTGCTGCTGTAACTCCTGGACCCACCTCTCCCACTGCTATTGCTGTAACTCCTGGACCCCCCTCTACCAATGCTCTTACTGTAACTCCTGGACCCCCCTCTACCACTGCTGCTGCTGCAACTCCTGGACTTCCCTCTGCCACTGCTGCTGCTGTACTCCTGGACCCCCCTCTACCACTGCTGCTGCTGTACTCCTGGACTTCCCTCTACCACTACTGCTGCTGTAACTCCTGGACCCCCCCCTAACACTGCTGCTGCTGTAACTCATGGACCCCCCTCTACCAATGCTGCTGCTGTAACTCCTGGACCCCCCTCTACCACTACTGCTGCTGTACTCCTGGACGTCCCTCTACCACTACTGCTGCTGTAACTCCTGGACCCCCCCCCTAACACTGCTGCTGCTGTAACTCATGGACCCCCCTCTACCACGGCTGCTGCTGTATCTCCTGGAAACCCCAACCCCCCACCCCCTCTACCACTGCGATTGCTGTAACTCCTGGAACCTCCTCTACCACTGCTGCTACTGCAACTCCTGGACCCACCTCTCCCACTGCTGTTACTGTAACTCCTGGACTTCCCTCTACCACTGCTGCTGCTGTAACTCCTGGAACCCGCTCGACCACTGCTGTTACTGTACCACCTGGAACCCGCTCTACCACTGCTGTTACTGTAACTCCTGGAACCCCCTCTACCACTGCTGTTACTGTAACTCCTGGAACCCGCTCTACCACATCTGTTACTGTACCTCCTGGACCCCACTCTGCCACTGCTGTTACTGTAACTCCTGGACCCCCTCTACCACTGCTGTTACTGTAACTCCTGGATCCACCTCGACCACTGCAGCTGCTGTAACTCCTGGAACCCCCTCTACCACTGCTGTTGCTGTAACTCCTGGACCCTCCTCTACCACTGCGGCTGCTGTAACTCCTGGACCCCCCTCTACTGCTGCTGCTGCTGTATCTCCTGGACACGCCCAACCCCCGACCCCCTCTACCACTGCTATAGCTGTAGCTCCTGGACCCTCCTCTACCACTGCTGCTGCTGTAACTCCTGGACCCCCCCTCTACTGCTGCTGCTGCTCTATCTCCTGGACACACCCAACCCCCGACCCCCTCTACCACTGCTATAGCTGTAGCTCCTGGACCCTCCTCAACCACTGCTGCTGCTGTAATTCCTGGACCCCCCTCTACTGCTGCTGCTGCTGTATCTCCTGGACACGCCCAACCCCCGACCCCCTCTACCACTGCTATTGCTGTAGCTCCTGGACCCTCCTCTACCGCTGCTGCAGCTGTAACTCCAGGACCCCCCACTCCCACTGCTGTTACTGTCACTCCTGGACTCCCCTCTACCACTGCTGCTGCCGTAACTCCTGGACCCACCCTCTACCACTGCTGTTGCTGTAACTCCTGGACCCCCCTCTACCACTGCTGCTGCTGTAAATCCTGGACCCTCCTCTAACACTGCTGTTACTGTAACTCCTGGTCCCCCCTCCAGCACTGCTAATGCTGTACCTCCTGGACCCCGCCCAACCACTGCTTCTGCTGTAACTCCTGGACCCTCCTCTACCACTGCTGCTGCAGTAACTCCTGGATCCCCATCTACAACTGCTGTTGCAGTAACTCCTGGAGCCCCTCCACAAATGCTATTGCTGTCACTCCTGGACTCCCCTCTACCACTGCTGTTACTGTAACACCTGGTCTCCCCTCTACCACTGCTGTTGCAGTAACACCTGGACCCTCCTCTACCACTGCTGCTGCAGTAACTCCTGGACCCCCATCTACAACTGCTGTTGCAGTAACTCCTGGAGCCCCTCCACAAATGCTATTGCTGTCACTCCTGGACCCCCCTCTACCACTGCTGCTGCTGTAACTCCTGGACTCCCCTCTACCACTGCTGTTGCAGTAACTCCTGGACCCCCATCTACAACTGCTGTTGCAGTAACTCCTGGAGCCCCTCCACAAATGCTATTGCTGTCACTCCTGGACTCCCCTCTACCACTGCTGTTGCAGTAACTCCTGGACCCCCATCTACAACTGCTGCTGCTGTAACTCCTGGATCCCCCTCTACCACTGCTGCTGATGTATCTCCTGGATCCCCCTCGACCACTGCTGTTGCTGTAACTCCTGGACCCTCCTCTCCCACTGCGGCTGCTGTAACTCCTGGACCCCCCTCAACCACTGCTGCTGCTGTAACTCCTGGACCCCCCTCTACTGCTGCTGCTGTATCTCCTGGACACGCCCAACCCCTGACCCCCTCTACCACTGCTATAGCTGTAGCTCCTGGGCCCTCCTCTACCCCTGCTGCTGCTGTAACTCCTGGACCCTCCTCTCCCACTGCGGCTGCTGTAACTCCTGGACCCCCCTCTACCACTGCTGCTGCTGTAACTCCTGGACCCCCCTCTACTGCTGCTGCTGTATCTCCTGGACACGCCCAACCCCTGACCCCCTCTACCACTGCTATAGCTGTAGCTCCTGGGCCCTCCTCTACCCCCGCTGCTGTTACTGTAACTCCTGGACCCCCCTCTTGCACTGCTGCTGCTTTAACTGCTGGACCCCCCTCTACCAATGCTCTTACTGTAACTCCTGGACCCCCCTCTTCCACTGCTGCTGCTGCAACTCCTGGAGCACCCTCTGCCGCTGCTGCTGTTGTATCTCCTGGACACCCCCACCCCCTCTAACACTGCTATTGCTGTAACTCCTGGACCCCCCTCTTGCACTGCTGCTGCTGTAACTGCTGGACCCCCCTCTACCAATGCTCTTACTGTAACTCCTGGACCCCCCTCTTCCACTGCTGCTGCTGCAACTCCTGGACCACCCTCTACCACTGCTGTTACTGTAACTCCTGGACCCCCCTCTACCACTGCTGTTACTGTAACTCCTGGACCCCCCTCTTGCACTGCTGCTGCTGTAACTGCTGGACCCCACTCTACCAATGCTCTTACTGTAACTCCTGGACCCCCCTCTTCCACTGCTGCTGCTGCAACTCCTGGACCCCCCTCTACCACTGCTGTTACTGTAACTCCTGGAGCCCCCTCTACGACTTCTGCTGCTGTAACTCCTGGACCCCCCTCTACCACTGCTGCTGCTGTAACTCCTGGACCCCCCTCTACCAATGCTGCTGATGTACCTCCTGGATCCCCCTCGACCACTGCAGCTGCTGTAATACCTGGAGCCCCCTCTACCACTGCTGTTGCTGTAACCCCTGGACCCTCCTCTTCCACTGCGGCTGCTGTAACTCCTGGAACCCCCTCTACAACTGCTGCTGCTGTAACTCCTGGACCCCCCTCTACTGCTGCTGCTGCTGTATCTCCTGGACACGCCCAACCCCCGACCCCCTCTACCACTGCTATAGCTGTAGCTCCTGGACCCTCCTCTACCAATGCTCTTACTGTAACTCCAGGACCCCCCTCTTCCACTGCTGTTGCTGTAACTCCTGGAGCCCCCTCTAGCACTGCCGCTGCTGTAACTCCTGGACCCCCCTCTACCAATGCTCTTACTGTAACTCCTGGACCCCCGTCTACTACTGCTGCTGCTGTATCTGCTGGACACCCCCACCCCCCACCCCCTCTACCACTGCTACTGCTGTAACTCCTGGACCCTCCTCTACCACTGCTGCTGCTGCAACTCCTGGACCCACCTCTCCCACTGCTGTTACTGTAACTCCTGGACTTCCCTCTACTACTGCTGTTGCTGTTACTCCTGGACCCTCCTCTTCCCACTGCTGCTGCTGCAACCCCCTCTACCACTGCTGCTGCTGTAACTCCTGGACTCCCCTCTACCAATGCTGTTGCAGTAACTCCTGCACCCCCCTCTACCATTGCTGCTGCTGTAACTCCTGGATCCCCCTCGACCACTGCAGCTGCTGTAATACCTGGAGCCCCCTCCACCACTGCTGTTGCTGTAACTCCTGGACCCTCCTCTTCCACTGCGGCTGCTGTAACTCCTGGACTCCCCTCTACCACTGCTATTGCAGTAACTCCTGGATCCCCCTCGACCACTGCAGCTGCTGTAATACCTGGAGCCCCCTCTACCACTGCTGTTGCTGTAACTCCTGGACCCTCCTCTTCCACTGCGGCTGCTGTAACTCCTGGAACCCCCTCTACAACTGCTGCTGCTGTAACTCCTGGAACCCCCTCTACTGCTGCTGCTGCTGTATCTCCTGGACACGCCCAACCCCCGACCCCCTCTACCACTGCTATAGCTGTAGCTCCTGGACCCTCCTCTACCACTGCTGTTACTGTACCTCCTGGACCCCCCTCTGCCACTGCTGTTACTGTAACTGCTGGACCCCCTCTACTACTGCTGTTACTGTAACTCCTGGACCCCCCTCTACCACTGCGGCTGCTGTAACTCCTGGACCCCCCTCTACCACTGCTGCTGCTGTAACTCCTGGACCCCCCTCTACTGCTGCTGCTGCTGTATCTCCTGGACACGCCCAACCCCCGACCCCCTCTACCACTGCTACAGCTGTAACTCCTGGACCCTCCTCCACCACTGCTGTTGCTGTAACTCCTGGACCCTCCTCTTCCACTGCTGCTGCTGTAACTCCTGGACCCCCCTCTACTGCTGCTGCTGCTGTATCTCCTGGACACGCCCAACCCCCGACCCCCTCTACCACTGCTATAGCTGTAGCTCCTGGACCCTCCTCTACCACTGCTGCTGCTGTAACTCCTGGACCCCCCTCTACTGCTGCTGCTGCTGTATCTCCTGGACACGCCCAACCCCCGACCCCCTCTACCACTGCTATAGCTGTAGCTCCTGGACCCTCCTCTACCACTGCTGTTACTGTAACTCCTGGACCCCCCTCTAGCACTGCTGCTGCTGTAACTCCCGGACCCTCCTCTCCCACTGCTATTGCTGTAACTCCTGGACCCTCCTCTACCACTGCTGCTGCTGTAAATCCTGGACTCTCCTCTACCACTGCTGCTGCTGCAACACCTGGACTTCCCTCTACCACTGCTGCTGCTGTACTCCGGGACCCCCCTCTACCACTACTGCTGCTGTACTCCTGGACCCCCCTCTCCCACTACTGCTGCTGTAACTCATGGACCCCCCTCTACCACTGCTGCTGCTGCAACTCCTGGACCCCCCTCGACCACTGCTGCTGCTGTAACACCTGGACCCCCCTCTACCACTGCTGTTGCAGTTACTCCTGGACCCACCTCTCCCACTGCTGTTACTGTAACTCCTGGACTTCCCTCTACCACTGCTGCTGCTGTAACTCCTGGACCCCCCTCTACCACTGCTGCTGCTGTAACTCCTGGACTCCCCTCTACCACTGATGCTGCTGTAACTCCTGGACCCTCCTCTCCCACTGCGGCTGCTGTAACTCCTGGACCCCCCTCTACCACTGCTGCTGCTGTAACTCCTGGACCCCCCTCTACTGCTGCTGCTGTATCTCCTGGACACGCCCAACCCCTGACCCCCTCTACCACTGCTATAGCTGTAGCTCCTGGGCCCTCCTCTACCCCTGCTGCTGCTGTAACTCCTGGACCCTCCTCTCCCACTGCGGCTGCTGTAACTCCTGGACCCCCCTCTACCACTGCTGCTGCTGTAACTCCTGGACCCCCCTCTACTGCTGCTGCTGTATCTCCTGGACACGCCCAACCCCTGACCCCCTCTACCACTGCTACAGCTGTAGCTCCTGGGCCCTCCTCTACCCCCGCTGCTGTTACTGTAACTCCTGGACCCCCCTCTTGCACTGCTGCTGCTTTAACTGCTGGACCCCCCTCTACCAATGCTCTTACTGTAACTCCTGGACCCCCCTCTTCCACTGCTGCTGCTGCAACTCCTGGAGCACCCTCTGCCGCTGCTGCTGTTGTATCTCCTGGACACCCCCACCCCCCCACCCCCCACCCCCTCTAACACTGCTATTGCTGTAACTCCTGGACCCCCCTCTTGCACTGCTGCTGCTGTAACTGCTGGACCCCCCTCTACCAATGCTCTTACTGTAACTCTTGGACCCCCCTCTTCCACTGCTGCTGCTGCAACTCCTGGACCCCCCTCTACCACTGCTGTTACTGTAACTCCTGGACCCCCCTCTACCACTGCTGTTACTGTAACTCCTGGACCCCCCTCTTGCACTGCTGCTGCTGTAACTGCTGGACCCCCCTCTACCACTGCTGTTACTGTAACTCCTGGACCCCCCTCTACCAATGCTGCTGATGTACCTCCTGGATCCCCCTCGACCACTGCAGCTGCTGTAATACCTGGAGCCCCCTCTACCACTGCTGTTGCTGTAACTCCTGGACCCTCCTCTTCCACTGCGGCTGCTGTAACTCCTGGAACCCCCTCTACAACTGCTGCTGCTGTAACTCCTGGACCCCCCTCTACTGCTGCTGCTGCTGTATCTCCTGGACACGCCCAACCCCCGACCCCCTCTACCACTGCTATAGCTGTAGCTCCTGGACCCTCCTCTACCAATGCTCTTACTGTAACTCCAGGACCCCCCTCTTCCACTGCTGTTGCTGTAACTCCTGGAGCCCCCTCTAGCACTGCCGCTGCTGTAACTCCTGGACCCCCCTCTACCAATGCTCTTACTGTAACTCCTGGACCCCCGTCTACTACTGCTGCTGCTGTATCTGCTGGACACCCCCACCCCCCACCCCCTCTACCACTGCTACTGCTGTAACTCCTGGACCCTCCTCTACCACTGCTGCTGCTGCAACTCCTGGACCCACCTCTCCCACTGCTGTTACTGTAACTCCCGGACTTCCCTCTACTACTGCTGTTGCTGTTACTCCTGGACCCTCCTCTTCCCACTGCTGCTGCTGCAACCCCCTCTACCACTGCTGCTGCTGTAACTCCTGGACTCCCCTCTACCAATGCTGTTGCAGTAACTCCTGGACCCCCCTCTACCATTGCTGCTGCTGTAACTCCTGGATCCCCCTCGACCACTGCAGCTGCTGTAATACCTGGAGCCCCCTCCACCACTGCTGTTGCTGTAACTCCTGGACCCTCCTCTTCCACTGCGGCTGCTGTAACTCCTGGACTCCCCTCTACCACTGCTATTGCAGTAACTCCTGGATCCCCCTCGACCACTGCAGCTGCTGTAATACCTGGAGCCCCCTCTACCACTGCTGTTACTGTACCTCCTGGACCCCCCTCTGCCACTGCTGTTACTGTAACTGCTGGACCCCCTCTACCACTGCTGTTACTGTAACTCCTGGACCCCCCTCTACCACTGCGGCTGCTGTAACTCCTGGACCCCCCTCTACCACTGCTGCTGCTGTAACTCCTGGACCCCCCTCTACTGCTGCTGCTGCTGTATCTCCTGGACACGCCCAACCCCCGACCCCCTCTACCACTGCTACAGCTGTAACTCCTGGACCCTCCTCCACCACTGCTGTTGCTGTAACTCCTGGACCCTCCTCTTCCACTGCGGCTGCTGTAACTCCTGGAACCCCCTCTACCACTGCTGCTGCTGTAACTCCTGGACCCCCCTCTACTGCTGCTGCTGCTGTATCTCCTGGACACGCCCAACCCCCGACCCCCTCTACCACTGCTATAGCTGTAGCTCCTGGACCCTCCTCTACCACTGCTGCTGCTGTAACTCCTGGACCCCCCTCTACTGCTGCTGCTGCTGTATCTCCTGGACACGCCCAACCCCCGACCCCCTCTACCACTGCTATAGCTGTAGCTCCTGGACCCTCCTCTACCACTGCTGTTACTGTAACTCCTGGACCCCCCTCTAGCACTGCTGCTGCTGTAACTCCCGGACCCTCCTCTCCCACTGCTATTGCTGTAACTCCTGGACCCTCCTCTACCACTGCTGCTGCTGTAAATCCTGGACTCTCCTCTACCACTGCTGCTGCTGTAACACCTGGACCCCCCTCTACCACTGCTGTTGCAGTTACTCCTGGACCCACCTCTCCCACTGCTGTTACTGTAACTCCTGGCCTTCCCTCTACCACTGCTGCTGCTGTAACTCCTGGACCCCCCTCTACCACTGCTGCTGCTGTAACTCCTGGACTCCCCTCTACCACTGATGCTGCTGTAACTCCTGGACCCTCCTCTCCCACTGCGGCTGCTGTAACTCCTGGACCCCCCTCTACCACTGCTGCTGCTGTAACTCCTGGACCCTCCTCTACTGCTGCTGCTGTATCTCCTGGACACGCCCAACCCCTGACCCCCTCTACCACTGCTATAGCTGTAGCTCCTGGGCCCTCCTCTACCCCTGCTGCTGCTGTAACTCCTGGACCCTCCTCTCCCACTGCGGCTGCTGTAACTCCTGGACCCCCCTCTACCACTGCTGCTGCTGTAACTCCTGGACCCCCCTCTACTGCTGCTGCTGTATCTCCTGGACACGCCCAACCCCTGACCCCCTCTACCACTGCTACAGCTGTAGCTCCTGGGCCCTCCTCTACCCCCGCTGCTGTTTCTGTAACTCCTGGACCCCCCTCTTGCACTGCTGCTGCTTTAACTGCTGGACCCCCCTCTACCAATGCTCTTACTGTAACTCCTGGACCCCCCTCTTCCACTGCTGCTGCTGCAACTCCTGGAGCACCCTCTGCCGCTGCTGCTGTTGTATCTCCTGGACACCCCCACCCCCCCACCCCCCACCCCCTCTAACACTGCTATTGCTGTAACTCCTGGACCCCCCTCTTGCACTGCTGCTGCTGTAACTGCTGGACCCCCCTCTACCAATGCTCTTACTGTAACTCTTGGACCCCCCTCTTCCACTGCTGCTGCTGCAACTCCTGGACCCCCCTCTACCACTGCTGTTACTGTAACTCCTGGACCCCCCTCTACCACTGCTGTTACTGTAACTCCTGGACCCCCCTCTTGCACTGCTGCTGCTGTAACTGCTGGACCCCCCTCTACCAATGCTCTTACTGTAACTCCTGGACCCCCCTCTTCCACTGCTGCTGCTGCAACTCCTGGACCCCCCTCTACCACTGCTGTTACTGTAACTCCTGGAGCCCCCTCTACGACTTCTGCTGCTGTAACTCCTGGACCCCCCTCTACCACTGCTGCTGCTGTAACTCCTGGACCCCCCTCTACCAATGCTGCTGATGTACCTCCTGGATCCCCCTCGACCACTGCAGCTGCTGTAATACCTGGAGCCCCCTCTACCACTGCTGTTGCTGTAACTCCTGGACCCTCCTCTTCCACTGCGGCTGCTGTAACTCCTGGAACCCCCTCTACAACTGCTGCTGCTGTAACTCCTGGACCCCCCTCTACTGCTGCTGCTGCTGTATCTCCTGGACACGCCCAACCCCCGACCCCCTCTACCACTGCTATAGCTGTAGCTCCTGGACCCTCCTCTACCAATGCTCTTACTGTAACTCCAGGACCCCCCTCTTCCACTGCTGTTGCTGTAACTCCTGGAGCCCCCTCTAGCACTGCCGCTGCTGTAACTCCTGGACCCCCCTCTACCAATGCTCTTACTGTAACTCCTGGACCCCCGTCTACTGCTGCTGCTGCTGTATCTGCTGGACACCCCCACCCCCCACCCCCTCTACCACTGCTACTGCTGTAACTCCTGGACCCTCCTCTACCACTGCTGCTGCTGCAACTCCTGGACCCACCTCTCCCACTGCTGTTACTGTAACTCCCGGACTTCCCTCTACTACTGCTGTTGCTGTTACTCCTGGACCCTCCTCTTCCCACTGCTGCTGCTGCAACCCCCTCTACCACTGCTGCTGCTGTAACTCCTGGACTCCCCTCTACCAATGCTGTTGCAGTAACTCCTGGACCCCCCTCTACCATTGCTGCTGCTGTAACTCCTGGATCCCCCTCGACCACTGCAGCTGCTGTAATACCTGGAGCCCCCTCCACCACTGCTGTTGCTGTAACTCCTGGACCCTCCTCTTCCACTGCGGCTGCTGTAACTCCTGGACTCCCCTCTACCACTGCTATTGCAGTAACTCCTGGATCCCCCTCGACCACTGCAGCTGCTGTAATACCTGGAGCCCCCTCTACCACTGCTGTTGCTGTAACTCCTGGACCCTCCTCTTCCACTGCGGCTGCTGTAACTCCTGGAACCCCCTCTACAACTGCTGCTGCTGTAACTCCTGGACCCCCCTCTACTGCTGCTGCTGCTGTATCTCCTGGACACGCCCAACCCCCGACCCCCTCTACCACTGCTATAGCTGTAGCTCCTGGACCCTCCTCTACCACTGCTGTTACTGTACCTCCTGGACCCCCCTCTGCCACTGCTGTTACTGTAACTGCTGGACCCCCTCTACCACTGCTGTTACTGTAACTCCTGGACCCCCCTCTACCACTGCGGCTGCTGTAACTCCTGGACCCCCCTCTACCACTGCTGCTGCTGTAACTCCTGGACCCCCCTCTACTGCTGCTGCTGCTGTATCTCCTGGACACGCCCAACCCCCGACCCCCTCTACCACTGCTACAGCTGTAACTCCTGGACCCTCCTCCACCACTGCTGTTGCTGTAATACCTGGAGCCCCCTCTACCACTGCTGTTGCTGTAACTCCTGGACCCTCCTCTTCCACTGCGGCTGCTGTAACTCCTGGAACCCCCTCTACCACTGCTGCTGCTGTAACTCCTGGACCCCCCTCTACTGCTGCTGCTGCTGTATCTCCTGGACACGCCCAACCCCCGACCCCCTCTACCACTGCTATAGCTGTAGCTCCTGGACCCTCCTCTACCACTGCTGCTGCTGTAACTCCTGGACCCCCCTCTACTGCTGCAGCTGCTGTATCTCCTGGACACGCCCAACCCCTGACCCCCTCTACCACTGCTATAGCTGTAGCTCCTGGACCCTCCTCTACCACTGCTGTTACAGTAACTCCTGGACCCCCCTCTAGCACTGCTGCTGCTGTAACTCCCGGACCCACCTCTCGCACTGCTATTGCTGTAACTCCTGGACCCTCCTCTACCACTGCTGCTGCTGTAAATCCTGGACTCTCCTCTACCACTGCTGCTGCTGCAACACCTGGACTTCCCTCTACCACTGCTGCTGCTGTACTCCTGGACCCCCCTCTCCCACTACTGCTGCTGTAACTCATGGACCCCCCTCTACCACTGCTGCTGCTGCAACTCCTGGACCCCCCTCGACCACTGCTGCTGCTGTAACACCTGGACCCCCCTCTACCACTGCTGTTGCAGTTACTCCTGGACCCACCTCTCCCACTGCTGTTACTGTAACTCCTGGACTTCCCTCTACCACTGCTGCTGCTGTAACTCCTGGACCCCCCTCTACCACTGCTGCTGCTGTAACTCCTGGACTCCCCTCTACCACTGCTGCTCCTGTAACTCCTGGACCCCCCTCTACCACTGCTGTTACTGTACCTCCTGGACCCCCCTCTGCCACTGCTGTTACTGTAACTGCTGGACCCCCTCTACCACTGCTGTTACTGTAACTCCTGGACCCCCCTCTACCACTGCGGCTGCTGTAACTCCTGGACCCCCCTCTACCACTGCTGCTGCTGTAACTCCTGGACCCCCCTCTACTGCTGCTGCTGCTGTATCTCCTGGACACGCCCAACCCCCGACCCCCTCTACCACTGCTACAGCTGTAACTCCTGGACCCTCCTCCACCACTGCTGCTGCTGTAATACCTGGAGCCCCCTCTACCACTGCTGTTGCTGTAACTCCTGGACCCTCCTCTTCCACTGCGGCTGCTGTAACTCCTGGAACCCCCTCTACTGCTGCTGCTGCTGTATCTCCTGGACACGCCCAACCCCCGACCCCCTCTACCACTGCTATAGCTGTAGCTCCTGGACCCTCCTCTACCACTGCTGCTGCTGTAACTCCTGGACCCACCTCTCCCACTGCTATTGCTGTAACTCCTGGACCCCCCCTCTACCAATGCTCTTACTGTAACTCCTGGACCCCCCTCTACCACTGCTGCTGCTGCAACTCCTGGACTTCCCTCTGCCACTGCTGCTGCTGTACTCCTGGACCCCCCTCTACCACTGCTGCTGCTGTACTCCTGGACTTCCCTCTACCACTACTGCTGCTGTAACTCCTGGACCCCCCCCTAACACTGCTGCTGCTGTAACTCATGGACCCCCCTCTACCAATGCTGCTGCTGTAACTCCTGGACCCCCCTCTACCACTACTGCTGCTGTACTCCTGGACGTCCCTCTACCACTACTGCTGCTGTAACTCCTGGACCCCCCCACCTAACACTGCTGCTGCTGTAACTCATGGACCCCCCTCTACCACGGCTGCTGCTGTATCTCCTGGAAACCCCAACCCCCCACCCCCTCTACCACTGCGATTGCTGTAACTCCTGGAACCTCCTCTACCACTGCTGCTACTGCAACTCCTGGACCCACCTCTCCCACTGCTGTTACTGTAACTCCTGGACTTCCCTCTACCACTGCTGCTGCTGTAACTCCTGGAACCCGCTCTACCACTGCTGTTACTGTACCACCTGGAACCCGCTCTACCACTGCTGTTACTGTACCTCCTGGAGCCCCTTCTACCACTGCTGTTACTGTAACTCCTGGAACCCCCTCTACCACTGCTGTTACTGTAACTCCTGGAACCCGCTCTACCACATCTGTTACTGTACCTCCTGGACCCCCCTCTGCCACTGCTGTTACTGTAACTCCTGGACCCCCTCTACCACTGCTGTTACTGTAACTCCTGGATCCACCTCGACCACTGCAGCTGCTGTAACTCCTGGAACCCCCTCTACCACTGCTGTTGCTGTAACTCCTGGATCCCCCTCTACCACTGCTGTTGCTGTAACTCCTGGACCCTCCTCTACCACTGCGGCTGCTGTAACTCTTGGACCCCCCTCTACTGCTGCTGCTGCTGTATCTCCTGGACACGCCCAACCCCCGACCCCCTCTACCACTGCTATAGCTGTAGCTCCTGGACCCTCCTCTACCACTGCTGCTGCTGTAACTCCTGGACCCCCCTCTACTGCTGCTGCTGCTCTATCTCCTGGACACACCCAACCCCCGACCCCCTCTACCACTGCTATAGCTGTAGCTCCTGGACCCTCCTCTACCACTGCTGCTGCTGTAATTGCTGGACCCCCCTCTACTGCTGCTGCTGCTGTATCTCCTGGACACGCCCAACCCCCGACCCCCTCTACCACTGCTATTGCTGTAGCTCCTGGACCCTCCTCTACCGCTGCTGCAGCTGTAACTCCAGGACCCCCCACTCCCACTGCTGTTACTGTCACTCCTGGACTCCCCTCTACCACTGCTGTTCGTGTTGCTGTAACTCCTGGACCCCCCTCTCCCACTGCTGCTGCCGTAACTCCTGGACCCACCCTCTACCACTGCTGCTGCCGTAACTCCTGGACCCACCCTCTACCACTGCTGCTGCTGTAAATCCTGGACCCTCCTCTAACACTGCTGTTACTGTAACTCCTGGTCCCCCCTCTACCACTGCTAATGCTGTACCTCCTGGACCCCGCCCAACCACTGCTTCTGCTGTAACTCCTGGACCCTCCTCTACCACTGCTAATGCTGTACCTCCTGGACCCCGCCCAACCACTGCTGCTGCAGTAACTCCTGGACCCCCATCTACAACTGCTGTTGCAGTAACTCCTGGAGCCCCTCCACAAATGCTATTGCTGTCACTCCTGGACTCCCCTCTACCACTGCTGTTACTGTAACACCTGGTCTCCCCTCTACCACTGCTGTTGCAGTAACACCTGGACCCTCCTCTACCACTGCTGCTGCAGTAACTCCTGGACCCCCATCTACAACTGCTGTTGCAGTAACTCCTGGAGCCCCTCCACAAATGCTATTGCTGTCACTCCTGGACCCCCCTCTACCACTGCTGCTGCTGTAACTCCTGGACTCCCCTCTACCACTGCTGTTGCAGTAACTCCTGGACCCCCCGCTACCACTGCTGCTGCTGTAACTCCTGGATCCCCCTCTACCACTGCTGCTGATGTATCTCCTGGATCCCCCTCGACCACTGCTGTTGCTGTAACTCCTGGACCCTCCTCTCCCACTGCGGCTGCTGTAACTCCTGGACCCCACTCTACCACTGCTGCTGCTGTAACTCCTGGACCCCCCTCTACTGCTGCTGCTGTATCTCCTGGACACGCCCAACCCCTGACCCCCTCTACCACTGCTATCGCTGTAGCTCCTGGGCCCTCCTCTACCCCTGCTGCTGCTGTAACTCCAGGAACCCCCTCTCCCGCTGCTGTTACTGTAACTCCTGGACCCCCCTCTTGCACTGCTGCTGCTTTAACTGCTGGACCCCCCTCTACCAATGCTCTTACTGTAACTCCTGGACCCCACTCTTCCACTGCTGCTGCTGCAACTCCTGGAGCACCCTCTGCCGCTGCTGCTGTTGTATCTCCTGGACACCCCCACCCCCCACCCCCTCTAACACTGCTATTGCTGTAACTCCTGGACCCCCCTCTACCACTGCTCTTACTGTAACTCCTGGACCCCCCTCTTCCACTGCTGCTGCTGCAACTCCTGGACCCCCCTCTACCACTGCTGTTACTGTAACTCCTGGAGCCCCCTCTACGACTTCTGCTGCTGTAACACCTGGACCCCCCTCTACCACTGCTGCTGCTGTAACTCCTGGACCCCCCTCTACCAATGCTGCTGATGTACCTCCTGGATCCCCCTCGACCACTGCAGCTGCTGTAATACCTGGAGCCCCCTCTACCACTGCTGTTGCTGTAACTCCTGGACCCTCCTCTTCCACTGCGGCTGCTGTAACTCCTGGAACCCCCTCTACAACTGCTGCTGCTGTAACTCCTGGACCCCCCTCTACTGCTGCTGCTGCTGTATCTCCTGGACACGCCCAACCCCCGACCCCCTCTACCACTGCTATAGCTGTAGCTCCTGGACCCTCCTCTACCAATGCTCTTACTGTAACTCCAGGACCCCCTCTTCCACTGCTGTTGCTGTAACTCCTGGAGCCCCCTCTAGCACTGCCGCTGCTGTAACTCCTGGACCCCCCTCTACCAATGCTCTTACTGTAACTCCTGGACCCCCGTCTACTACTGCTGCTGCTGTATCTGCTGGACAACCCCACCCCCCACCCCCTCTATCACTGCTACTGCTGTAACTCCTGGACCCTCCTCTACCACTGCTGCTGCTGCAACTCCTGGACCCACCTCTCCCACTGCTGTTACTGTAACTCCTGGACTTCCCTCTACTACTGCTGTTGCTGTTACTCCTGGACCCTCCTCTTCCCACTGCTGCTGCTGCAACCCCCTCTACCACTGCTGCTGCTGTAACTCCTGGACTCCCCTCTACCACTGCTGTTGCAGTAACTCCTGGACCCCCCTCTACCACTGCTGTTGCTGTAACTCCTGGACCCTCCTCTACCACTGCTGTTACTGTAACTCCTGGATCCACCTCGACCACTGCAGCTGCTGTAACTCCTGGAACCCCCTCTACCACTGCTGTTGCTGTAACTCCTGGACCCTCCTCTACCACTGCTGCTGCAGTAACTCCTGGACCCCCATCTACAACTGCTGTTGCAGTAACTCCTGGAGCCCCTCCACAAATGCTATTGCTGTCACTCCTGGACTCCCCTCTACCACTGCTGTTACTGTAACACCTGGTCTCCCCTCTACCACTGCTGTTGCAGTAACACCTGGACCCTCCTCTACCACTGCTGCTGCAGTAACTCCTGGACCCCCATCTACAACTGCTGTTGCAGTAACTCCTGGAGCCCCTCCACAAATGCTATTGCTGTCACTCCTGGACCCCCCTCTACCACTGCTGCTGCTGTAACTCCTGGACTCCCCTCTACCACTGCTGTTGCAGTAACTCCTGGACCCCCCGCTACCACTGCTGCTGCTGTAACTCCTGGATCCCCCTCTACCACTGCTGCTGATGTATCTCCTGGATCCCCCTCGACCACTGCTGTTGCTGTAACTCCTGGACCCTCCTCTCCCACTGCGGCTGCTGTAACTCCTGGACCCCCCTCTACCACTGCTGCTGCTGTAACTCCTGGACCCCCCTCTACTGCTGCTGCTGTATCTCCTGGACACGCCCAACCCCTGACCCCCTCTACCACTGCTATAGCTGTAGCTCCTGGGCCCTCCTCTACCCCTGCTGCTGCTGTAACTCCAGGAACCCCCTCTCCCGCTGCTGTTACTGTAACTCCTGGACCCCCCTCTTGCACTGCTGCTGCTTTAACTGCTGGACCCCCCTCTACCAATGCTCTTACTGTAACTCCTGGACCCCCCTCTTCCACTGCTGCTGCTGCAACACCTGGAGCACCCTCTGCCGCTGCTGCTGTTGTATCTCCTGGACACCCCCACCCCCCCACCCCCTCTAACACTGCTATTGCTGTAACTCCTGGACCCCCCTCTACCACTGCTGTTACTGTAACTCCTGGACCCCCCTCTTGCACTGCTCTTACTGTAACTCCTGGACCCCCCTCTTCCACTGCTGCTGCTGCAACTCCTGGACCCCCCTCTACCACTGCTGTTACTGTAACTCCTGGAGCCCCCTCTACGACTTCTGCTGCTGTAACTCCTGGACCCCCCTCTACCACTGCTGCTGCTGTAACTCCTGGACCCCCCTCTACCAATGCTGCTGATGTACCTCCTGGATCCCCCTCGACCACTGCAGCTGCTGTAATACCTGGAACACCCTCTACCACTGCTGTTGTTGTTACTCCTGGACCCCGCTCTACCACTGCTGCTGCTGTAACTCCTGGACGCCCCTCTACCACTGCTCTTACTGTAACTCCTGGACGCCCCTCTACCACTGCTGTTGCAGTAACTCCTGGACCCCCCTCTACCACTGCTATTGCTGTAACTCCTGGACCCCCCTCTACCACTGCTATTGCTGTAACTCCTGGACTCCCCTCTATCACTGCTGTTAATGTAACACCTGGACTCCCCTCCTCCACTGCTGCTGCTGTAACTCCTGGTCCCCCCTGTGCCACTGCTGCTGCTGTAACTCCTGGACCTCCCTCTACCACTGCTGTTACTGTAACTCCTTGATTCTCCTCTACCCCTGCTGCTGCTGTCATCATAACTCCTGTGCACCTCCCCATCTCTTTCTCTGCTGCTGCCCTCCAGCCCTTCCTTGCTCCCCTCCATCAGGTCTGCGGACTGTCTGGATGGAGTGGGAGCAAACTGGGACCATGTCCGTGACAGGGCACTGTTTGTCCTCACAGTTCATTGATGCTTCCCTGGAGATTCTCCTCCAGGCTGTAAGGAAATGGCCGGAGGTCCTCTTACTGAGAGATGGAAAGAAGAGATCCTCCCACGTGCTGGATAGCCACGGAGAAGTTCAGCAGTGGTGGGGTCAGGCCCAGAACTTGGTCCAGTCCCACAAGATGGTCAATGACCTCCATTGCTCCACCAACGTGAGTCCCCGTACCTGTCTCCTCTTTGGAACTAGAATGTGGCTATATGGGAGGGGCTGTGACATGAGGAGGGAGTGACCACAAAGTGGTCAACAGAGATGAGGCATCACCACAAGCAGAGCTGCATTTCGTCAACAGGCTGCCTTCTTTCACAGCTCACCGCACCCCCCTCACCGCCCCTTACCTTCCCTGAGAGCGGAGGTTTGGAGTAGCCATTTGGGAACCTCCACCAGGAGACGAGGGGCTGCCACGAGCGCAAGTGTCCTGTTGTTTCTTCGTACGAAATCGAACTTTGTCCCTCTTCCCACTTGTCGGCGAAAGGTGCCCATAACACCAGGGGTCATTGAGGACTGACAGTGGGATCCCTGATGTTAGTCCTCTGGTGCTGGCAGAGGAGGAGGCTCTGGAGTTCGCGGGGGCCCAGGGTGGCCATGCAATCATGGACGGTGAGACTAGAGTGTCTGTACATGTAAGTGAAGAGACATTGTTTTCAGGTGTCTTCCACCACACTTCAGGAGATCCACATCACACATGGTTGGCATGAGGAGATCTGAACAACCTAACCCAGAAATATTTGTGTTCTCTCAGCCAGGTCGTGGCACTTTGGAGACAAGCTCAGCCGCTGGGACAGGGGGTGTGCTGTTAACCTCTGAGGAGGAGGAGCAGTCAGTCACATCATTCTCCTGCACCTACAACCAGCACGGATATTCTCACATCACTGGGAATGTGTTCAGGCTTAGATTCAGGGTCACATATGAACTTATGAATAAGGAGCAGGAGTAGGCCACTCAGCCCCTCGAGCCTGCTCTCCCCTTCAACAAGATCATGGCTGATCTGACTGTAACCTTGACTCCACATTTCCGCCTACCCTCAATAACCTTTCACCCCCTTGCTTATCAAGAATCTATCTACCTCTGCCTTAAAAATATTCAAAGACTCTGCTTCCAGCTCCTTTTGAGAAAGAGAGTTCTAAAGACTCACGACCCTCTGAGAGAAACAAATTCTCTTCATCTCTGTTTTAAATGGGTGATCCCTTATTTTTAAACAGTGACCCCTAGTTCTAGATTCTCCCACAAGAGGAAACATCCTTTCCACATCCGCCCTGTCAAGATCCCTCAGGATTTTATATGTTTCAATCAAGTCGCCTCTTACTCTTCTAAACCTCAGCGGATATAAGCCTACCCTATCCAACCTTTCCTCATAAGACAATCTTCCCATTCCAGGTATCAGTCTAGTAAACCTTCTCTGAACTGCTTCCAATGTATTTACATCCTTCCTTAAATAAGGGTATCAATACTGTGCACAGTACCGTAGATGTGGTCTCAGCAATGCCCTGTATAACTGAAGCACAACCTCCCTACTTTTGTATTCAATTCCCCTCGCAATACACAATAACATTCTATTAGCTTTCCTAATTACTTGCTGAACCTGCATATTAACCTTTAGTGATTCATGCACTAGGACACCCAGATCCCTCTGCATCTCAGAGCGCTGCAATCTCTCATCATTTAGATAATATGCTTCTTTTATAGTCTTCTTGCCAAAATAGACAATTTCACATTTTCACACATTATACTCCATTTGCCAGATCTTTTCCCACTCACTTAACCTATTTCTATCCCTTTGTAGCCTCCTTATGTCCTCTTCATGAGTTACTTTCCTACCGATCTTTGTGTCATCAGCAAATTTAGCAATTTCATTAGTCCCTTCATCCAAGTCATTTCTATAAATTGTAAGAGGTTGTGACCCCAGCACTAATCCCTGCGGCAGACCACTCATTACATCTTGCCAACCAGAAAATGACCCGTTTATGCCCACTCTATTTTCCTGTTAGCTAACCAATCTTCTATCCATGCCAATATGTTACCCCCTACACCATGAGCTTTTATTTTCCACAATAATCTTTGATGTGCCACCTTATCAAATGCCTTCTGGAAATCTAAGTACAGTACATCCATCAGTTCCCCTTTATCCACAGCACATGTTACTGCTTCAAGGAACTCCAATAAATTATTTAAACATGATTTCCCTTTCACAAAACCATGTTGACTCCGCCTGATTAACTTGAATTTTTCGAAGTGCCCTGCTGTAATGTCTTTAATAATAGCTTCTTACATTTTCCCCAAGACAGATATTAAGCTAACTGGCCTGTAGTTTCCTGCTTTCTATCTTCCTTTTTGAATAAAGGAGTTACATTCACGATTTTCCATTCTACTGGAACCTATCCCGAATCTAGGGAATTTAAAAAATTAAAACTAACACATCAACTATCTCACTAGCCACTTCTTTTCAGACCCTAGGATGAAATCCATCAGGACCCGGGGACTTGTCAGCCCGCAGCTCCAACGATCTGCTCAGTACCAGTTCCATACTCAGTTCCCTGGTGATTGTAATTTTCTCCCTCCCTTCGATTTCCTGAGCCCCCACTCTCATCCAAACATGTTGGACAATTGCAAAGGCTGAGGCTCCTGCACTCCTGCCCTCTGGGTCCCCTTACCTGCCTCAGCAGCTGCCATACTCTCCTGTCCCTGACCCCTGAGGGATTGTAATCCCTCCCTTCTATTTCCTGATTTACAGCTATTTCTGGGATGTTACTTGTATCGTCTGTCGTGAAAACTGATGCAAAATACCTGTTCAATTCATCTGCCATCTCCTTATTTTCCCTTATTAATTCCTCAGACTCACTTTCTATCGGATCAACGCTCACTTTGTTAACTTTGCTTTTTAAAATACCTATAGAAACTCTTACTATCTGTTTTTATATTTATAGCTAGCTTTCTCTCATACTCTCATTTTTCCCTCCTTATCAATCTTTTAGTCATTCTTTGCTGCTTTTTATATTCTGTCCAGTCTTCTGACCTGCCTCCCATTTTTGCACAATTATATGCTTTTTCTTTAAGTTTGATACTATCTTTAACTTTTTTAGTTAACCACGAATGGTGGGTCCTCCCCTTGGAATTTTTTCTCTCATTGGAATGTTGGAATGCATCTCCTTAAATGTCTGCCTCTGCATCGCTATTGACCTATCCACCTAATTTGCCAGTTTACTTTAGCTAGCTCTGTTTTCATGCCCTCATAATTGCCCTTTTTTAAGTTTAAAATACAAGATTTGGCCCTTTCTTCTCTCCCTCATACTGAAGGTAAAATTAATTGCTGCTACCTATGAGATCATCAATTAATCCTATCTCGTTGCACAATAACAGGTTTAGTATAGCCTGCTTTCTGGGTGATTTCAGAATGTGCTGTTCTAAGAAACTATCCTGAAAATATTCTATGAATTCTTCATCTAGGCTACCTTTGCCCATCTAATTCTTCCAGTCTATATTTAGATTAAAATCCACCATGATTATCACCGTACCTTTCTGACAAGCTCCCATTATTTCTGCCTTTATACTCTGTCCTACCATGTGGTGCTGTTAGGCGGCCTGTACACCACTCCCACAAGTGACTGCTTGCCTTTATTATTTTTCATCTCTACCCGAACTGCTTCTACATCCTGATTTCCTGAACACTGGCAGTGGGCAAGTAACACATCCTTCTGGCCTCTCGCTCTTTGCTGCAGAGAACAGTGTCAATCCCCCTCACTATACTGTCCCCTACTACCATTATATTCCTTTTTTGCTCACCTTACTTGAATGGCTTCCTGTACCGCGGTGCCATGGTCAGTCTGCTCATCCACCTTGCAGCCCCCACTCTCATCCAAACAAGCTGAAAGAACCTCAAACATGTTGGACAATTTCAAAGGCTGAGGCTCCTGCACATCTGCCCTCTGGGTCCCCTTACCTGCCTCAGCAGCTGCCACACTCTCCTGTCCCTGACCCCTGACCAAATCAGAAAACCCTATCCTAAGGGGTGTGACCGCCTCCTGGTACGAAATGTCCAGGTAACTTTCCCCCTCCCTGATGTGTTGCAGTATCTGCAGCTCAGATTCTAGCTCAATCTGAGCCGAAGCTCCTCAAGCCACTTACACTTACTGCAGACGTGTTTGCCCTGGATCACACTGGCATCCAGGAGCTCCCACATGCTGCAGCCATGACACATCACCTGTCCTGCCATCCTTAATGCATTTTAATTAACTACTTAATTATTTTATTCAATTATTTATTTTCCTTTTTATATATATTATTAACCTTATCACCAGTTCCTGTACTATTTTAAACCTTACAAATAGAATAGATCTTAAGCACTTACCAGATACTCACCAAACAGATAGCTGTTTCTTCCCCTGTAGTAGAGAAAGAAGCAAATCAAGCTGGTGAGAGCACCGCACACATGCTTGAACAGCTGGCTGAGGCTGTGACAGCCGAGGCCTCTGACAGTCAGAGGTGTGGGTGTCCAGGCCCATGCTGAGCCCCAGGCTGATGATGATTCTCTGGTGTCAATAGCACTGGACATGTTGGGGATACAGGGAGAGTTAAGGCAACATCTCGTGGAGATGCCAGAGGCAATGTGCAACTTTGAGTGGATGATGGGGGAGTCCATCCATGCCATGACAGTTGCTAAGTGCCAGGTATGTGAGTGCATGGCTTCCTCCATCAGAGGTTGGTGACCCTCATGGAGACCCAGATCGCACAGATGCGCGCAGACCTGCACACCATCACCTTGACAATGAGTTTAACACAGCAGTGACAAGGTGAGAAAAGGACAAGGATACATAGTGTCATCTCCAGGTCCTCATCCTTCTCTGCTCAGCAGGGAGGTTCAAGAGAGCCTTGAAAGGGAGGAGGAGAGGCTGACCTCCACATCTGGGGCTCGCCTTAGGGCGCTCTGATTGTGGACAGTGGCTCCTTAGCCCCTCTGCCAGTCAGCCCAGCTCCAGTAGCCGCGATGACTGAGGAGGCTCCTACTCATGTGCAGGAACCCATCAACCAGCCAGGGCCCTCCAGGCCTCAGGCAGTCAGAGGACACCCCCCAAATTCATCCCAGGCCAAGGGACAGCCCAATCAGCAGCCTGCCTCAAGCCGAGCTGCCAGCAATGAGGTCGCTCCATGTAGAAGCACACGAGAACATAAAACAAGCCCCTAGATGCACTTGGGTCTTCCTGGGTTATTAATTGTGGTCTTTGCATTGGTTCCTGCAATTGGGGTAAAACAGACTCATTGCTATAAATGGCTTGTGCTTTCATAGCTTAATTGTGAGAGGCAACCTTTACCCATGCTCCCATTTGATCCGTGTCTCTGATGTGCTAGAGTGTGTGTTGAAGCTGGGTATGAGGAACTGGAGTGTGATCAGAAGGAATACAATGGGATAAGTCTTTATTGAATTCACTTCATTGTGGAAGGAAATAGGTACGTATGAGATTGTCTCTTGCCTCTCTTGCGTATCTCTCAACGACCCTGATCTCCAGTACATGGGGTTCAATACCCCAGTGTTGCCGACATTCGCCTCCTCCACGTTCTCCTTGTCGGTGGAGGAGTGACAATCAATCATGTCCTCTTCATGCAAGGCCTCCCCTTCTGCTGTGTTAGATTGTGCAGAGCACATCAGACCACCACGATATGCAAGACCCTCGCTGGGGAATGCTGCAGGACTCCAACAGATTGATCCAGTCACCGGAATCTCATCTACAGCAGCCCAATGATCTGCTCAATGGTAAAGATGGCTGGCATTTCCATGGGAGCCTTGATGGCCACATGTGTGCAGTTGATGACACCCTGCACCTGGGGAATGCAGTGATGGCTCCGAGTCCTCTTGGGCTGACTGTCAAGGTCGGTCCAGTAGAACAAGGCATTGGTCACCTCCTTGATGCAGCGGTAGGCTACTACCTGGGAGTACTCTGGAAAGATTCAGATGCTTGGAGGCTGAGAGCAAAGGTCATTGAGTGTCATCAAAACCCATGGGTCACAGCTCATCCTGCAATATGCAGCATGAGTCAGTGATGACCTCCCTGGAGAGTCGCTATCGTTACGCTGACACTGCTGCTCGGACATTTAGAGGTTGCTGAGGTGAGTCCAGTACATTCTCTGGTGTAGATAAGCCCTTCTTGGCTGCTGCCGCTCCCCCATTGGAGCTTCATGGGTGTGCCCAGCTGGATCCCGGTCCTCCCACTTTCTGAGCTGCTGCTGGGTGGGAAAGGGCTCCACAAAGGCAGGGTGTATGAGACCCATGCCAGCTGATTTTTACCCCTTCCATGCACTGTGCTTGAAGATATAAACTTGCCTTGGGACGTTCCCATTGCTACTCCCCCCTAAATAATGCCCCCTCCCAGTGCCAACCTTGCTGAGACCCCAGCACCCAAGAATGCACCCACCTGACCCTTGCATCCGAGAGTGAGCACTCACCACCCTTGCCCCCGAGACTGCACCCACCCGACCATCCAAAACACTATCTGAAGAAGAGGAAGACGGTTCTCCTATGGGGGGGTGGAGGGGGGGTGGATCTTTTGTGCTGTCCCCCGTGGCATCCAAAACTGCAACCACCTGCCCCTTGCACCTGCGAGGGAGTCCATCCATTCAGAGAGTCCAGCAGAGCAGGCCAACAATGGCCTCAGTCCCCGCTCTTCCCTTATCCACTGCTCCCATGGCTATCTCGCCTCGGTGCCATCACCTTTAAATGACCAGGGACCTGCAGGTGCAACGTCGGCTAAATTTAAGCCCTACCCCCTCCCCCCATCCCCCCATCCCCCCATCTCCCACCCCACAAAATTATGTTCACTTCAATGCAAATTCGAAGGAGATGTTCAGCAATTGTAATTGCAGTTCGGACACGTCATGGATCTTTCCCGTCGCTGACAAAATCCAGAACCGACATCACGACGTCGAGTTTCTGGGCTAACGTGTTCACCATGATTTTTCAGCCCCCGACACCTCCACTCCTGTTCCTGCTGCTGGACAAAATCCAGCCCAAGGTGGCTGCCTTGGCTCAATGGGAGGCATCTCACCTCTGAATGCAAAGGTGTTCAGTTCACTTACTCCAGAGGCCTGAGCACCAAAGCTAGGCTGACACTTCAATGTCGTACTGAGGGGATGCAATGCTGGTGGAACTGCTGTCTTTACAGTGTGTGGTTAAACCAAGTTCCTGTCTGTTCTCTCAAGTGGACGTTAACGATTGCATGAGAATATCTGAAGAAGAGGAAGACGGTTCTCCTACGGGGCTGGGGGGGTGGGATCTTTTATGCTGTCCCCTGTGGCAGGTTTGGAAGTGGGGAGAGCATAAAATTGGGTGGGATAATGATGGTGGGAGGGTTCCTGACTCCTTCCCGTCTCTGCCAAAATGCCTGTGAACAACCTTCCTGCCCCACCACCAATTGAGGCCTTTAACTGAGCAATTAATTCTCAATTAAGGGCCTCATTTCGCCTCCGCTGCAATTATCTGTGTGGCAGGCAAGCTGATCGCCGCACAAGAAGCACGGCACAAGAAACCGTGCGGGCTGCTTTCTGGCTCCAGGGGTGGGGGGGGGGTCTTCGTTAAAAGGCACTTAGTGCCTGAACAAGGGAGCCGGCATCAGGAAGTGGTGGCCTACTGAGACCGATCCCCCCCGCAACACCCGCCCTTGCTATCGACCCCCTCCCCCGCGAACCCCAACCCACAAAATCACTCCTACCCTGACCTACCTGTGGCCTGGGTCCAGCAACACTCCTGGGCCTCGGGTAGTTGCTCCACCAACTGCAACCACCACCTCTGCTGCCGACTTCTGATTGGCTAGCAGCTCTCCGAGGGCTGGACTTCCGGCTCCAGGGTCCTTGATCCCATGGAAGGCCCATTGTTGCCCACTTACGTACTTAACTGGTGCTTAATTAGGCAGGCCTTCCAGAGAAGAGGCAACAAGGGGTTCTCAGCATCGCTTTTTCCAGAATTCGAGACCCCTGTCACCAGCATAAAATCCCAGACCTGGTGTTCAGGCTAGCATTTATCTCTTAACTAATCTCTTAAAGAGATTAACTGCTTGTTTATCCATTCCTGTATGTGGGGCCATGCTATGTTCACATAGGAATTACTTTAAAAAATACTTTGCATCTGTCTTCAGTATAGAAGAGGAAGCTGCTAATGTCGCAGTAAAGGAGAAAAATTGCATTGGATAAAAATGGATAAAGAGACGGCACTTAATAATTGACAGCACTCAAAGTACAAAAGTCACCCAGTCTGGAGAGGATGTATCCTAGGTTGCTGAGGGAAGTCAGGGCAGAAATTGTGGAGGCTCTGGCCACAATCTTCCAATTTTCCTTAGGTATGCGGTGGTTCCTGAGGCAAGCGAGGATGACAAATGTTACACCCCTGTTCCAAAAAGGAATAAAACTGACAATAACAGATCAGTCAGCCTATCATCAGTGACAGGGAAACTTTTAGAGGCAATTTTTTGGCTTCCTTGTCACAAGAGACAATGGGTAAGTACCTGGAGGTGGTCAGTGTTTTGTGAAGCAATGCCTGGAGTGGCTATAAAGGTCAATTCTAGAGTGACAGACTCTTCCACAGGCATTGCAGACAGAATTGGTTGTCGGGGCTGTTACACAGTTGGCTCTCCCCTTGCGCTTCTGTCTTTTTTCCTGCCAACTGCTAAGTCTCTTCGACCCGCCACACTTTAGCCCCGTCTTTATGGCTGCCCGCCAGCTCAGGCGATCACTGGCAACTGACTCCCATGAATTGTGATCAATGTCACAGGACTCCATGTCATGTTTGCAGACGTCTTTAAAGCGGAGACATGGACGGCCGGTGGGTCTGATACCAGTGGCGAGCTCGCTGTACAATGTGTCCTTGGGGATCCTGCCATCTTCCATGCGGCTCACATGGCCAAGCCATCTCAAGCGCCGCTGGCTCAGTAGGGTGTATAAGCTGGGGATGTTGGCCGCCTCGAGGACTTCTGTGTTGGAGATACGGTCCTGCCACCTGATGCCAAGTATTCTCCGGAGGCAGTGAAGATGGAATGAATTGAGACGTCGCTCTTGGCTGACATACGTTGTCCAGGCCTCGCTCCCGTAATACAAGGTACTGAGGACACAGGCCTGATGCACTCGGACTTTTGTGTTCTGTGTCAGTGCGCCATTTTCCCACACTCTCTTGGCCAGTCTGGACATAGCAGCGGACGCCTTTCCCATGCACTTGTTGATTTCTGCATCGAGAGACAGGTTACTGGTGATAGTTGAGCCTAGGTAGGTGAACTCTTGAACCACTTCCAGAGCGTGGTCGCAATATTGATGGATGGAGCATTTCTGACCTCCTGTCCCATGATGTTCGTTTTCTTGAGGCTGATGGTTAGGCCAAATTCGTTGCAGGCAGCCGCAATCCTGTCAATGAGTCTCTGCAGACACTCTTCTGTGTGAGATGTTAAAGCAGCATCGTCAGAAAAGAGAAGTTCCCTGATGAGGACTTTCCGTACTTTGGTCTTTGCTCTTAGACAAGGTTGAACAACCTGCCACCTGATCTTGTGTGGAGGAAAATTCCTTCTTCTGAAGACTTGAATGCATGTGAGAGCAGCAGGGCGAAAAAGATCCCAAACAGTGTAGGTGCGAGAACACAGCCCTGTTTCACGCCACTCAGAATTGAAAAGGGGTCTGATGAGGTGCCGCTATGCTGAATTGTGCCTTTCATGTTGTCATGGAATGAGGTGATGATACTTAGTAGCTTTGGTGGACATCCGATCTTTTCTAGTAGTCTGAAGAGACCACGTCTGCTGATGAGGCCAGAGGCTTTGGTGAGATCAATGAAAGCAACGTCGAGGGGCATCTGTTGTTCGCGGCATTTCTCCTGTAGCTGGCGAAGGGAGAACAGCATGTCAATGGTGGATCTCTCTGCTCGAAAGCCACACTGTGCCTCAGGGTAGACACGCTCGGCCAGCTTCTGGAGTCTGTTTAAAGCGACTCTGGTGAAGACTTTCCCCACTATGCTGAGCAGGGAGATTCCACGGTAGTTGTTGCAGTCACCGCGGTCACCTTTGTTCTTACAGAGGGTGATGATATTGGCATCGCGGATGTCCTGTGGTACTGCTCCCTCGTCCCAGCACAGGCATAGCAGTTCATGGGGTGCTGAGAGTATAGCAGGCTTAGCACTCTTGATTATTTCAGGGGTAATGCTGTCCTTCCCAGGGGATTTTCCACTGGCTAGAGAATCAATGGCATCACTGAGTTCTGATTTTGTTGGCTGTACGTCCAGCTCATCCATGACAGGCAGAGACTGGGCTGCATTGAGGGCAGTCTCACTAACAGCATTTTCCTTGGAGTGCAGTTCTAGGTAGTGCTCAACCCAGCAGCCCATTTGCTTGTGTTGGTCAGTGATTGTGTCCCCTGATTTAGATTTGAGGGGGGCGATCTTCTTGATGGTTGGCCCAAAAGCTCTCTTAATGCCATCATACATTCCTCTGATGTTTCCGGTGTCGGAGGCCAGCTGAATATGGCTGCATAGGTGTTGCTAGTAGTCACTTGTGCAGTGCCAGGCTGTTCTTTGTGCAGCGCTTCTGGCTGCTTTAAGTACTAACTCGCTGGGGGCTTTCTTGTAGTTCAACAGTGCAGTTGCCTTAGCGGCTATGACAGGTTCCAGCTCTTCAAAGTGAGATTGAAACCAGTTTGCATTCCGCTTCACACGTTTGCCAAAGGTGGTCATTGCTGAGTCATAGATGGCGTCTCTGATGTGGGCCCACTTGGTCTCTGCATCCCCTGTCGGAGTGTTTTGAAGGTCTTTTTCAAGTGAATTTAAAAACTTATGTAACAGCTGTGGATAAGAAATTCTGCTCGTGTTGATGCACGGGTGGCCCTTCTGCTTGGAGTGATGCAGCTTCTTTGGTTTGAGGCTAACCTTGCTGCACACCAGGGAGTGGTCGGTGTCGCAGTCCGCACTGTGGAAGCTGCATGTGATTTGAACACTGTTTATAGAGTCTCGCCTTGTGATGATGAGGTCCAGCTGGTGGCAATGACGTGATCTTGGATGCCTCCAAGAAACCAGGTGACAGGGTTTAGTGTGAAAGAACGAGTTGGTGATGCAGAGATTATGATAGGTACACAACTCAAGCAGTCTCTGTCCATTCTCATTCATCCTTCCAATGCCATAGCGCCCAAGGCAGGAGGGCCATGAGTCATGGTCGGCCCCAACCCTGGCATTAAAGTCCCCCAGCAGGAACAGATGTTCGGTATTGGGGATGCTACTAATGATATTATGGAATTCCTCGTAGAACTGGTCTTTAGCTTCAGGTGGGGAGCAGAGTGTTGGAGCATTGATGCTGAGTAGGTGTACTGATTGCTTAAGCCTATGAGTGGAGCTGAAGAGTTGAAACTGAAACCAACAGAGAAAGACTGGAAGTTCTACAGAAAAACAGACTGTTCTGAAGAAGGCATTGTATTGAGATCTTGTAAGAGCTGAGATAGCTTGAAGTGCTGTAAATAAACCAATTGTTGACTTAAAATGTGTGATATATGCATTGCTTTGAGATAAATCAGACATACATAATATATCCAGCAACCTGGCGTAAACATAACAAAGACATGGCTACGAGGATGATTCAACAAAATTTAATGTTACCGGTCAAAAACCTTTTCTTTCAATGCTAGGAAATCCTCCCTTGTGCTGGGACCGATAGATTTTGGGGTTCAAGACTTGCTCGCTACAGGGAATGAACAGCCCAGACTCAGCAGCAAACTGTAACAAAGTGATACTAATACATTGTCTAAGAGCAGAAGGCCCAGCGCATATCCGAGCAGCTCATGTTTAATATGGCGGTAAGTGCTCTCAAAAAATACTTCGGGCCAAAGAAAGTTTGATGATAGAATGATACACATTCCGCCAGAGATCCCAGGGAAATGGTGAATCCACTAAACAATATGTGACAGCATTCCAGCAATTGGCATCTACATGTAAATTTGGCACACGGACCACCAACCTAATTCATGACCAATTAATTGAAGAGCCTTCAATTCCACAAATTAGGGAATGTCTCCTTATGAAGGGTGATGATTTAATGTTGGAAAAAGCCATAACCTTGGCAGTCCAGATTGAATCTGCCATGTTAGATTCAAAGAGTGGATGATCCATCTTGGCCTCCTCTGAGGTCCCCAGATGCCAATCTTCAGCCAATCCAGTTCACTCCATGTGATATCAAGAAATGGCTGAAGGTACTGGATACTGCAAAGGCTATGGACCCTGACAACATTCCGGCAATAGTACCGAAAACTTGTGCTCCAGCACTAGCGTGAACCGAGCCAAGCTGTTCCAGTACAGCTACAACACTGACATCTACCCGGCAATGTGGAAAATTGTCCAAGTCTGTCCTGCACACAAAAAGCATGACAAGTCCAACCCGGCTAATTACCGCCCCATCAGTCCACTCTTGATCATCAGCAATGTGATGAAAGGTGTCGTCAACGTGCTATTAAGTGGCACTTGCTTAGCAATAACCTGCTCAGTGACGCTCAGTTTGGGTTCCGCCAGGGCCACTCAGCTCCTGACCTCATTCCAGCTTTGGTTCAAACATGGACAAAAGAGCTGAACTCTAGAGGTGAGGTGAGAGTGACTGCCCTTGACGTCAAGGCAGCATTTGACCGAGTATGGCATCAAGGAGCCCTAGCAAAACTGAAGTCAATGGGAATCAGGGGGAAAACTCTCCACTGGTTGGAGTCATACCTAGCACAAAGGAAGATGGTTGTGGTTGGAGGTCAATCATCTCAGCTCCAGGACATCACTGCAGGAGTTCCTCAGGGGAGTGTCCCAGGCCCAACCCTCTTCACCTGCTTCATCAATGACCTTCCTGCAATCATAAGGTCAGAAGTGGGGATGTTCACTGACGATTGCACAATGTTCAGCACCATTTGTGACTCCTCAGATACTGAAGCAGCCCATGTCCATATGCAGCAAGACCTGGACAATATCCAGGCTTGGGCTGATAAATGGCAAGTATTCGCGGCAAACAAGTGCCAGGCAATTACCATCTCAAACAAGAGAGAATCTAACCATCTCCCCTTGATGTTCAATGGCATTAGCGTCACTGAGCCCCCACTATTAATGTCCTGGGGGTTACCATTGACCAGAAACTGAACTAGAGTAGACATATAAATACTGTAGCTACAAGAGCAGGTCAGAGGCTGGGAATTCTGCAGTGAGTAACTCACCTCCTAACCCCCAATGCCTGTCCACCATCTACAAGGCACAAGTCAGGAGTGTGATGTAATACTCTCCACTTGCCTGAATGGGTGCAGCTCCAACTACACTCAAGAAGCTCGACACCATCCAGGACAAAGCAGCCCGCTTGATTGGCACCCCATCTACAAACATTCACTCCCTCCACCACCGACGCACAGTGGCAGCAGTGTGTACCATCTACAAGATGCACTGAGGCAACACGCTTCGACAGCACCTTCCAAACCCATGACCTCTACCACCTAGAAGGACAAGGGTAGCAGGTGCATGGGACCATCACCACGTGCAAGTTCCCCTCCAAGCCACACACCATCCTGACTTAGAACTATATCGCCATTCCTTCACTGTCACTGGGTCAAAATCGTGTATTTCTCTCCCTAACAGCACTGTGGATGTACCTACCCCACATGGAATGCAGTGGTTTAAGAAGGCATCTCACCACCACCTTCTCAAGGGCAATTAGGGATGGGCAATTAATGCTGGCCTAGTCAGCGATGCCCACATCCCAGCAAAGTTATGCCAGGACACCTGCCAAGCCCTGTGGAGATTTAAGCTCCTACAGTTTGATTCTTGCTTGTGTGGAGTAATATGATTGGAATGAGGTTTGTACTTGTGTTGGCATTACAAGTGGTCAATATCTTTGGCATAGGGCAGGAGAATTCAGCCAATGAACTCCTGCTCCAAAATGTAAGTGTGTGCGCGGACATTCAGAGAAAATAAAATGATGAGCTCTATAATTGAGTAGCTTGCCGTTCAATGTATAGACTCCTGTATGAAGCATGTCAGCCCTTACTGTTTAATGTATAGACTCCTGTATGAAGCATGTCAGCCCTTACTGTTTAATGTATAGAATCCTGTATGAAGCATGTCAGCCCTTACTGTTTAATGTATAGAATCCTGTATGAAGCATGTCAGCCCTTCCTGTTTAATGTATAGACTCCTGTATGAAGCATGTCAGCCCTTACTGTTTAATGTATAGACTCCTGTATGAAGCATGTCAGCCCTTACTGTTTAATGTATAGACTCCTGTATGAAGCATGTCAGCCCTTACTGTTTAATCAATAGCATCCTGTATGAAGCATGTCAGCTGTTGCTGTTTAATGTACAGATTGTGTATGAATCACGTCACCTCTAACTATTTAATGTATAGATTGTGCATGAATCACGTCAGCCCTTACTGTTTAATGTATAGACTCCTGTATACCGCACGCCAGCCCTTACTGTTTAATATATAGACTCCCGTATACCGCTGGTCAGCCTTTACTGTTTAATGTATAGACTCCTGTATACCGCTGGTCAGCCCTTACTGTTTAATGTATAGACTCCCATATACCGCTGGTCAGCCCTTACTGTTTAATGTATAGACTCCCGTATACTGCTCATCAGCCCTTCCTGTTTAATGTATAGACTCCTGTATGAAGCATGTCAGCCCTTCCTGTTTAATGTATAGACTCCTGTATGAAGCATGTCAGCCCTTACTGTTTAATGTATGGACTCCTGTATGAAGCATGTCAGCCCTTACTGTTTAATGTATAGACTCCTGTATGAAGCATGTCAGCCCTTACTGTTTAATCAATAGCATCCTGTATGAAGCATGTCAGCTGTTGCTGTTTAATGTACAGATTGTGTATGAATCACGTCACCTCTAACTATTTAATGTATAGATTGTGCATGAATCACGTCAGCCCTTACTGTTTAATGTATAGACTCCTGTATACCGCTGGTCAGCCCTTACTGTTTAATGTATAGACTCCCGTATACCACTGGTCAGCCCTTACTGTTTAATGTATAGACTCCCGTATACCGCTCATCAGCCCTTCCTGTTTAATATATAGATTCCTGTATGAAGCATGTCAGCCCTTACTATTTAATGTATAGAATCCTGTATGAAGCATGTCAGCCCTTACTGTTTAATGTATAGACTCCTGTGTGAAGCATGTCAGCCCTTACTGTTTAATGTATAGACTCCTGTATGAAGCATGTCAGCCCTTACTGTTTAATCAATAGCATCCTGCATGAAGCATGTCAGCTGTTGCTGTTTAATGTACAGATTGTGTATGAATCACGTCACCTCTAACTATTTAATGTATAGATTGTGTATGAATCACGTCAGCCCTAGCTGTTTAATGTGTAGATTGCTGTAAGAAGCACATCAGTTCTTAGTGTTTCGTGGCTGGTCCAGGTTTTTTGAACTAGCCACAGGACAGTTTGAATTCAGAAGGCTGTTTTTGCAACTGAAGCTGGAACAAAGAAGCCTCTCTCCTGGCTGTCTCTCTCTCACACTTTCTCCCAAGCCACCAGACCCATTGAAGGCACGTAAATCTCAAGAGAGAAAAACTCCGACATTGAAACAAGTTGAAGCGTGAGCTGGGCCCCAACAAATGGTAGGAGTTACCGGCAACCCAAGACTCCACATTGAACTTAAGGCACTGTAATTATAATTCCAAGATTGCCTCAAACTTTTCCCCTTTGTTCTTTTCTACTTTTCTGTCTCTACCTGCGTGTGTGTTCATTCGTATGCATGCTAGCATGGTCACGTCGCATATTCGGAGTTGGTAACCAGATTAGAGTTTAAGATTAATAAACTTCCACTTTACAGTTGGAGCAGTGAACAAGGATTCACTGAGGTGGAGCTAAAAACACATTGTTTTAAAAATTAAACCCTGTTACGGTTAAATCAGGCAAAGGCTGAGAGGGAACCTTTCGACCCCTTCTCACCCGATCAGAACAATGTTTATCCTTCAATTAACATCACAAACACAGAAATCCTGAGCATCATCACATTGCGCTTTGTGGGAGCTTCCTGAGCACAATTGGCTGCCATGTTTCCTGCACTACAATACGTCTAAAAAGAAAAGGTATTCCTAAAGCTCTTTGGGCCGAGCTGTCATCATGAAAGACAAGTCTTTCTTTCTCTAGTGTGTTGCCGAAGCATTGGGGAGATTGAAGGTGAATTTCCCAATTCACCTGCTCCCATTTTATATCCCATTGGAGTGATCTACTCCAAGGCCTCAGCTACACTAATTTATAACAGGTGCATAAGAGAGATCTAAGGATGATTTGAACTGGGATTTTATTTTTCCCCCTCCCTTTCTGAGGGGAGACTAATCCAATCCTCAGTTCTCTGCACTTTCGCCATTGCCCTCGAAGTACGGCCCACATAAGATCAGCGACTCACAGCCTTGGAAATTTGAAGATGCATAGCAACAACCCGCACAAAGCAATGGGAGCACCAACACACCGACTACCCTCTGGCATTTCAGCTTTACTTCAAATAAAAATGTCAGGCATCTCCAATTAATCATAGCTGACAACAAACCTGCTTATTAAATGTTGCAAGAATCACTTCAGCACAAAGTCTATTTACTGCCCTGCTATGATGGCATTAATCATCAGTTAGTCCTGCTCACTGACAGATGTTTAAGATTTATTTCCTACATAAAATGTGATTTCTGTGGCTGATCCAGTCATAAACTAAACTGAATGTCATTATATTATTGATTTACTTGCCAGTGATAGTGACATAATCATTTGAAACTGTGCCCATGTTTCTTCTCCCCTCTCCCTCCCTTTCTCCCTCCCCTACTCCTCCTGACTGCAGCTCATCAGCAAGAAAAACGATGCATGTCTTTTAATTTAAATGGAAGACACGACATTTGGACTAATTTTCACTGAACTGATTGCAAAACCAGACCGTCATTTGGCATGTGGAAAAAAAGTGGCAGTAAAGAAAAGTTTGATTACATTTAATTTTTTACCATTCCTCTCAAAATATGTGTGAGGACATAGCGTGCGTGTTGAATTTTATTCTTTCCATACCTTTGCCCCATTTTCTCCCTTTTTCCTAATTGTTCTCCCACTTTGCTCCTGAAGGCTGTCTTCGTGTGGAGGTAGGTGCCATTCATACCCCGGTAATCGCTCTTGTCCAGATGTCTTTTGCAGTGCCCATTCTTCCTGAGTGGGTGTCAATAGCCAGTGCCAGAGGCTATTTGATCTTTAGAGATATCTCAGAATTGTCCAATCCAGTCCTCATCAATGTTCACACATCCACCCTTTCTAATGGGATCACTGAGAGTTCATGCAAACAGGAGTCATAGAGTCATAGAGTTATACAGCACAGTAACAGGCCCTTCGGCCCATCATGTCCACCAGGTAGGCATCTCAACTCCTGGAGCCTGTTCTTCCATTCAGTTAGATCATAGTTCATATCATACCTCATATCCCACTACTTGTCTTTGTTTCATATTCCTTGATATCCTTGCCTACCAAAAAAATCAATCGATCTCAATCTTGAAATTTTCAACTGCCCCACCCCTCACCCCAAACCCCACCCCCACCCCCACCCCCACCCCAGCAACTGCAGACTTCTAGGGGAGGGAATTCCTGATTTCCACTCCCCTTTGTGTGAAAAAATGCTTCTTGTTTCATGCCTTAAATGGCCTTGCTCTAATTTGAAGATTTTGCTGTCTTATTCTAGATTGCCCCACAAGACGAAACATCTACCCCTTTCTCTTCCAAATTCAAGAGAATACAAGTCAGGTTTCTGCAACCTGTCCTCCTAATTTAACTCTCCGAGCTCCAGTGTCATTCTGGTGAATTTGCACTGCACCCTTCCAAGAATAATATATATTTACTGAGGGTGAACACACTACATCAAAATGGCGTCTGACAAAGGCTCAGTACAACTGAAGCATCACTTTCCCATTTTGAATTCCAATGCCCTTGAGATAAAGGGCAACATTCCATTAGCCTTGTTGGTTACTTTTTGTACCTATGCACCAGTTTTTAGTGATTTGTGTGCTCTTCACTCTTTCCCAACTTCTCATCTCCAACCATCAAGAGAATGTCTGATTTGTCTCGGATTCAATGTCGCATTCCCCGCATTGAACTCTATCTTCCATAGTTTTGCCCACTTTACTTACCCTATCGATGAATAAAAACAGAGAATGCTGGAAATACTCAGTACTTCAGGCGGCATCTGTGGGGAGAAAAACATAGTTTTGTTTCAGGTCTGTGACTTTAGATGGTTCCAGTTCCAAGTTTCCTCCACCTCCCCGTGTGGACATTCCTTGCATCTGCTTGCCATCTTTGAATAACATTATGGCTGAGTGTAAACCCTTTGCGATGGGATGGGTGGTGGGGAGGCTGACAAAATGGCGTGTGAAGGTGGCGGGACATGCCCAATGTTTTCTTGCTGCCGTGCCATTTTGCCAGTGGTGGGAAAGCTGGCAGATGTGCCACCTGCCGGGAGCATTTTTTGACACTCCATGGCTCATGGAGATGCCCCACCCTGGCAGCAATTGCTGCCCCCATAGCAACGGTGCTGCCTGCCCTCAGCAAAACCACCACCACACCACCTACCCCCCCACAACCGCGATTGCCAGAGCCTGGCTGCCTAACCCTAGCATCCCCAGACCCCACTTATCACTTTTTGCAGGTACAACCTCATCACTAATTGGTCGCTGTTGGGAATGTGCCTCCCTGAGCCCTGCCACCAGCTGAAGTGCAGTTGCCTTCTGCTTTCAGTCCCAGTGACAGAACATCAGCCTCCTGCACAAAATCCAGCCCACTGTGTTGGCACAAATCATGTCCAATGACTCTATCAAACAGCTTGTTAGTACCCGCTATCACACATGCTATTTGTCTAACCCAACCAGATCTAGTTATTGGTCATCTTTCTAATTCTTTCTGTATCATGTGAACAACACAACTGTGAGAGCAACATCATCACAAGGACAGCAGTGGATCAATCCATCTCCACCTTCTCAGGGCAACCAGTTCTGGGCAATAAATGCAGGTTTGATAATCTCATCCATGTCCCGGGAACAAATAATATGAAAAAAAAGTGACTTGACAGTGTTGTGGCAGGACAAAGGGTCAGTCAAGACTAAAGATTTACTTGGAACTTCATTGGGGTGAAATCTTAAAACAAACCAACTCATCTAGGATGGAATGTTAAATGAATGTACTGTGACTTGAGCTGGTTTGTTGAGAAGCCCAGCTGCAGGGTTAATGTTTATAATATAGAACAGCAACAAGATTAGGAAGACAGTGTATTAGAAGGCAAGGTAAACCAATGAGCAACAGATAGCTGATACCAAACTTCGATTGTAAAGGCCTTTACCATCTGGAAAGGGAAAACTAAGAGAAGTAAGGCCTTAAAATCCAGAAAAAAAAATTCATGATTTTAGTTAATTGCAGGAAAAAGAGGAAGCTGCAGGATACTGTATTTGGTACTGAGGAAGGAAGAGAAGATGATGTCAGAGGGACACTCACCATATTGTTACAATCAAGTGGGGAGGGGGCAAAAGGCTCCCCTCCTGTCCTTTTCCTTGTTTGACCACAACAGGGCTCATTTCTTTTAAATAGTGGATGTGTTTACCAATTCAGTGAGTGTTTAACCCTTTTAGGTGCTATGATCATAAAAGAACTAATCAGACATGTTTTCTGGCATTTACACAAGAAAGTGGTTAGTTTATTGTACTTAAAACCAAAACCCAATCTAAGTAAAATAATAAACTACACTCCAACTTTCACACACACACGAGAATCATACACACACACACACACACACACACACAAATAGATTACAAAGTGAAGAAGGATAGATTGGTTGGATTAGAGTCCAGAACAAATAAAAAAATATACAGTCTGTGGAGTCTGGTAATTCAGTTTTCTTCCAGCTGAATTCGTGGTCCTGAAGTTTCTGGCTGGTAGAGGTGGCCACCTGGTTCAGGGTTTTCTTGGAGCCAATGACGTAGATGGTTTTCTCCCCAGGGTCTTTGTCTGCAGTAATGATAGACTTGGATGTTCTGCAGCTGGCAGGCAGGGTTCAAACTTAAAGGATTACTTGGAGAGAGGGAGAGAGAGACAGATGCCCACTGGGTCCTGTGCTGATGAAAGCAGGTGCTTGTCTGCTGTAGTGAAACAGAAACTACAAGTTTTCACACAGATGGCGAGATTGTTACATGATTTCCAGTGTATTCTCTCTTTTGTAAATTTTAATTAGTTCAAGTCTAAGAATTCCAATCTCTCTCTCTCTTGCCCCATTGCTTAGTGTTTACCTTGTGAGATTTGTCTCTACCAGTGTTATGGTTCCAAGATGGCATTGAATGTTGCATTAATGGAGGTGAGGTAGGTAGCCCATTCAAAATTTGCATGTCATTATTCTTGTAGGAGATTAACCAGACATTCATCTCCATCTTGATACCTTGGTATGTGAAGTATTTCAATGCAAATTGTGGTGGCCATTTTAGTTGCTTTCTTTTTTGAAAGTTTAATTCAAGTTCTCAGTCTCGTACTTTTTAAAAAAGTTTAATTCAAGTTTCCAACCGATGGATTAAAGATCATCATTCAGCAGAGCACATGTTCATGACAATACTAACAAGGATAAAATAGAAAGCCAATACTGAGAGAGAGAGAGAGAGAAAGAGAGAGAGAGATTGGAGAGAGGTTGGAGATGAGAGATCCTCTGATTATACAGTAAGCATTATCTTGGACTATGAGAAAGGAGTAGAAAGGCATTCTCGAGTACAGGAACAGAATTCAGGTCTTGAGCTCTTGGACTTAACAGTTGATGAGAAATAAGTTTGGCATGAAAGAGGAAACCTATTTTCCCAGAAGCAGTTCGAGCAATAAAGGAGGGGGAGGGGGAAAGAGAGGGAGAGTTGGAGGGGGAGTGGGAAGATCAGGTGGAAAGGGAGGGGGAAGCAAGGGGGAGTAGGACTGGGATGTTGAGTTGGAGGGGGTGTGGGAGAGGGAGGGGCAGAGCAGTGGAAGGGGATGGGAGAGGGAGGGGGAGCAAGTGTGGAGGAGGCGGGGAGTGAGGGGCTGGAGAGGGAATGTGGGAGAGGGAGTGGGTGGATGAGTCGAAAAGGGCGTGGGAGGGGACAGAGGATGGGCTGGGGCAGGGAGAGGGGTTCAGGAGCGGCAGTCAGCAGGGGAGTGGGAGTGAGAGGGGCAAGGGGAGTGAGGGGTGAGGGAGGAGGAGTGGGAAGGGTAGGGCATGGGCAAGGTCAGGTGCAGGGAGAGAGGCTGAGGAGGGGCAGTTGGTGGGGGAGTGGGGTAGGGAAGGAAAGGAAAGGGGAGGGGAAGGATAGGGAGTGGGGGAGTAAGGGGGAGGGGAATGGGGTGGGTAGGGAGAGGGGAAGTGTGCTCAAGTTCATTAGAGTGACTCTTCAAATGACAACCTTCTGATTGAGAGGTGTTAGAAGGCCTGATGAATGAAGCTCACAGCAATGTACCAGCCCTCTTAGTCACAGCTGATAGAAAGAAATGCTTTCAAAACAAGTTCACTGTTATTTCTCACTGGTACTGGCAGTGAATATATTACTATCAATAGCACTATAAGTAATCTCTTTCACCAATGTGATTAGCCTTGTTGATTCATCTTTCTATTTGCATTTTATTTCAAAACCAGAAACTGTGAATGTTAAAAGGAAGTGAAAAGAGGAAATATGCACAACTCTGTATCAAAGTTCAAACTGCACAGGCCTCAGTCAGAAAGCAGTTTTGATCATCTTCAATGCATCTTGTATAAGACTGAACAAGACCCACCCATTTTTAGCATCTTAGTCGTAGTGGTAACTGCATAGTAATGTTCTCGAGATTCCGATTCTAGATTTTTCTTTCTCTCAAGTTGGTTAACTTGGCTTCTTAGCACAGACCGATGAGGCTCGAATGAAAAATTAATCAGCTTTGTGTGCGATTAGAATGAATTCTTTCCTTAAGGCAGTTATGTATACATGGAACAGGCTCTCATCAAACCTCAGAAATTTACAGCACAAATGCAGGCCATTCGACATATGACGTCTGTGCTGTCTCTTTGCTGGAGCAGTCACAACTAAATCTCAATGTCTTACTATCTCCTCAAAGCTTTATAACTTTCACTGCTTCAAATATGTAGCCAAGTTTCCATTAAAAGATGCAATCGTTTCTGCTTCAACCATTACCTGAGATAAAACTCTGCTCTTGACATAAGAGATTCCACCTGCCATCTCTCCTTTTCCTATTGACAATTTAAAATTGATGGCTGCTTGTCACTGACTTCTCTCTTTCAAAAGCCTTCATAATTTAAGAATTTTAATTCCGAATGCTCCGGTGAAAATAGTCCTGGTCTCTCAATTTTCTCAGGACTAGAATTTCTCAACCCCAGCATCATCCTGGTAAATGTACACTCTATGCTCTCTGTAGATTTAATTTGTTACTCTTTAATACGATGCCCAGAATGCTACACAGTATTTTAATTGTGGCTATCTACTGTTTTGTCTTTTGTATAAATCTATCACTTTTTTTTAATCTTTACACTCTATGCCCATATTTATAAAGCTCATGATGTTGTTGATCTTTCATTGGCTTTATCTACCTATACTGTCACTTTCAGGGAATTTTAGATTTGAACTCCTCAATCTCTCTGTTCAGCCACATCTTTCATTAACTTTCCACTATGTAAACTTCCATTTCATATCAATCCTCCAAAAATTACATAGAATGGCATACAATTTACTGCACAGTAATAGGCCATTCAGCCACCTGGTCCATTGATGCTCCACAAGAGCATCCTCCTCCTCTAACCAAAAAAAAATGACTCTGGTGTGTTGATAAGGTAAGCTTTTTTATTTCTTCTGTATCTCTAGTGATTGGTTAAAAATTTACTTTCTTTTTTTTTGATTTATCTATTAATTGGTTATTTGAAAAAGACCATAGCAGAGAAGTATCAGAAAGTATTTAACTCATAAATTTATATAAAGTAATAAAGTAATTAACTAAGTAGAGATGGCTGGGCAGGTGATATGATGCGGGAGCTGGCTGACCCCATTGTGAACGGCAGGGACCACATCTGCAGCAAGTGTTGGTTGCTGGAAGAACTCTGGCTCAGAGTTGATGATCTGGAATCTGAGCTTCAAACACTGCGGCACATCCGGGAGGGGGAGAGTTACCTGGACGTTTTGTTTCAGGAGGCAGTCACACCTGGTAGATTAAGTAATTCAAATTCAGTTAGTGATCAGGGACAACAGGGTGTGATTGCAAGTGAGGCAGGTAGGGGGATCCTGAGTTCAGGAGTGGAGGAGCCTCAGCCTTTGACCTTATCCAACAGATATGAGATACTTGCTCCCTGTGTGGATGAGGAAAAGGGCTGCGGGGAGGATGAGCCAACTGACCATGGCACCATGGTGCAGAAGGCCATTCAAGAGGGGGGAGCAAAAAGACAAGTGGTAGTTATAGGGGATTCTATAATTAGGGGGATAGATAGTATCCTTTGCAAGCCGGATCGGGAGTCCCGCATGGTGTGTTGCCTGCCCGGTGCCAGGGTGCAGGACATCTCTGACCGGCTTGAAAGGATATTGGAGCGGGAGGGGGAGGATCCAGTTGTTGTGGTCCACGTTGGGACTAACAACATAGGCAAGGCTAGGATGGAGGACCTGTTTGGGGATTATAAAGCACCAGGAACGAAATTAAGGAACAGGTCCTCGAGGGTCATAATCTCTGGATTACTGCCCGAGCCACGTGCAAATTGGCTTAGGGATCAGAATATTAGGGAAGTAAACACATGGCTAAGGGAGTGGTGTGGGAAAGAGGGGTTCCATTTCATGGGGCATTGGCATCAGTTTTGGAACCGGGAGGATCTGTACCGATGGGACGGTCTCCACCTGAACCGATCTGGAACCAGTGTTCTAGCGAAATGGATAAATAGGGTGGTCTCTAGGACTTTAAACTAGTGAGTCGGGGGGAAGGGAAAGGGAAGACGACAGGGAGTATGATGGTAAATAAAAAGGTAAGCAGCAGGTTAACGTGTGTGCAGGAGGGTTTAAGTTCAAGGCAGACTATGAAAGAAGCAGAAAGGAAGGATAACTCAGGAGATATTATTAGAGATGTTGGAAATCATGAGGGTAAGAAAGCTAGCATAAAGGCACTTTACCTGAATGCTCCTAGCATTCGTAACAAGGTTGATGAGTTAACGGCACAAATCATCGCGAATGAATATGATTTGGTAGCCATTACGGAGACATGGTTACAGGTTGGTCACGACTGGGAGTTAAATATCCAGGGGTACCAGACTATTCGGAAGGACAGACAGGAAGGTAAGGGAGGTGGTGTAGCTCTGAT
Organism: Heterodontus francisci; assembly: GCF_036365525.1. Taxonomy (NCBI): domain Eukaryota; kingdom Metazoa; phylum Chordata; class Chondrichthyes; order Heterodontiformes; family Heterodontidae; genus Heterodontus; species Heterodontus francisci. The sequence goes on from NC_090373.1 coordinate 8,605,378, forward strand.
ATTCAAGGACGACATCAGGACGGTGCTGAGAGATGATATAGGTTCTATGGAGAATGAGGTTGAATCCATTTGGGTGGAAATTAGAAACTCAAGAAGAAAAAGTCATTGGTAGGTGTAGTCGAGAGGCCACCAAATAATAACATCACATTGGGGCGGGCAATAAACAAAGAAATAACTAATGCCTGTAAAAATGGTACGGCAATTATCGTGGGGGATTTTAATCTACATGCAGATTGGTCGAAACAGCTCAGTCAAGGTAGCCTTGAGGAGGAGTTCGTTGAGTGTATCCGTGATTGTTTTCTTGAACAGTATGTAATGGAACCGACGAGGGAGCAAGCTATCCTAGATCTAGTACTGTGTAATGAGACAGGAATAATTAATGACCTCATAGTTAGGGATCCTCTTGGAAGGAGTGATCACAGTATGGTTGAATTTAGAATACAGATGGAGAGTGTGAAGATAAAATCCAATACCAGGGTCCTGCGCTTGAACAAGGGGGACTACAATAGAATGAGGGAGGACTTGGCTAAAGTAGACTGGAAACAAAGATTTTATAGTGGGACAGTTGACGAGCAGTGGAGGACTTTCAAAACAATTTTTCAAAGTGCTCAGCAAAAGTATATTCCAGTGAAAAGGAAGGACTGGAAGAAAAGGGGTAATCTGCCATGGGTGTCTAAGGAAATAAGGGAGGCTATCAAATTGAAAGAGAAGGCATACAAAGTGGCCAAAAACAGCATGAAACTAGAAGATTGGGAAAACTTTAAAGGTCAACAGAAAGCCACAAAAAGAGCTATAAAGAAAAGTAAGATAGAACATGAGAAAAAACTAGCACAGAATATAAAGACAGATAGCAAAAGTTTCTATAAATATATAAAACGAAAAAGAGTGGCTAAAGTAAATGTTGGTCCTTTAGAGGATGAGAAGGGGAATTTAGTTATGGGATATGATGAAATGGCCAAGGCATTGAACAGGTATTTTGTATCGGTCTTCACAGTGGAGGACATTAATAACATGCCAGTAATTGACAAAGAGACGAACGTAGGTGAGGACCTGGAAACAATCATTATTACGGAAGAGGTAGTGTTGGGCAAGCTAATGGAGCTAAGGATTGATAAGTCTCCTGGCCCTGATGGAATGCATCCCAGGGTACTAAAAGAGATGGCGGGAGAAATAGCAGGTGCACTGGCGGCAATTTTCCAAAATTCGCTGGACTCTGGGGTAGTCCCAGCAGATTGGAAAACAGCAGATGTGACGCCACTGTTTAAAAAGGGAGGTAGACAAAAGATGGGGAATTATAGACCGGTTAGCTTAACCTCTGTAGTGAGGAAGATGCTTGAGTCTATTATTAAGGAAGAAATAGCAGGGCATCTCGATAGAAATTGTCCCGTTGGGCAGACGCAGCCTGGGTTCATGAAGGGCAGGTCGTGCTTGACTAATCTTTTGGAATTCTATGATGACATTACGAGCAAGGTGGACAATGGGGACCCAGTGGATGTGGTGTACCTAGATTTCCAAAAGGCCTTCGACAAGGTGCCGCACAAGAGGCTGCTGCATAAGATAAGGATGCATGGCGTTAGGGGTAAAGTATTAGCATGGATAGAGGATTGGTTGACTAACAGGAAGCAGAGAGTGGGGATAAATGAGTGCTATTCTGGTTGGCAATCAGTCACTAGTGGTGTGCCTCAGGGATCGGTGTTGGGACCGCAATTATTTACAACTTATATAGATGATTTGGAGTTGGGGACCACATGTAGGGTGTCAAAGTTTGCAGATGACACTAAGATGAGTGGCAGAACAAAGTGTGTGGATGGCTGTGAAACTTTGCAGAGGGAGATTGAGTGAGTGGGCAAAGGTCTGGCAGATGGAATACAATGTTAATAAATGTGAAGTCATTCATTTCGGTAGGAGTAACAGTAAAAAGGATTATTACTTGAATGGTAAAAAGTTGCAGCATGCTGCTATGCAGAGGGACCTGGGTGTCCTTGTGCATGAATCGCAGAAGGTTGGTCTGCAGGTACAGCAAGTAATTAGGAAGGCAAATGGAATTTTGTCCTTCATTGCTAAAGGGATTGAGTTTAAAAGCAGAGAGGTTATGTTGCAGCTGTATAAGGTACTGGTGAGGCCGCACCTGGAGTACTGTGTGCAGTTTTGGTCCCCTTACTTGAGAAAGGATGTACTGGCACTGGAGAGGGTGCAGAGGAGATTCACTAGGTTGATTCCGGAGTTGAGGGGGTTGTCTTATGAGGAGAGACTGAGTAGATTGGGATTATATTCATTGGAATTCAGAAGAATGAGGGGGGATCTTATAGAAACATATAAAATTATGAAGGGAATAGATAAGATACAAGTAGAGAGGATGTTTCCACTGGCAGGTGAAGCTAGGACAAGAGGGCATAACCTCAAGATTAGAGGGAGCAGATTTAGGACTGAATTAAGAAGGAACTTCTTCACCCAGAGGGTTGTTAATCTATGGAATTCCTTGCTCAGTGAAGCATTTGACGCTTCTTCAGTAAATGTTTTTAAAGCTAAGGTAGATATCTTTTTGAACAATAAAGGAATTAAGGGATACAGTGAGAGAGCGAGTAAGTGGATCTGAGTCCACGAAAAGATCAGCCATGATCTTATTGAATGGCGGAGCAGGCTTGAGGGGCTGGACGGCCTACTCCTGCTCCTAGTCCTTATGATCTTATGAAGAGCTTCCTCTCAACTTTCTTCATCTCACCCTATCAGTGTATCCTTCTATTCTTTTATCCCTCATGTTTATCCAGCCTTCCCTTAAATGCATCTATACTATTCGCCTCAAACACTCCTTATGGGAGCGGGTTCCACAATCTCACCACTGTCTATGTAAAGATGTTTCTCCTGAGTTCCCCATTGGATTTATTAGTGATTATCTTATATTAATGGCTCCAGCTTTGGACTCTCCCACGAGCAGAAACATTTCTCTACATCTATCCTATCAAACCCATTTGTAATTTTGAAGACCTCTATCAAGTAACCCCTCAATCTTTCTTTTCCAAGACAAAAAGCCCCAGTTCAAACTGAAACCCCTACTATCAACATCCTCGGGTTACCATTGACCAGAAATGTAACTAAATACAATGGTTACAAGAGCAGATCATAGGCTGGGATTTCTGCAGTGAGTAACTCACCTCCTGACTCCCCAAAGCCTGTCCACCATTTACAAGGCACAAGTCAGGAGTGTCAGTGATGGATTACTCTCCACTTGCCTGGATGAGTGCAGCTCTAACAGCACTCCACAAGCTCGACACCATCCGGCCCGCTTGATTGACACCTTATCCACCACCTTCAATATTCACTCCCTCCACCACCAACGCACAGTGGCAGCAGTGTGTACCATCTACAAAACGCACTGCAGCAACTCACCAAGGCTCTTTCAACAGTACCTTCCAAACTGGTGACCTGTACCACCTAGAAGGACAAGGGCAGCAGGTGCATGGGAATACCACCACCTGCAAGTTACCCTCCAATTTACACACCATTCTGACTTGGAACTATATCGCCATTCCTTCACTACCACTGAGTCAAAATCCTGGAACTCTCTTCCTAACAGCACTGTCGGAGAACCTACCTCTCAAGGACTGTAGTAGTTCAAGAAGGCAGCTCACCACTGCCTACTCAAGGGCAATTCGAGATAGGCAATAAATGCTGATCTGGTAAGAGAGGCTCACATCACCTATCTTTACAGTCCTCCTTGTTGTTTGCCAAATCACCTCCTTAGGTTTCAACAGCAAATTCCAGTAGTATTCCTCCCTCTGCCCAAATACTCAGTGTCTGTATATTGTTATGACCAGGTGAGAAAGGTGTCTAGGGATCCCTCTCAACCTTCACCTGGTCTTGCTGTAACAAGATTTTGTTTTAAATACACCGTGTTTTTAGCTCCCCCTTGGTGAATCCTTGTTCACCGTTTTCCAATTATAAGGCAAAGAAACGAGCACAAACAGGTTTTCTTAGGTTTAAAGAAGAAAACTTGAAATTTATTAAACTTAATCTAATTCTAATTCGGTTGACGCCTACGGATACACGACGCGCCCACACTGGCATGCATACGTGATACACACATGCAAATAGAGATAGAAAACAGTAAAAGAAACAAAGTGGAAAAGTTTGAGGCAATATCTGAAGAGTTGTTGTTCCGGATCTTCGAGCTCACTGTAGAGTCCTTGATTGTAGGTCGATCTTGCTTTTCGTTGGGGCCCAGTATTCTTCTTAGACCTTGTTTGCTGCAGGAGACTTTTCTCTCTTGGGGTTCATGTGCCTTTTATTTACCTCATATTCCTTGATTCCCTTAGTGTCCAAAACTTCATTGATTCCAGTCTTGAATAGATTCAACAATGGAGAATCCACAGCCCTTTGAGGTAGAGAATTCCAAAGATTCACACCCCTCTGAGTGAAGAAATTTCCCCTCATCTCAGTCTTAAATGGTTGACCCACAGCTTGAGACTATATCCTTTAGTTCTGGACTCTGCAGCCAGAGGAAACATCCATTAAAGCAGCTACTCTGTCAAAACTGCGAAGAATTTATATGTTTCAATGAGATTACTTCTCATTTTTCAAAATGCCAGAGAATATAGGCACATCCCACTCAAACTATTTTCATTGGACAACACTTACCCAGGAATCAATCTAGTAAACCTTTGTTTTACCACCTCCAAGGTAAATATATTTGTTTTTAGGTAAGGAGACTGCTCTGAAACTGTGGTCCATAATCCTGTTATTACTGTGTGCAGTTTTGGTCTCTATATCTAAAGAAGGATAAATGTGCATTACTTTTGCCAGTTCTGATGAAAGGTCACACAGACCTGAAGCATTAACTCTGTTTTTCTCCTGACAGATGCTGCAAGACCTGCTGAGTATTTCCAGCATTTTCTGTTTAAGATTCGGAAGGGGCTTGAACAGGGTACACACTATTAGGTTGTTTACCCTGACTGGGAAATCTAGAACGCAGGGACACAGTTTCAGGATAAGGGGTCGATTATTTAAGACTGAGATGTGGAGAAATTACTTCACTCAAAGGGTTGTGAATCTTTGGAATTCTCTACCCCAGAGGGTTGTGGATGCTCCATCGTTGAATACATTTAAGGCTGGGATAGACAGACTTTTTTTTATCTCAGGGAATCAAGAGATATGGGAGCAGGTGGGAAAGTGGAGTTGAGGCTGAAGATTGCCATGATCATTTTGAATGGCACTGCGGGCTATAGGGGCCAAATAGTCTACTTCTGCTCCTATTGCTTATGTTCTTACATTGTCTTGTTCTTATCCCTTCTCGAGCTCCCTGCAGCCTTTGACATGGTCACCCATACCGCATCATCTTCCACCAATGCTTCTCCTCCATTGTCCAGCTCAGTAGGAGTGCCTTTACCCGATTCCACTCTTACCAGCAATCTCCGACAAAGGATTCTGTTCCCACCCTGGCACCATTAGCTCTGGACTACCCTGAGGTTCTATCCTTGGACTCCCTCCTCTTCCAATCTATATGCCGCCCCTTGGTAACATCATCCACAGTCATTGGGGTCAACTTCAACCTGTACTCTGACGACATCCAGCTCTACCTCTCCACCACCTCTCTCAGTTCTCCACTGCCTCTGTGTTGGCTGATATTGAGTCTTAGAGCAGTCCCAATTTCCACGAGTTAAACATTAGGAAGACCAAAGCCATAAGCTCTGTTCCCTAGCCACCGATGCCATCAGCACCCATAACCATTATCTCAGATTGAGCTAGATTGCTTATATCCTCAGTGCCTCTGACACAAAAACCTCATTTTTCTATCTACCTCTGTATCATCATCTATTTCGGCCAATGTCTCAGTCCTTCTGCTTCTGAATCTCCCATCCATGCCTTCATCACCTCCAGACTCGACAGTTCTAACACTGTCCTGCTCCACCTCCCATTGTTCATGCTCCAGAAACACAAGCTCATTCAAAACTCTGCTGCCCCTATCCTATTCCACATCAAGTCCTGCTCCATTGCTGTTGCTGACCTACATTTTCTCCTGGTTCCCCAATGCTCCAATTTAAAATGTTCATTCCTTGATGATATCACCCCTTCCTAACTCTGTAATTGAATCTATCCCACAACTGCATCCCCCCCCCCTCCCCCACCCCCCAACCCTCATCCCCCAGAACTTTATGTTCCTTCAACACTGGCCTTTTTTGCATCTCCCCCCCCCACCCCCCCCCCCCCCCCCCCACTACCCTTCACCCAGGATTGGTGGCTGTGCCTTTAACTGTCTTGGCCCTGCACTGAGTGGAGGGAAAATTGATCTGTCCAGTCCCAGTGAGAGTTGTGTTCGTCTACGTTGTTTAGGCATATCTCAGAATCTTGGAGACAAGCCGTGCAGATAAGGAGTGGATGGGAGGAGATGTCAATCTCACTTGTTAACTTTTTAATAAATCCACAATCTCCACCATTAACCTGTTAAACGTTTGCCAGTTTTGAAATAGTGATCTTTCTTTATAACAAGTGACTTCTTAAAATAAAATGCTTCTTTAATTGCTCAGGCTGAACACCAGATGATGCTTTTCCAGGAATTTATACCCAGGCTCAGTGGAGCAAATCAGTTTGCAAGAGCCTTCTGTTTTTTTAAAAAGTTACCTTTGTCCTTCAAATGAAGAAAGATTTATAGAAGCCTGACTATATCTCACAGTACTTCAGAATACATACACTAACCCAAAGTTTGCGAGTCCAAATTCCATCACAGTAACTTACAAAACTGAACTCAATAACTCCTTCAGCTTATTAACAATGAAACTGCTGGATATCCATGGTACTGGCTTGAGAGGTGGAGCTATCATCTTCACCTTAGTCAACCTTTTTACAGTTCCTCTTTCCACTGGCCTTTGTCACACCAGGTCTGTGGAAGGGGGCAGTGAACTGATGGATCAAATTGCCTTTTCTTGTTCTATCCAAATCTTCCCAAATACAGTCCACCATCAAAAAGCTTACTGTACACCAGCATGTTAACCTCCCATTCCCCACAGGGCTATCTGTTTCTATCAAAACAATTGTGCAGCACTTAGCTGAACACTGCAGGCCAAAGATTAGAAAGAAAGGAAGAAAAACTTGCATTTATATAGCACCTTTCACAATGTCCAAACATCCCAAAGTGCCTTCCAGACAATTAAGTACTTTAAAAGTGTAGTCACTGTTGTAATATAGGAAACACAGCAATCAATTTGTGCACAGCAAGCTCCCATAAACAGCAATGTGATAATGTCCAGATAATCCATTTTTGAGATGTTGGCTGAGGAATACATATTGGCCAGAACACAAGGGAGAACTCCCCTGCTCTTATTCAAAATACTGAAATAGTGCCATGGGATCTTTTACATCCACCAGAAAGGTCAGGCAGGGCCTTGGTTTAATATCTCTTCTGAAAGATGGCACCTCTGACAGTGCAGCACTCCCTCAGTTAGAATTTATTATAAGCCAGAAAGAAGACAGCCAATCACATGGGTTCGACAGTTCTTTTAGTTAATAAGAAGACAAACACTCTCCAATGGCAGAAAGTTACTGTGCCCTTCCTTGTAGCTGACTGACCCTCACCATGAGCCACAAGAGTTAGTCAAGCATTGATTCCTTTACCTCTTGCTGCTGACTGTTCCCAGCAGGTTCCCAGTTGCTGGCGTGTACTGACCTTTCCCCAGCCATCAGAGTGGGACTAACAGTCCCCTGACATGCCAACGAACCATGACCCAAATATCAGTTGCATTTTGAGCTGTTCCAACGCGTGAAAACTGACCTCGACAGAAAAAAGGGCAGAATCGTCAGCACCAAGAAGCTGGAACACAACAGAACCTCTTTTCCTGGGATAAAAAACAAGAAATGCTGGGAAATACTCAGCAGGTCTGGCAGCATCTGTGGGGAGAGAAGCAGAGTTAACGTTTCAGGTCAGTGACCCTTCATCAGAACTGGGTGTGGCTTTGGAATATAAGCAAGGCTTTTACATAGGTGATCAGAGTGAATTGCCTTCCCCCGCATATTTGCCAATTCATCTTTTCTCGAAGCAAAAGGTTTCTTCAGGAAAAACACAGCAAGTTTTGGCTCATAATAGCAGTCATTACTCATGTTACTTGTTGCACATAAAAGCTGGAGGGCAGATGAGAAGCAATTGAACTTTGATCATAACTCATATTCCTTACCAAAGCAATCACTGTCGCTTTGTTAAATGACTAAAACAGCTGATGTATGCATGTGCTCTTTCTGCCTATTAGATGCTTTCATAATATTCAGTCTGAAATGTCTGAAATGTCTGACAGCACTTCACACAGTGAATTGCCTTTGATGTGCCAGGGCTGTTGTGCAGCTATGGGCGGCACAGTGGCGCAGTGGTTAGCAGCGCAGCCTCACAGCTCCAGCGACCCGGGTTCAATTCTGGGTACTGCCTGTGTGGAGTTTGCAAGTTCTCCCTGTGTCTGTGTGGGTTTTCTCCGGGTGCTCTGGTTTCCTCCCATGGCCAAAAGACTTGCAGGTTGATAGGTTAATTGGCCATTATAAATTGTCACTAGTATAGGTAGGTGGTAGGGAAATATAGGGACAGGTGGGGATGTGGTAGGAATATAGGATTAGTATAAATGGGTGGTTGATGGTCGGCACAGACTCGGTGGGCCGAAGGGCCTGTTTCAGTGCTGTATCTCGAAACTAAACTAAGTATAGCTGCCATTCTGGATCAGCAACATCCCAGCAACAGCACTGAGGTGAATGGCCAATTCATCTCTCTCCTGGTGTCAGTGGCTAACACAGAAACATTGCCCATTAGGAGAAGGGTCTGACCTTAAACTAACTGGATCTTGCTGGACTGGGGCATCTCGTGGGGACACCCTTAGTTCAACCTTTTCCTGCATCCTTCAGCTTAAAAGCCTTATTGTGCTGGCAATGTAGCAGGGACCTTGGTGAATGACCGAGCCAACAGCCTATCTCCTTAAACAGGAGATTTAAGGATTACAAAAAAAAACAGAAACAACAGAGAAGGAGGGTGAATTAGAGTGAAATCAGGAAGAGAAAGAGAAATAAAGAGAGGGGAAGAAAGATGCATTTAGAGTGAGAGGAAAAAGAGACAGAAAGGAAAACTAAGAAAAAAATTAAAAATTTAACACTTGATATAGTAAAATCTTTAAGATCTATTTACCACCTGGAGGAATGAGACTCCACAAGGGGGATTTTATGTAGTCCACCAGGATGGATTTGGTGGCGTGCGGGGTGATATAATTGGGCAGGAGGTGTTTTTTCAGATTCCTGACGGTGGGATATTTGAAAGGAATTAAGTTGTCAGCGGGTTCCCCCAGCGCCGTGGCGGATTGCAGCTTTGCATTCAGCTACGTGACATGAATACTCATTACCCTAATTTAGGATTTAGTCCTACCTGCCAGATTAAGTGAACGTTGAGCGATATCACCGTGCCACCTGATTCACGAATGTTTCAATGTGACATGCAACAGTTGGATTTCTGCAGTTGAGTCTCAGCACTGTGCTGTTCTCTCTTTAACTCAGCTACTAAACTAACGCCAGCGTTGGAATGGATGTTGGCCTCCAGGCTCAGCACCAACAAGGGTGAATCATCTCAGGGAATGGCAGCAATGGCATGGGCAGGGGCTACATGGAGGAACAGGGGAGGGTAGTCGGGGAGGACAGGGTGGGGTCTTGGGTGCATGGAAGAGCAGGGGAGGGAGGAGGGCAGGGTCCAGGGTGTGTAGTGGCTGATTTTGACGATGAAGTTGGCTGCGTGTGGTTACAGGGGATGATGGGTTGATATGTTCCTGTCAGAAAACTGATGGTCATGAGAGGCCTAAAAGGAGGGAGGATCACTGTCAACGTCAGAGTCCTGTGTGCCCACATCAGGGTACTGGCTGGCAAAAACTATGGTCACAGTCAGAGGGGCAATTATATATGGTAGGGGGGTAGGTTGAGACTTTGGGTTTGGTATTCAAGGTGATCATAGGGAGGTGATTAGGAATCTGTAACTATATCAAGGTGGATTCTTGGAGGTTCAAGGGTGAAAGTTGGCAGTTGAATGGTGATGGAAGTAGGGACGGGGGGGGGGGGGGAGGGATGGCCTGTAAAAATTGATGATGAGTTGATCCACGGAAATGGGGGGGAGGATCTATGGTCACAGGAGGAAGGGCGAAGATTAAGTTGGGTGTTGGGTACAGGCTGGAAGGTGGCAGGAGGAGGTTGGCAGGTGGGCAAACTTGCCTGGTATCACAGGGGCAACATTTTGTAGAAGAAGAATGCAAACCATGGGTCCAGTCAAGGAATGGAACTCGATTGGGAGGAGACAAATGATGGTGGGTGGGATCTCCTGCTACATGCAAATGTAAGGCACATAACTGTGATCTGCTCATGGTTCTGCTGAATGGCAGAAGAAGGACAGTTTTACAACACTCTTTTCATCTCAACAATTGAAAAACTGCAAAGACTGATACACGCATTTTGTCCACTAACACGTGAACAATTGCAGAGGGAGAGATTGAGGAAGGATCTTGGTGATCAACAGATGATGCCTCAACAGGAGCAGTAGGCAGAACAAGAGGGTGAGGCTGCTCAGAATGAAGACATCCAGAAAAGGCATTATCAAAAAGACAGGCGCTGGCGTGTTATCGCACCCTCAGGACAAAAACACATTATCTTCAGATATCAGAGACACATTGCCAGAGAAGCATGAGGATGTGATTTGCAATGGCGATAGAAATGTATAGGATCCTTCAGCTGTGGCTGCTTGTTTTCTTTGGGATTCCCATGCCACTTACCCTCAAGGTTACAATTGCACTCAATTTCTTTGCTACTAGGGATCAACGGGTGACCCACAGGTGCACCAAAGAGATGACCAATGCCATTTTTCAACATGATTTAACAAGATTTAATCTACTTACCTGTAGACGAGGACAGTCATACAGCAAGGTCTGCCGCCTTCAGTGCCAATGTGGCTTGACGATGTGGAATCTGTATGGGTAGAGCTGAGAAACACTAAGAGGCAAAAAACGTTAGTGAGGGTTGTATATAGACCCCCAAACTGTAGTGGTGATGTTGGGAATGGCATTAAACAGGAAATTAGAGACGCATGCGATAAAGGCACATCTATAATTATGGGTGAATTTAATCTGCATATAGATTAGGCAAATCAAATTAGTCACAATACCGTAGAGGAGGAATTCTTGGAGTGCATATGGGTTGGTTTTCTGGACCAATACATTGAGGAACCAACAGGCCATCCTAGACTGGGTATTGTGTAATGAGAGAGGAATAATTGACAATCTAGTGGTGCGAGACCCCTTGGGGATGAGCGACCATAATATGATAGAATTCTTCATCAAGATGGAGAGTGACATGGTTGATTCTGAGACTAGGGTCCTGAATCTTAAAGGAAACTACGAAGGTATGAGGCGCAAGTTGGCTATGATGGATTGGGAAGCATTACTTAAAGGGATGACGGTGGATAGGCAATGGCAAACATTCAAAGAGCGCATGGATGAACTGCAACAATTGTTTCTTCCTGTCTGGCGCAAAAGTAAAGCGGGAAAGGTAGCCAAATCATGGCTTACAAGGGAAATTAGAGATAGCATTAGATCCAAGGAAGAGGCATATAAATTTGCAAGAAAAAACAACAGACCTGAGGATTGGGAGCAGTTTAGAATTCAGCAAAGGAGGACCAAGGGATTGATTAAGAAGGGGAAAATAGAGTACGAGAGCAAGCTTGCGGGGAACATAAAAACTGACTGTAAAAGTTTCTTTAGTATGTGAAGAGAAAAAGATTGGTGAAGACAAATGTAGGTCCCTTACAGTCAGAAACAGGGGAATTTATCATGGGGAGTAAAGAAATGGCTGACCAACTAAATGCATATTTTGGTTCTGTCTTCACAAAGGAGGACACAAATATCATACCAGAAATGTTGGGGATCACAGGGTTTAGTGAAAGAAAGGAACTGAAAGAAATCAGTATTAGTAGAGAAGTGGTGTTGGGGAAATTGATGGGATTGAAGGCTGATAAATCCCCAGGGCCTGATAATCTACATCCCTGAGTACTTAAGGAAGTGGCCCTAGAAATAGTGGATGCATTGGTGGTCATCTTCCAAGATTCCATAGACTCTGGAACAGTTCCTACAGATTGGAGGGTAGCTGATGTAACCCCACTATTTAAAAAGGGAGGTAGAGAGAAAGCAGGGAATTATAGACTAGTCAGCCTGACGTTGGTAGTGGGGAAAATTCTAGAGTCCATTATCAAAGATTTTATAGCAGAGCACTTGGAGAACAGTGGTAGAATCGGACAGAGTCAGCGTGGATTTACGAAAAGGAAATCATGCTTGACAAATCGACTAGAATTCTTTGAGGATTTAACTAGTAGAGTTGATGAGGAGGAGCCAGTGGATGTGGTTTATTTGGACTTTCAGAAGGCTTTCGACAAAGTCCCACATAAGAGATTACTGTGTAAAATTAAAGCACGTGGGACTGGGGGTAGTGTATTGCGGTGGATAGAAACTTGGTTGGCAGACAGGAAACAAAGAGTAGGAATAAACGGGCCTTTTTCCGAATGGCAGGCAGTGACTCGTGGGGTACCGCAGGGATTGGTACTAGGACCCCAGCTATTCGTAATATATATTAATGATTTAGATGAGGGAACTAAATGTAATATCTCCAAATTTGCAGATGACACAAAACTGGGTGGGAGGGTGAGTTGTGAGGAGGTTGCAGAGAGGCTTCAGGGTGATTTGGACAAGTTGAATGAATGTGCTAATGCATGGCAGATGCAGTATAATGTGGATAAATGTGAGGTTATCCACTTTGGTAGCAAAACCAAGAAGGCAGATTATTATCTGAACGGCTATAAACTGAGAGAGGGGAATATGCAACGAGACCTGGGTGTTCTCGTACACCAGTTGCTGAAGGTAAGCATGCAGGTGCAACAGGCAGTAAAAAAGGCAAATGGTATGTTGGTCTTCATAGCAAGAGGATTCGAGTACAGGAGCAGGGATGTTGTGCTGCAATTATACAGGGCCTTGGTGAGGCCACACCTGGAATATTGTGTGCAGTTTTAGTCTCCTTATCTGAGGAAGGATGTTCTTGCTATCGAGGGAGTGCAGTGAAAGTTTACCAGACTGATTCCTGGGATGGTGGGACTGATGTATGAGGAGAGATTGAGTCAGTTAGGATTATATTTGCTGGTTGTTAAGAAGAGTAAGTGGGGATCTCATAGAAACCTATAAAATTGTAACAGGACTTGACAGGGTAGATGCAGGAAGGATGTTCCTGATGGTGGGGGAGTCCAGAACCAGGGGTCATAGTCTAAGGATACGGGGTAAATCTTTCAGGACTGAGATGAGGAGAAATGTCTTCACCCAGAGAGTGGTGAGCCTGTGGAATTCGCTACCACAGAAAGCAGTTGAGGACAAAACATTGTCTGTTTTCAAGAAGGAGTTAGATATAGCTCTTGGGTCTAAAGGGATCAAAGGGTATGGGGCGAAAGCGGGAACAGGTTACTGAATTGGATCATCAGCCATGATCATAATGAATGGCAGAACAGGCTCGAAGGGCCGAATTGCCTCCTCCTGCTCCTAGTTTCTATGTTTCCCTCGAGTGCAAGGGGTGATTGACTGTACTCATGTGGCCATTAAAGCTCCCTGGGACCAGCCTGCTGTCTTTGTTAATCGCAAAGGCTTCCATCCTTTAAACGTGCAACTGGTTTGTGACCACAGGAGAAGAATCATGCAGGTTTGTGCACTGTTTGGAACTGTTATGACTCATACATTTTGAGAAGCTCCCAGCTGCCAGCACTTTTCAAGGAACCAGCCAAAGCAGACGGTTAGATCCTGGATGACAAGGGTTAACCTCTCTGTACATGGTTGACACCACTATGTCATCCCCGAAGCCCTGCTGAACAAGGTACGATGTCGCTCACACACCCACCAGAGCCATCATTAAACACACCATTGGCATGCTGAAAATGTGATTCCGTTACCTTGACTGGTCTGGAGGGGCTCTTCAGTACGCGCCACGGAGGGTGTCACAAATAATCATTGGCGGCTGTGCCTTGCACACCTTGCAATTAGAAGCGGCAACATTCTGCAGGCTGAGGAACAGGAGGAACGCCAGTCCTCCTCAATGAGGATGACTATGAAGAGGGTGAGGAGGAGGACAACAATGCCATCATCGATATGAGGGCCACGGAGAGACATGCAAGGGACATCAGGGAGAACCTCATTTATGGATTTTTCTGCCACAATAAACCACACCATCAAGGAGTGTTGGGTGGAGAAACATAAAAATTCCCCACAGAAATTCCCTTTTGCATCTCTGCAATCTTAACGAAGCTTGGCTGCACTTTCATGTGATTGGCATTTGAAATCGTCCATGGGCTATGATGAATGTGACTACACACCACTGCAAGAAACATTAAGATATGACCATAGAAAATAAAAGTAAGGTATGACAGTATTGGAAAACGTTAATAATCATCAACAGGAAAACAACCGTCATTGAAGATTGAAGGATAAAGTTCTAATGAGATCTGGACACTAGACATTTTCTGAGATGTTTTGTAAACATCATTGCATTCCCGCCACAGGCCTCCATAAAACATCTTTGTATCCATCTGTAACCAAGCAAAACATTACTGAGAGTGGATCAAATTTTGCGAGAAATACAAATGTTTTAATACATCTTTGCATTTGTTAACATTTCTACATCATCCGTGCCACCTTTGTGCTCAAAACTGTTTGAATTTTCTTTTCCTGCCACTACGTCTAGGTGCTACCCTGACATTAGCAGCTGAGGTGGAGGCAGCCTGCTCAGTGCACTGCCCCATTGCTATGGGTGACCGTGGCAGGCATCCTCTGGAGGAATGGGGCCTCCTACTGGCTCCAGCCTACTGGTGCTTGAGTATCACCCATGTGCTCACCTGCTGGAGGTAAGGGGTCAATATCAGCAGGGGAGGATAAGACGCCTGGGAGGAAGGCCCCGGGGCAGGTGGAACGCCCTCCTCCTCCATCTGTGTGCACGATGGCACCCACCTGTCTCCCTGAGGGGAAGGAGCAGCTGGAGGGAGGTCAAGGTTCCTCGTTCCCCTCTCGCTTAGTCACTGCTGCATGGAACCCACAGCAACAGCGATGGAGTACAGGTCAGATCGCAAATGGCTCGAATGGTCTACCAGACTCGCCATGGAGCTCGTCAAACTCTCAGCTGAGGAAGCCATACACTCAGATGCCTGGGACATGGCAGACGTTATGGCTTGCATGGACTCCTCCATGACACGTGCTAAGCCACACATGACCGCAGACATCTCCGACATATTTTCCACATGGCTTTGCTGCACATCCAGCAGACTTCCCATAGCAACAAACAGAGGATCATCATGGGTGTGGGACTGAGCAGGGACCTGGTCCCCAGCAGTCATCTGATTGTCAGGGGACCCGGCTAGAACATGCGCCCTCAGCTGCTGGGTCTTGTCTGTGTTATGCACACCAGATTGTGACCCAGATTCTAATCTTAAACCCTCCGTGGAGCGTGTGGACCGTGTGGATGTATATGCACTGACAGAGGTTGAAGAAGAGGCAGGTGATGATGCACCCTTTGGGGCATTGACTTCATCTTCCTCCTTGGAAGAGGATTCTGGGGCCTTGTGGCATTCTGTGACTCGAGTGCGGGCACACGCAGTGGAGATACAAACAGGCACTTTAAGCATGTGCTCCACATAAGTTCACACAATTTCCTTCAGTTTCCACATATGGCTGCAGGAGCAGAGATGACACTTCATCCTTATGCCTTGTGGCTCCTGCCAACTCTCCTTGCCCTGCCTCCCTCCTCTCTCGCGATCTCAGAGGCCTCCTCCTCAGCCGTGGTCAGGGATCCTCCTCCTGTGTTAGCACACCCGTGCTGGTTGTGGCTTCGTTTCTCCTGCAGCATACAGTGCAGATTTAATGACATGGCAAATGATGCACCACAACCATTGCATAAATGCATCAGCATCACTCATTCTGCAGTGGCCTTTGCAAGACACATCCAGTCACATAAACAATGCCAATTTTAATCATTTAGTGAATGGCACCAAGGTGACTCAGGCATTCGGCAGCATTTTTTTATTTTTATTTTAGAGATACAGCACTGAAACAGGTCCTTCGGCCCACCGAGTCTGTGCCGACCATCAACCACCCATTTATACTTCTTTTGGGCCTCCTTATCTCGAGAGACAATGGATACGCGCCTGGAGGTGGTCAGTGGTTTGTGAAGCAGCGCCTGGAGTGGCTATAAAGGCCAATTCTGGAGTGACAGGCTCTTCCACAGGTGCTGCAGAGAAATTTGTTTGTTTGTTATACTAATCCTACACTAATCCCATATTCCTACCAAACATCCCCACCTGTCCCTATATTTCCCTACCACCTACCTATACTAGTGACAATTTATAATGGCCAATTTACCTATCAACCTGCAAGTCTTTGGCATGTGGGAGGAAACCGGAGCACCCGGAGAAAACCCACGCAGACACAGGGAGAACTTGCAAACTCCACACAGGCAGTACCCAGAATCGAACCCGGGTCGCTGGAGCTGTGAGGCTACGGTGCTAACCACTGCGCCACTGTACCTTCTGCCTTAAAGACACGGAGCCATGGAAGAAGTCAATGGAACAACCTCACCAGGACCACTTCCCCTCACTGATCTGAACAATCATTGATGTACTTGTGGCACTGCATCCATGTTCTATGAGTGACCGCACGGTTTGAGACCTCCTCCGCTATCTCCATTCAGGCTGCCTTGGTGAGGCGGGAGGGTCTTCCGACTTTATCCGCAGGGAAGAGGACCTCCCACCTTTCCCTGACGGCCTGGTGGAGAACCTGCAGGGTGGCATCACTGAACAGTGGGGCGGGACACTGCCTGCTAACTGACATGTCATTCACTTTGGCTGTCGGGAAAATAAATGATCCGAAGTTGGTGGTGAGTTTCACAAAATAAGGGAGGCATAAACATTTGGATTTAAGTGAAAGCTTCAGTTTAAGTTATTCTGAAGATACATGAAAGGAAGGCTGCTGCTCCTTGAGGCTGCAAGTACAGAATGTTGTATATCTATGGTGATCGTGACGCTTGGAGTTGCATGGCTAATTTAAATACAAAATCATATGGGAAACGGGATTGGTGGCAGGAGCTGAAATTACAACAACTTCCGGTGCTGCCATCGGGAACGCCACAGCAATGATAGGAATCCGCCCAGAATTAAAATTGTTCCCATTCTAGGCCAGGGAGGTTGGCTTCCCCAACAATTATCACCTCATTAAAAAGATCATGCCTGATCTTGCCGGAAAAAATTATTAGTTATGAGCTCTAACTTTCTGCAGTGACTTTAATGGATATTTAATGTACAAATTCAGAAAGTTCTTCAAAATAAGGAGGAAGCTGAAGGCGAGATGTGGTTTGTGCGAAGCAACTGGCAGAGCAGTATAAAACAACCAGCAAGTTTTAGAGATTCGCAAGACACAGTGTTTCTCTTCATTCCCAGAACTTACTGGCTGATCTGCAGATTAATCACAGTGTGCATCATGAGCTGGCTGTTATCCTTCTGGTAAGATCTGGCCCAAAGCGTTGGGATCTTAAACATCCACCAGCAACGGTAGATGGGAGTTTGGTTGAAAGTGTTGCATGAACGACGGATTTACCGAACAATTTATAGATATTAGCATATCAAAGAACAAAGAACAAAGAACAGTACAGCACAGGAACAGGCTATTCAGCCCTCCAAGCCTGCGCCGATCTTGATACCTGCCGAAACTAACAACTTCTGCACTTCTGGGGCCCATATCCCTCTATTCCCTTCCTATTCATATATTTGTCAAGATGTCTCTTAAACATCGCTATCGTATCTGCTTCCACCACCTCCCCTGGCAGCAAGTTCCAGGCACTCACCACCCTCTGTGTAAAAAACTTGCCTCGCACATTCCCTCTAAACTTTGCCCCTCTCACCTTAAACCTATGTCCCCCAGTAACTGACTCTTCCACCCTGGGAAAAAGCTTCTGACTATCCACTCTGTCCATGCCACTCATAACTTTGTAAACCTCTATCATGTCACCCCTCCACCTCCGTCGTTCCAGTGAAAACAATCCCAGTTTTTCCAACCTCTCCTCATAGCTAATGCCCTCCAGACCAGGCAACATCCTGGTAAACCTCCTCTGTACCCTCTCCAAAGCCTCCACGTCCTTCTGGTAGTGTGGCGACCAGAATTGCACGCAATATTCTAAGTGTGGCCGAACTAAGGTTCTGTACAGCTGCAACATGACTTGCCAATTTTTATACTCTCTGCCCCGACCGATGAAGGCAAGCATGCCGAATGCCTTCTTGACTACCTTATCCACCTGCGTTGCCACTTTCAGTGACCTGTGGACCTGTACACCCAGATCTGTCTGCCTGTCAATACTCCTAAGGGTTCTGCCATTTACTGTATACTTCCCACCTGTATTAGACCTTCCAAAATCCATTACCTCACATTTGTCCGGATTAAACTCCATCTGCCATTTCTCCGTCCAAGTCTCCAACCGATCTATATCCTGCTGTATCCTCTGACAATCCTCATCATTATCCACAACTCCACCAACCTTTGTGTCGTCCGCAAACTTACTAATCAGACCAGCTCAATTTTCCTCCAAATCATTATTAATATCCAATATCATAAACGAGTGCCATATCCACAGCGCAGTGCAGCTTTAAATGGTGTAAATCATAGATGTCTGCCAGTGGCCGGTGAACTTCTAAAACTTGCTGTTCAATTTCAGCTGCTCCGCCTTTGCTTCACACAAACAATGGGCTGGATTTTAAGAGCCCGCGTCGCTCTCAGCCGCGAGCTCAAAAACTAGAGGCCCGAGAGCCACCGCGATCTTCCATGCGGCGGCTCTTTTAAGTAGCCCAGGTGGCCCACTCCCCCCAGTCACGTGGAGGGGACGGGCTGTCCATCCCCAGCAATAGTGTCAGCTTTTTTTAAAGCGCAGCCAGCCCTGTCAGCATATTTGCGTTTTTAGAGAGACGCTCCCCCCCCCCCCCAATTTATCAAATAAAATTCTAACAACCTTTTCCCACCCCTCCCCAATAACAATTACATTAACTATTTGTCCTTCACCACCTCCAAAACACTTATCTTTTAAATCTGACCTTCCCCCCCCCTCCCCCGCAGACTGCACGAAGTGTGAAGTTCACCCTTTCTCACCATCCCTGACACCCATTACGTTTATTTGACACCGTCCCCCACCCCGCACTGAAAATCTTAACCACTCTCCCCCCCCCACTCCCCACCAGTGTCACGCTGGCTTTCCCTAGACGGGGAATTGAAGGTGTGGGAGTGCCGGCCGTTACTCTGAGGATTGCAGCAGGTCCAGAAGACTCAAGGTAAGCGCGTTTCAATTTATTCATCTCATTAATTTAAATATTGAAATTGAGATCATGTCCGCCATGGAGGCTCACCACCATTGGGAGGATCGTGCTGGGCCCTCCCGGCATTGAGCTCCATGGCAGGCCTCTGCCACAATCATCTTCCAGCCCCCACCGCCATGGAACCTGACGTCAAGGGTTTGGTAAAATCCAGACCAACATCTCGCCTTCAGCTTCCCCGTTATTTTTAAGAACCTTCTGAATTTGTACATTAAATGTCCATTCAAGTCACTGCAGAAAGTTAGGGCTCATAACTAACAAGTTTTTCCCCCAAGATCAGGTACAGGTACCTTTCTGTCTGAAGTGTTAATTAGAGGAGTATAAATGACACAGCGAAAGGTAGTGATGTGGACCTGCTGTGTGTGACCAGTGTAGGCCCGAGCCATTCAGACCAAGTGGAAGAAGCAACACAATTGGACAGTGTCTGAAAGCACAGCCAGAGAGCTAGGGGGAGAGAGGGGTACAAAAGCTGAAAGAGTATTAGAGAGAATCGGTGTGTGATCCCTGAATGTTTCATGGTGACTGACATCAGTGAAAGCCGACCCCAGCGTGACTCACGGCAGGAGATGCAAAAGTGGGTGATAAATGAGAAAGGACAACATTCTCAGACAATAGGGCGGCACAGTGGCGCAGTGGTTAGCACTGCAGCCTCACAGCTCCAGGGACCCGGGTTCGATTCTGGGTACTGCCTGTGTGGAGTTTGCAAGTTCTCCCTGTGTCTGCGTGGGTTTTCTCCGGGTGCTCCGGTTTCCTCCCACAAGCCAAAAGACTTGCAGGTTGATAGGTAAAATTGGCCATTATAAATTGTCACTAGTATAGGTAGGTGGTAGGGAAATATAGGGACAGGTGGGGATGTTTGGTAGGAATATGGGATTAGTGTAGGATTAGTATAAATGGGTGGTTGATGGTCGGCACAGACTCGGTGGGCCGAAGGGCCTGTTTCAGTGCTGTATCTCTAATCTAATCTAATATCCATCCATTACACAAGAATATGTTAGCCAATCATATACAATGGATCCCAGTCTGCAAATAGATAAGTAACTTTTCCTTTTTCTCTTTAACTTGCTCCGTTTTCTTTTAACTAATCAGGGAAGTGCAGTAGTAAAATGTAATCATAATGTAGTCTTCGAGTCATTTACAGCACAGAAGGAAGCCATTCGGCCCATCAAGTCTGTGCCGGCTCTCCGCGAAGCAATCCAGTCAGCTCCACTCCCCCACTCGATCCCCTTTCCCCTACAAGTTTATTTTCTTTAAGTGGCCCCCAATTTCATTTTGAAACCATTGATGGTTTCCGCTTCCACCTCCCTCGTGGGCAGCGAGTTCCAGGTCATTACCACCCGCTGTGTAAAAAAGTTCTTCCTCATATTCCCCCTGAAACTTTTGCCCAAAACCTTCAATCTGTGTCCCCCAGTCCTAGTGCCATTAGTTAATGGGAACAGCTGTTCCTTGTCTCACTGATCTAAACCTGTCATAATCTTGTACACTTCTATTAAATCTCCTCTCAATCTCCTTTGTTCTAAGGAGAACAACACCAGCTTCTCCAACCTAACCTTGTAACTAAAATCCTCCTTCCCCGGAACTATTCTGGTAAATCTCCTCTGCACCCTCTCGAGGAGCCTCACATCCTCCCTAAAGTCCCTAAAGATTTGAAGTGTCACTGAGGGTTAATTTTAATTTGCAGATTGGACTGGGAGTCAACAGTAGAGGAATGCTGAGCTCAGAGACACTGTGAGCTTTGTCTTGAGGCTTTAATAATTTCCTACACCACAGGGTTGTTGAGAGTACTCATCCGGATAAAACATTAGGATTTCGATTCTGTGGTGAACGGTCTGAAACTGCGACAAGATTGTTCTGCATTCATCACTCCTGCCCAGCTTCTTCTAACTTATTGCCCAGTCAGAAGCATTCATGTAGTAACTACATACTTGTTTAAAAAAGCCACTGATGTCACCAGCCCAGAAGCAATGAGAATGTTATTCATTTTGAAGCAAGTACATATGTTTGGTAGCCAAGGACTCGCAAGTGAGAAGCCAGGTTTCTGCTCATACCTCTCTCCCATGTGTCAATCCTTGCAGAATATTTTAACTATTGTTTTCTCCTGCAAGAACTTACGCAGAGCTCCAGAGACATGAATATGGAAATTGGAAAGCAGACAATGACATTCCATCCTGTGAGACTGCTCCTTGCAACAGTGTGGCCCTGAATTACTGCAGGGGTTTGTTTCAATGTCCCCGCCCTAACATTGGCACAACCTCCAAAGAAATGGTGTAAACTGAAACTCAGAGCCACTAAATGCAGCTTGCATTGTTTTGGAGGCGATCTAAAGAATTTGTAAACTCCTGTGGGAGATAAATAATCACAAGTAATTCTTTCAAGAGTAAGTTTTACAAGGTTTCTGCCTGTTGCCTAGGAGATAATAAGATGGCAAACCATACAACATTAATCCGTTGGAATCTATCTCTACCAACCCACAGTAATACAATACATATTGGGGAAATGATAATCATGCAGTATGAGAAGTAGTTGTGCAATCCAATATTCCCCGGATGTTGGAATTGACAGTGATCTCTTCAGACACTGGAAAGAAATATAGGACCAGGAAAGGCCATTTAGCCCTTCGAGCCTGTTCCACCACTCAGTGAGAGCATAGCTGATCTGTAATCAAGATCCTTGTGACCTTTGCCTCCTATCCCTGAAGAACCTTTGGTTAACAAAAAATCTATCAATCTGATTTAAAATTGACAATTGATCTAGCATCAATAGGTGTTTGTGGAAGAGAGTTGCAAACTTCTATCATGCTTTATGTGCCAAAGTGTTTCCTAATTTCACTCCTGAGAGGCCTGGCTCTAATGTTTAGACTCTGCCCCATGGCCGTAGACTCCCCAACGTATGGAAATAGTTTCTCCCAATCTACCCGATTCGTTCCCCTTAATATCCTGAAAACTTGGATCAAATCACCTCTTAACCTTCTAAATGACAGGAAACATAACCCGATGTGTAGTCTCTTCTTGTAATTTAACTCTTGGAGTCCAGGTATCATTCTCGTAAATCTACTCTGCACTCTACATTCCTCTACATCCTCTGAAGTAAGTTTATCTTTTAAGATGGACATTTTTGGTTTCATTTTGTAGACCAGTAAGTTTTCCATGGCCGGAATTTCTTGTTGGGCAGGAGGCCCCGCCCACCGGCCGAAAAGACGGTGGCGAGCCTCCTCCGCCGGGCATGGGAAGCCAGACAGGGATTTTTCACTCCCCAGGCCCTTAATTGGTCTTGGGCGGGACTTCCACCTCTTTGAGGCAGGAAATCCTGCCTAATGGAGCTGCTGGCCAATCAGCGGGCTGGCAGCT
This sequence comes from Heterodontus francisci, assembly GCF_036365525.1. NCBI lineage: Eukaryota > Metazoa > Chordata > Chondrichthyes > Heterodontiformes > Heterodontidae > Heterodontus > Heterodontus francisci. Next base: position 8,628,139 of record NC_090373.1, read on the forward strand.
CTTAGTCCCAGCAGCACCACCAGGAGCAGTGGCCACTGCTGGGACTACATTCAGCCATTGCAAGCAACATGAAGGAAGGCTCTGGAAGACAGGTATGTTTTTAAGGCCTCGCCAGGGACAATCGGCTGGGCCCTGGTGAGGCAAGGGGGTTCAGTTAGGGTGACGGGGGGGGGGGGGTTGTGCATTGGGGGCGGTTGGGGCCTCGGGGGCGGATTACAGGGTGCACGATCAGGAGCGCTCCCCACCCTTGCCTGCAAGGAGGCTGGCAGGTTTTACCAGGCGGGGTTCTTGAGGTTTTTGTCATCTGGCCATTGAGGGTAAAACACCCGCGGCGACAGGAGGAGGCCCTTAATTGCCAGTTAATTGTCCACTTAAGGGCCTTGATTGGCCTGAGGTGGGCGGGCTGTTTCTTGCCACCGCTGCCCCACGTAAAATTGCAGCAGGAGCGGGAGGGGGTCGGAAATGGCACCCCCCCACCCCCCACTCAATTTTACACCCTCTCCCCCCATCAGCCTGCTTGTTTGGGGGCAGTAAAATTCCAGCCCAAGTTGTCCCAGGTGAAAGGACACATTGTCAAATTCTGATTATATTGAAAATGGTCTGTTTCTGAGCAGCGTGCCAACTAAAATAGAATAAAAAATGATAAGCGATAAGACTGATCGACTGATTATCCACACCAACTTTCCTAAATCTGAAACAGATCAGGGCAAAAAAACTGACCAGGGCTCCAATGCACTGTTCCATTGAATGGATCAGTGTCTACGATTCCTCATATTGACAAGTTCTCAGTCTTAATTAGGCCACCACGTGGAGTCAGAGAGGAGAAAGTTCAGCTGGTTCCCCACAAGAAAGTTGCACATCCAGTCAGCCTTGACCCTCCTACAAACAGCCAGTAAAGGCTCAGCACTATTGTGGGCCTAGGTACAGGCCTAAGCCTGTCCTGTGAGTTGAAAAAGTTGTGCTGAGAGGAGGGGACCATAGAAAGGGGAAAAAAGGAACAAAGTAATTCATAAAATCTTAAATTTAATATATTCTTCGTTTCTCTCTGCCAAAGTTGACCATAGCTTTCCTGTGAGAGGTTTGTAGAATCCAAACCTTGACAGAATTAATATTAGCAAATTATAATTCTCAAGCACCGGCGGTGAGACCACTGCAGTTTACTCTGAACCAGGCCGAAACCTGCCAGCTCTTCAAAGCAATCAGCCTCTATCCCTTGGGGCTGTCTTCCTACACAGCTCAGAGAATTAAGGTGTTTCAAAGGCCTAACATTGATGGTCCTGTTATGTGAGATGGAGTAAAGATAATTTCATAAAATGTTTACAAGTGGATTTGGAGATAATTCCTTCCAGTGGCATTGTGTCATTTTTCTTTAGATCCCCTGAATGCATCAAACTGCTTGACTGTTGCTATAGAAACAGTGCTGGTTATTTCCCAGCCCAGGTGAAAAGAGAGGATGAACAAACGGGTGAGTGTGCTAATTTATTGGCAGCTTCCTTTCATCAGGAGGCAATGGACCCGATATTTACAGGGAGCTGGGAAGGATGTGAGTGAGGCCGGAAATGTGAAGAACCCAGCACTGTTGGGGCACACAGGTGCTGACTGTAGGTGTAGGCTACACTGCTGGCAGGGGCCCACAGCCGGGATACCCCTCGGAAAGCTCCCATAGGCAACTGAGAGGAGTGGAGGGCAGGCAGGGAAGTTGGCAATTGGGAGGTGGAGGACAAAGCTCATGGTGGGGTGGGGTTAGGTGGATGCATATTATTGGGAGGGCTGGTGAAAGCCTTCTTGAGGGGCATGGGTGGAGCACTCCTAGTCCACAAGGAAAGCTGAAACAGCCACTTACCCTGTGGAGCATACAGCTTCTGCCTCCCTTTCACTGTTGAGATTTTTTTCATTATTCTTTCCTGGGACGTGGGCTTCGCTGGCCAGGCCAGCATTTATTGCCCATCCCTAATTGCCCAAGAGAAGGTTGTTTCGGAGTTCCGAAGAAGGGTCACTGACCCAAAACGTTAACTCTGCTTCTCTCTCCTCAGATGCTGCCAGACCTGCTGAGTATTTCCAGCATTTCTTGTTTTTATTTCAGATTTCCAGCATCCGCAGTATTTTGCTTTTATTATATTGGAGAACTCTATTTTGACAGGCTGGCCAAGGCTAACCTGGCAAAGAGCGGAGTTTGCCAAGGCCAAAGTCACTTATTTAGGACATATTATGGGTCAAGGTCAAGTGTTTGGTTAACAGACAGAAACCAGAGAGTAAGAATAAACGGGTCATTCTTGCATTAGCAGGCTGTGACTAATTGGGTACCGCAGGGATCAGTGCTTGGGCCCCAGCTGTTCACAATATATATCAATGATTTAGATGTGGAGACCAAATGTAATATTTGCAAGTTCGCGGATGACCCAAAACTAGGTGGGATTGTGTGTTGTGAGGAAGATGCAAAGAGGCTTCAAGGGGATTTGGACAGACTTAGTGAGTGGGCAAGAACGTGGCAGATGGAATATAATGTGGAAAAATATGAGGTTATCCACGTTGGTACGAGGATCAGAAGTGCAGAGTATTTAGATATACAGCACTGAAACAGGCCCTTCGGCCCACCGAGTCTGTGCTGACCATCAACCACCCATTTATACTTATACTGCACTAATCCCATATTCCTACCACATCCACACCTGTCCCTATATTTCCCGACCACCTACCTATACTAGGGGCAATTTATAATGGCCAATTAACCTATCAACCTGCAAGTCCTTTGGCATGTGGGAGGAAACCAGAGCACCCGGAGAAAACCCACGCAGACACAGGGAGAACTTGCAAACTCCACACAGGCAGTACCCAGAATTGAACCCGGGTCGCTGGAGCTGTGAGGCTGCAGTGCTAACCACTGCGCCACTGTGCTGCCCTTAAATGGTAAGAGATTAGAAAATGTAGATGTACAAAGGGACCTGGGTGTCCTTATCAATAAGTCACTGCAGGTGCAGCAAGCAATTAAGAAGGCTAATGGTATGTGAGCCTTTATCGCAAGAGGATTTGAGTACAGGAGGTGTGAAGTCTTGCTTCAATTATATAGAACCTTGGTTAGATCACACCTGGAGTACTGTGTGCAGTTTTGGTCCCCTTACCTTAATGAAGGATATTATTGCCAGAGAGGGAGTGCAATGAAGGTTCACCAGACTTGTTCCCGGGATGGCGGGACTGTCCTATGAAGAGAGATTGGGGAAACTGGGCCTGTATTCTCTAGAGTTTCAAAGAATGAGAGGTGATCTTATTGAAACCTACAAAATACTTAAAGGGATAGATAGGGTAGATGTATTTAAGATGTTTTCCCTGGTTGGGGAGTCTAGAACCAGGGGACACAATTTCAAAATAATGGAGAAGCCACTTATGACATACATGAGGAGAAATTTCTTTACAGAGAGGGTTGTGAATCTTTGGAATTCTCTACCCCAGAGGGCTGTGGAAGCTCAGTCACTGAGTATGATTAAAGCAGAGATTGACAGATTTCTAAATACCAATGACATAAAAGGATATGGGGGATAGTGTTGGAAAAAGGCATTGAAGTGGATGATCAGCCATGATCATATTGAATGCTGGGGCAGGCTCGATGGGTTGAATAGCCGACTCCTGTTCCTATGTTCCTATGTTCCTATGTTACGACTGAAACAACACGGAAGGCAGCAGTTACGGGTTATAAGTCCAGATAAATTGGCGTAGAAACTGGGCGCCACGGGTTGCCTTTGTCGGTGGGAGAGGTCATTGCACCTCACTGGACAGCTACCGCCCGCCTCAAACCGGGCAGCCCCCGGTCAATAAGGTTCTGTCCCGCCACAGTCTGCCTGCTTCAATGGGTGCTTGGAGCTCAGGGTCATTGCCCGAAAGGTGGACTGATACACCGCACCAAACAACATGAAAAAAGGAAAGAAGGTACCAGCCCTTCGCTTTGCAAGCTGGAACGTCAGAACTATGTGTCCTGGCCTGTCGGAAGACCTTACACAAATCAACGATTCTCGGAAGACCGCCATCATTAACAACGAGCTCAGTAGACTCAATGTGGACATTGCAGCACTTCAGGAGACTCGCCTCCCCGCGAGTGGCTCTCTAGCAGAGCAAGACTACACCTTCTTCTGGCAGGGCAGGGATCCTGAAGAACCAAGACAGCATGGAGTGGGCTTCGCCATCAGAAACTCCTTGCTCAGCATGATAGAGCCTCCCTCAAATGGCTCGGAACGCATACTGTCCATCCGACTGCTCACCACCTCTGGTCCAGTACACCTACTCAGCATCTATGCTCCAACACTCTGTTCCGCACCTGAAGCTAAAGACCAGTTCTATGAACAACTCCATAACATCATTAGCAGCATCCCCAACACCGAACACCTATTCCTGCTGGGGGACTTTAATGCCAGGGTTGGGGCCGACCATGACTCATGGCCCTCCTGCCTTGGGCGCTGTGGCGTTGGAAGGATGAATGAGAACGGGCAGAGACTGCTTGAGTTGTGTACCTATCATAACCTCTGCATCACCAACTCGTTCTTTCACACTAAACCCTGTCACCAGGTTTCATGGAGGCACCCAAGATCACGTCGTTGGCACCAGCTAGACCTCATTGTCACAAGGCGAGCCGCCTTAAACAGTGTTCAAATCACACGCAGCTTCCACAGTGCGGACTGCGACACCGACCACTCCCTGGTGTGCAGCAAGGTTAGACTCAGACCAAAGAAGTTGCATCATTCCAAGCAGAAGGGCCACCCGCGCATCAACACGAGCAGAATTTCTCACCCACAGCTGTTACAAAAATTTCTAAATTCACTTGTAACAGCCCTTCAAAACACTCCCACAGGGGATGCTGAGACCAAGTGGGCCCACATCAGAGACGCCATCTATGAGTCAGCTTTGACCACCTACGGCAAAAGTGCGAAGAGAAATGCAGACTGGTTTCAATCTCATAATGAAGAGCTGGAACCTGTCATAGCCGCTAAGCGCATTGCACTTTTGAACTACAAGAAAGCCCCCAGCGATTTAACATCCGCAGCACTTAAAGCAGCCAGAAGTACTGCACAAAGAACAGCTAGGCGTTGCGCAAACGACTACTGGCAACACCTATGCAGCCATATTCAGCTGGCCTCAGACACCGGAAACATCAGAGGAATGTATGATGGCATGAAGAGAGCTCTTGGGCCAACCATCAAGAAGATCACCCCCCTCAAATCTAAATCGGGGGACATAATCACTGACCAACGCAAACAGATGGACCGCTGGGTTGAGCACTACCTAGAACTGTACTCCAGGGAGAATGCTGTCACTGAGACTGCCCTCAATGCAGCCCAGCCTCTACCAGTCATGGATGAGCTGGACATACAGCCAACCAAATCGGAACTCAGTGATGCCATTGATTCCCTAGCCAGCGGAAAAGCCCCTGGGAAGGACAGCATTACCCCTGAAATAATCAAGAGTGCCAAGCCTGCTATACTCTCAGCACTACATGAACTGCTATGCCTGTGCTGGGACGAGGGAGCAGTACCCCAGGACATGCGCGATGCCAACATCATCACCCTCTATAAAAACAAAGGTGACCGCGGTGACTGCAACAACTACCGTGGAATCTCCCTGCTCAGCATAGTGGGGAAAGTCTTTGCTCGAGTCGCTCTGAACAGGCTCCAGAAGCTGGCCGAGCGCGTCTACCCTGAGGCACAGTGTGGCTTTCGTGCAGAGAGATCGACTATTGACATGCTGTTCTCCCTTCGTCAGATACAGGAGAAATGCCGTGAACAACAGATGCCCCTCTACATTGCTTTCATTGATCTCACCAAAGCCTTTGACCTCGTCAGCAGACGTGGTCTCTTCAGACTACTAGAAAAGATCGGATGTCCACCAAAGCTACTAAGTATCATCACCTCATTCCATGACAATATGAAAGGCACAATTCAACATGGTGGCTCCTCATCAGAGCCCTTTCCTATCCTGAGTGGTGTGAAACAGGGCTGTGTTCTCGCACCCACACTTTTTGGGATTTTCTTCTCCCTGCTGCTTTCACATGCGTTCAAATCCTCTGAAGAAGGAATTTTCCTCCACACAAGATCAGGGGGCAGGTTGTTCAACCTTGCCCGTCTAAGAGCGAAGTCCAAAGTACGGAAAGTCCTCATCAGAGAACTCCTCTTTGCTGACGATGCTGCTTTAACATCTCACACTGAAGAATGCCTGCAGAGTCTCATCGACAGGTTTGCGTCTGCCTGCAATGAATTTGGCCTAACCATCAGCCTCAAGAAAACGAACATCATGGGGCAGGATGTCAGAAATGCTCCATCCATCAATATTGGCGACCACGCTCTGGAAGTGGTTCAAGAGTTCACCTACCTAGGCTCAACTATCACCAGTAACCTGTCTCTAGATGCAGAAATCAACAAGCGCATGGGTAAGGCTTCCACTGCTATGTTCAGACTGGCCAAGAGAGTGTGGGAAAATGGCGCACTGACACGGAACACAAAAGTCCGAGTGTATCAGGCCTGTGTCCTCAGTACCTTGCTCTACGGCAGCGAGGCCTGGACAACGTATGCCAGCCAAGAGCGACGTCTCAATTCATTCCATCTTCGCTGCCTTCGGAGAATACTTGGCATCAGGTGGCAGGACTATATCTCCAACACAGAAGTCCTTGAAGCGGCCAACATCCCCAGCTTATACACACTACTGAGTCAGCGGCGCTTGAGATGGCTTGGCCATGTGAGCCGCATGGAAGATGGCAGGATCCCCAAAGACACATTGTACAGCGAGCTCGCCACTGGTATCAGACCCACCGGCCGTCCATGTCTCCGTTATAAAGACGTCTGCAAACGCGACATGAAATCGTGTGACATTGATCACAAGTCGTGGGAGTCAGTTGCCAGCATTCGCCAGAGCTGGCGGGCAGCCATAAAGACAGGGCTAAATTGTGGCGAGTCGAAGAGACTTAGTAGTTGGCAGGAAAAAAGACAGAGGCGCAAGGGGAGAGCCAACTGTGCAACAGCCCCAACAAACAAATTTCTCTGCAGCACCTGTGGAAGAGCCTGTCACTCCAGAATTGGCCTTTATAGCCACTCCAGGCGCTGCTTCACAAACCACTGACCACCTCCAGGCGCGTATCCATTGTCTCTCGAGATAAGGAGGCCCAAAAGAAGATGTTACCGCAAAAGGCCAAGGTTAGGGTAATATCAGACGTTCCTGTACCCAAGAGAAAGAAAGAAGTGTTACAATTTCTGGGAATGTGTGGGTTCTACAGGAAATTTGTCCCTAATTGCAGCACAGTAGTCACCCCATTGACAAACTTGTTAAAGAAAAACGTCAAGTTTCAATGGTCAGAATCATGAGATTTTGAGAATTTGAGAAGTTAAAAGCCATTTTGATAAAGGAGCCCATTCTTGTATCCCCAGATTTTAGTGCACCATTCAAGGTGGCTATCGACACCAGTGACTTAGGGTAGGGCGGGTGCTGCTCCAAGATGATGATGCTGGTATGGAACAGCCCATTAACTACTTCTCCAGGAAACTCAATACTCATCAAAATACTCGACCATCGAGAAAGAGGCTTTAAGTCTTGTACTGGCTCTTGAACAGTTTGAGGCATGTGTAACGAATAGTCATGGGGAAGTACTTGTTTATACAGATCACAACCCATTTGTTCAGAACAAAGAACCTCAGGCTTTTTCATTGGAATTTGATGTTGCAGCAATTTACATTAAAAATTGCTCATGTTGCTGGGATAAACAGTATAATTCTCTGTCCAGAGTTTAAACAAGAGGGAATGCTCTGAGTTAAGATCATTTGATGATGTTTGAATCCTGCTGGACCCAATTGTCGCATTTACTTGGTTTTGTTATTGGTTAAGCCATTATGATTTTGTAAATGCGTTTGTAAAAGGCAGATCATGCTTGATTAATCTAATTTAATTTTTTGATGAAGTAACAGAGAAGGTTGATGATGGGAATGTGGTGGATGTTTTTTGTATGGATTTTAAGAAAGCATTTGATAAGGTGCCACATAAAAGGCTGGTTAACAAAACTGAGGCTCATGGAATAGGAGGGTCAGTGTCCAATTGGATAAAAAAATGGGTTAAGGACAAAAACCAGCAAGTCATAGTAAATGTTTTTCAGACTGGAGGATAGTAGACAGTGGTGTTCCCAAGGGTCAGTGCTGACCACTGCTTTTTTGCCATATATAAATGACTTTAGTGACTTTTTAGTGTAAATGGCTATAACATCAAATTCCAATGAAAAAGCCTGAGGTTCTTTGTTCTGAACTTTTCCAGAAGCACAAATGGGTTGTGATCTGTTTAAACGAGTACTTCCCCATGACTATTCGTTACACATGCCTCAAACTGCTGAAGAGCCAGTACAAGACTTAAAGGTGGCACAGTGGCACAGTGGTTAGCACTGCAGCCTCACAGTGCCAGCAACCCAGGTTCAGTTCTAGGCACTGCCTGTGCAGAGTTTGCAAATTCTCCCTGTGATTGCGTGGGTTTTCGCTGGGTGCTCCAGCTTCCTCCCACAGCCAAAGACTTGCAGGCTGTTAGGTAAATTGGCCATTGTAAATTGCCCCTAGTGTAGGTAGGTAAATGGTGGGGATGTGGTAGGGAATATAGGATTAGTATAAATGGGTGGTTGTTGGTTGGCAGATTCAGTGGGCTGAAGGGCCTGTTTCAGTGCTGTATCTCTCTATGACTCAGATCTTGGAACACAAAGTAGAATTGCAAAATTTGTTGATGACACTAAACTTGGCAGTGCAGCAAACAGTGAGGACAATATGAACTGCCTGCAACAGGACTTAGATAGGGTAGCAGATGGAATTCAATACTGACAAGGTGAGGTGATGCATCTTGACAGAAGGAATAGGGAGAGACAATATAAACTTAATGGCACAGTTCTAAAGAGTTTGCAGGAGGAGAGGGACCTGGGGGTGCAAGTGCATAGATCTTTGAAGGTGGCAGGACATATTGAGAGAGTGGTTAGTGAAGCAGATGTGATCTTGGGATTCATAAATAGAGACATTGAGTACAAAAGCAGGGAAGTTATACTGAACCTTTATAAAGCTCTGGTTAGGCCCCAACTGGAGTATTGTATCCAGTTCTGGTCACCACAGTTCAGGAAGAATGTGAGGGTCCTTGACAGGATGCAGAGGAGATTGACCAGAATGGTTTCATGGAAGGAGGATTTTAGTTACAAGGTTAGGTTGGAAAAGCTGGATATTTTCTCCTTAGAGCAAAGGAGATTGAGAGGAAATTTAATAGAAGATTATGACGGGCTTAGTTAAGTTAGACAAGGAAAAACTGTTCCCATTAACAAATGGTACAAGGACTAGGAGACACAGATTGAAGATTTTAAGCAAAAGATGCAGGGGGAATATGAGGAAGCACTTTTTTACACAGTAGGTGGTAATGACTCGAAACTCGCTGCCCACAAGGGTGGTGGAACTGAAAACAATCAATAAGTTCAAGAGGAAGTCGGATGGCCACCTGAGAGAAATAAACTTTGCAGGGCTACAGGGATCGAGCCAGGGAGTGGGACTGATGGCATAGCTCCGTGGAGAGCCAGCATGGACTCAATGGGCCAAATGGACTCTTTCTGTGCTGTAACTGACTCGATGACTCTAAATATCATATGTATAACTGTGGAATATAAAATGTTAGCATTTAATAAGTTATTATGTAATAAGTTGTTTGTTAAAATGTTTATGATGTTAAGAACTTGCTACATTTCTGAACTGTTGTAAAGAAAACTTTACCACAGGAAAACATTCTTTTTTGCAAGGGGTTTGGGGGGGGCGGTGGTGGTGGTGGAGGAAAGTGTGATGGAGTCAATGGTCTACTGGACCAGTGGAGAGTGTGTGTGAGCTGTTGTCTGACCAGATGACTTGTCAAATGTTCTGTTAGGTGCACTGACCCTGGTTTGAAAGCTTGTTTTTTTTATACAGACCCTAACTGAAAGGGAAACTAAAACTAAAATAGAAAATTTCTGTGGAAACTGAAACTGCATTGAACCAGATAAAAGGACACAGAGCCATCCAAGTTCAGTTCATGCAGGAGTGGAGTTCAGACAGATTGAAGAAAGTGAGGGCTGGACCCAGGAGATGGCCATAGGTAAATATGAGCTACTGCAGCTGTTTCTGTTATTTAAAGTAACTGATTAATCAGACCCATCCATACAGTGCATAAGGTTGCCACTGAAGGGTTCAGATAAAGGTAATACTGGTTGATCCATGCCATCAAGACTACCATGAGCAGAGCTGAGGAAGTTCTGGAGACGTGCACCATGTTGGGTGAAGACTGTACCCATGGAGTTCGGGTGGAAAGAAAACTGCTGTCGGACGAGAATTGGTGGCTACATCCTGAACGACAGGAACTGGAGATCTACCTGAGGAAGTTAGAGCTTGAAGAACTTTGTGGTTGTAATTGGTGCCATATGTGCTGAGTGGACTGCCCACTAAACCATGAGGTATATCTTTGTCGTATCTGATAGTTAATGTTTAGTTTGTAATATATATTGACTGTAATTTGTCTGTTAATTCATGCTTAATTTATGTTGATTTCGGTTTGCTTGTTAAAGCTAAAGCTATAAAAATGAAATCTTGTCCATTGTTTATTTTATTGGAGTCATTTGGTAAATTTGGTTCTTTTGATTTGTTTATTCCACGGGGCTCATAACACACTGTAATATTATTGTTTCACTATAATATTGTTACTGAAATGGTGTCACTGTAATGCTACTGTATTACTGTAATAGTGGCAATGTTTTAGTGTTACTGTAATATTCTGTGTCACTGTAATGGTATCACTGTCATAGTGTCACTGTAATATTGTTACAGTAAAGTTTGTGTTATTGTAATAGTGTTGCTGTAATATTACTATTTCTTTCTTTTGGGCCTCCTTATCTCGAGAGACAATGGATACGCGCCTGGAGGTGGTCAGTGGTTTGTGAAGCAGCGCCTGGAGTGGCTATAAAGGCCAATTCTGGAGTGACAGGCTCTTCCACAGGTGCTGCAGAGGTATCAGTCCACCTTTCGGGCAATGACCCTGAGCTCCAAGCACCCATTGAAGCAGGCAGACTGTGGCGGGACAGAACCTTATTGACCGGGGGCTGCCCGGTTTGAGGCGGGCGGTAGCTGTCCAGTGAGGTGCAATGACCTCTCCCACCGACAAAGGCAACCCGTGGCGCCCAGTTTCTACGCCAATTTATCTGGACTTATAACCCGTAACTGCTGCCTTCCGTGTTGTTTCAGTCGCTGTGAGGCAACTATGGAGTGACCTCTCCATGGCGCATGCCTGGGCAAATTTATGGAGGTTGAGAGTTGCCCAGTCGTCAAAACCCCCCTCTCGGCCTTTCTGGTGGGGTCCAAAGGAGTGCAGGACACGACATTTGGCACCAGTATGGCTGCAGGAACTGCCGGAAACATGCCAAAGGTGACACATGACCGCCTACGGGGTTCCGCTCCGGATTTTCTGTTAGGGTTTACTCCCTTAGCCTTGGTCTCTCCCGAGACGCCCACAAGGCAGTGGGGTTGTTGGGGCCCCTACACAGGTGTAGGATGGTGCCGGTGGGAGGAGGGGATGCAAGGGGGAGGGGTAGAGGGAGGGGGTGGGGGGGGGGTGCAGGGGAAGGGGGTGCGGGGAACCAAAACCTTATACACAACATATATATATGAAAGTACATAAAATTCATAATACAAACAAAAATAGCCAGTAAAAATCACAGAATTCACATTTCGTACAATAAAGAATGCTTATTTGGGCCACACAACCTTAGCTTGTGCTTCTGCTCTAATGTTTTACTCACATGTTTCTTATTTCTCTCTCCTGGTTTAATTACTTTATAGCTTTTTCTTTTCCTTTTACCTGTAGTGCCTAAAGCACAATTTCTAACTGTTACTCTATTCTCTTCAATTTTGTTAGTTTTTGAACTATTATTTATACTACCTTTTCCACCTGAGCCCTCCCCCCACTTACTAGTTTAAAGTCCTTTTGATTACCTTATTCACCCTTGCAACTAGAACCCTGGTCCCAGCTGGGTTCAGGTGAAACCCAGCCCAATGGTATGGTTCCTTCCTGTCCTAGTACTCGTGTTAGTATCCAAAGAAATGGAACCCCTCTTTCCCACAGCTTCCCTACAGCCACATGTTCACCTCCCTAATCTGCTTATACTTTTGGTAATTTGCACGTGGCTCGCATAACAGTCCAGAGATCATAACCCTTGAGGTCCTGCTCTTAAATTTAGCTCCTGATTCCGGATACTCTCCAAAAAAGCTCTCTTGCCTATTCTTCCCTGAGTAATCTCAGGATTGCTATCAGTGTCAATGTACGGCATCAGATAAGGAGAGACAGGTGAAAATATTACTATGCTACTGTAACATTGTCATTGTAAAAATGTTACTGCAATGTTACTGTGTTACTGTTATGGTATCACTGTGATAGTATTACTGCAATAGTGTCACTGTAATAATGTTACTGTAATAGTGTTACTGTATTACTGTAATAGTGTTTCTGTAATGTTACTGTGTTACTGTAATAGTGTCACTGTAATAATGTTACTGTAATGTCACTGTGTTACTGTAATAATGCCACTGTAATAGTGTTACTGTAATGTTACTGTATTACTGTAACAGTATCACTGTAATGGTGTTACTATAATAATGTTACTGTGTTGCTTTAATAGTGTCACTGTAATAGTGTCAATGTAATAAAGTATTACAGTAATAATGCCACTGTAATGTTACATGCCACTTAAGAGTGTTGCGTTAGTGTCATTGTAATGTTACTTGTTATTGCAGTACTATCACTGCAATAGTGTTACTGTAATGTTACTGCACTACTGTAATAGTGATAGGGGCGGCACAGTGGCGCAGTGGTTAGCACTGCAGCTTCACAGCTCCAGTGACCCGGGTTCAATTCTGGGTACTGCCTGTGTGGAGTTTGCAAGTTCTCCCTGTGTCTGCGTGGGTTTCCTCCGGGTGCTCCGGTTTCCTCCCACAGCCAAAAGACTTGCAGGTTGATAGGTAAATTGGCCATTATAAATTGCCCCTAGTATAGGTAGGTGGTAGGGGAATATAGAGACAGGTGAGGATGTGGTAGGAATATGGGATTAGTGTAGGATTAGTATAAATGGGTGGTTAATGGTCGGCACAGACTCGGTGGGCCAAAGGGCCTGTTTCAGTGCTGTATCTCTAAATCTAAAAAATAGTGTTACTGTAATGTTACTGCACTAATGTAATAGTGACAATGTAATTTTTCTGTTTTATTTTCATACGAACATATGAATTAGGAGCAGGAGTAGGCCAGTAACATTACAGTAACACTATTGCAGTGACAGTACTGCAATAACGATTAACATTACAATGACACTATAACAGCAACACTATTACAGTGGCATGTAACATTATTACTGTAACACTTTATTACATTGACACTATTAAAGCGACACTATTAAAGCAACATTATTATAGTGACACTATTGCAGTAACACAGTAACATTGCAGTAACTCTATTAACGTGGACTATTACAGTAACAGAGCCTACTCCTGTTCCTAATTCGTATGTTCATATTACAATAAAACAGAAAAATTACATTGTCGCTATTACTGTAATGCAGTAACAATATTACAGTGTAACTATTACAGTAACACAGTGACATTACAATCATACTATTACAATGGTTCTATTAGAGTAATATTGTAACATTACAGTAACACTATTACATTGACACTTTTAAGGTGACATTATTGCAGTAACAAAAACCACTATTATAGTAGCACTATTACAGTGACACTATCACAGTAACATTATTAGCGACATAGTAAGGTTACAGTAACACTTTTACAGTGACATTACAGTAAGACAGTAATGCTATAACAGTGACACTATTACAGTAACACAGTAACATTACAGTGATACTTTTACAGGGACACAATTACAGTGGGACAATTGCAGTAACAATACTACAGTGACATTATTACAGCAACACTGTAACATTACAGTAAAATATCACAGTGACAGCAATATTACAGCAACAATATTACAGTAGCAGAGTAACACCACAGTGACACTATTACAGTAACACCCTTACAGTCACACATTTGATTGTAACCTCAACTCCACATTCCCGCCTACCCCCGATAACCTTTCACTCCCTTGTTTATCAAGAATCTATCGACCTCTGCCTTAAAAATATTCAAAGACTCTGCTTGCAATGTCTTTTGAGGAAGAGAGTTCCAAAGACTCACGATCCTCGAAGAGAAAAGACAATTTTGCCACATCTCTGTTTTAAATGGGCGATCCCTGATTAGTAAGCAGTAACCCCTAGTTCTAGATTCTCCCACATCCTTTCCACATCCAACCTATTAAGACCCTTCAGAAGCTTTATGTTTCAGTAAGTTGCCTCTTACTCTTTTAAATTCCAGTGGATACAAGCCTAGCTTATCTAACCTTTCCTCATAAAAGGACCCGCCCATTCCAGGTGTTAGTCTAGTAAACCCTATCTGAATGGCTTCCAATGCATTTACATCCTTCCTTAAATAAGGAGACCAATACTGTACACAGTACTCCAGATGTGCTCTCATCAATGCCCTATATACCTGAAGCATAACCTCCCTACTTTTATATTCAATTTCTCACAATAAATGATAACATTCTATTAGCTTTCCTAATTACCTGCTGTACGTACATTCTAACCTTTTGCGATTCATGCACTAGGACACCCAGATCCCTCTGCATCTCAGAGCTCTGCAATCTCTTACTTATTCTTTTTTATTCTTCTTGCCAAAATGGACAATTTCACATTTTCCCACATTATACTCCATTTGCCAGATCTTTGCCCACTCACTTAACCTATCTATCTCCCTTTGTAGCCTCCTTATGTCTTCTTCGCAACTTACTTTCCTACCTATCTTTGTGTCATCAGCAAATTTAACAACCAGACCTTCGGTCCCGTCATCCAAGTCACTTATATAAATTGTAAAAAGTTGAGGTGCCAGCACTGATCCCTGTGGCACACCACTCATTACATCTTGCCAAACAGAAAATGACCCATTTTTGCCTACTCTCTGTTTCCTGGTAGCTGGCAATCTTCTATCCATGCCAATGTGTTACCCCGTACACCATAAGCTTTAATTTTCCACAATAAACTTTGCTGTGGCATCTTATCAAATGTCTTCTGGAATTCTAAGTACAATACATCCACCGGTTCCCCTTTATCTACAGCACATGTTACTTCTTCAAAGAACTCCACTAAATTTCACAAAACCATGTTGACTCTGCCTAATTACCTGGAATATGTCTAAATGCCCTGCTATAACATCATTAATAATAGCTTCTAGCATTTTCCCCAACAGCCCCAACAAACAAATTTCTCTGCAGCACCTGTGGAAGAGCCTGTCACTCCAGAATTGGCCTTTATAGCCACTCCAGGCGCTGCTTCACAAACCACTGACCACCTCCAGGCGCGTATCCATTGTCTCTCGAGATAAGGAGGCCCAAAAGAAAAGAAAAGAAAAAGAAAATTTTCCCTAAGACAGATGTTAAGCTAACTGGCCTGGAGTTTCCTGCTTTCTGTCTCCCTTTTTGAATAAAGGAGTTACATTCACTATTTTCGAATCTAATGGAACCTTCCCCGAATCTAGGGAATTTTGGAAAATTAAAACCAACTATCTCACTAGCCACTTCTTTTAGCACCCTAGGATGAAGTCCATCAGGACCTGGGGACTTGTCAGCCCTCAGCTCCAACAATTTGTTCAGTACCATTTCCCTGGTGATTGTAATTTTCTTGAGTTCCTCCCTCCCTTCCATTTCCTGATTTATAGCTATTTCTGGGATGTTACTTGTATCCTCTACAGTGAAGACTGATGCAAAATACCTATTTATTTCATCTGACATCTCCTTATTTTCCCTTATTAATTCCTCGACTCACTTTCTATAGGACCAACGCTCACTTTGTTAACTTTTCTTTTTAAAATATCTATAGAAACTCTTACTATCTGTTTTTATATTTCTAGATAACGTTCTCTCGTACTCTAATTTTCCCTCATTAATCTTTTAGTCATTCTTTGCTGTTTTTTATATTCTGTCCAATCTTCTGACCTGCCTCCCATCTTTGCGCAATTATATGCTTTTTCTTTAAGTTTGATACTATCTTTAACTTTTTTAGTTAACCACGAATGGTGGGTCCTCCCCTTGGAATTTTTCTCATTGGAATGTATCTATTCTGTGTATTCTGAAATATCCCCTTTAATGTCTGCCAGTGCATCTCCATTGACCTATCCCTTAACCTACTTTGCCAATTCGCTTTTGCTAGCTCTACTTTCATGCCCTCATAATTGCCCTTATTTAAGTTTAAAATACTAGTCTTAAGCTCACTCTTCTCTCCCTCAAACTGATTGTAAAATTCTATCATATTATGATCATTGCTGCCTAGGGGTGCCTTCACTATGAGGTCATTAATTAATCCTCTCTCATTGCACAATACCAGGATTGGCATAGCCTGCTTTCTGGTTGGCTCCAGAATGTGCTGTTCTAAAAGAGTATCCCAAAAACATTCGATGAACTCCTCATTTAGGCTATCTTTGCCCATCTGATTTTTCCAGTCTATATGTAGATTAAAATCCCCCATGCTTATCGCTGTACCTTTCTGACAAGCACCCATTATTTCTTTGTTTATACCCTGCCCTACTGTGGGTTACTGTTAGGGGGCCTGTACACGACTCCCACAAGTGACTTCTTGCCTTTATCATTTCTCATCTCAACCCAAACCACGTCTACATCCTTGTTTCCTGAACTTAGGCTATTCCTCTGTATTGTGCTAATACCATCATTAATTAACAGAGGCACACCACCACCTTTTCCTAGCTTCCTGTCCTTCCTAAATGTCATGTACCCTTAAATATTCAGGTTCCAACCTATTTCATCCTGTAGCCATGTCTCTGTAATGGCTATCAGATCGTACTTATTTATTTCTATTTGCGCTATCACTTCATCTGTTTTGTTTCAAATGTTACGTGCATTCAGATACAGAGC